>NW_028295301.1:0-285540 GCF_964341445.2 Mesoplodon mirus
CTATTTGGCCAAGCGTTCCAAAGTCCTCCCGGACTCCGGCCTAGCAGCTCCTAGGTGGAATGCAGACGGTCCCCACTGCTGAACCACTGCTGCGATGAGGAAACACTGTGTTTACGGTTCCTACTGGGAACCCTTACTGCCGTGTCTCTGTGGGAGCAGAAGGTCGACTTCAGAGGCAGCCAGACAAACGTACAGTTTGCCCTTTCAACGCTACCTGGGGTTTTGTAAGACACGCGGACACTGTTGCCTATCCCCAGAAATTATATCCTCGAAGCCCTTCAGCCCATGCAGGGGCACCTGGGTGCCCAAATTTTCTCCGGGAAGCGCCAGGGTGCTGGTTGCGTCTCTTTCTCGTGGTCCAAAACTACAGAGACATGTGCTGGGTTCCAGGTTGATATTGGTTCCCTAAAGCCAGGAGCATTACTTTCCCAGTGGGCGAGCTGAAAGGGCGGCCTCAAAGTGTGCTGGGAACCAGTGCGGTTGCTCGTGCTCTCTTCGCCATTAGAACGGCTTTGCGAAGGGCAAGGCAGTGTGACTGGAGAAACCCTCTCTCTTCTCCTCCGTGCAGGAGGCTTTCCTGGCGCCCCATGTCCCTAAAGGGCACACTCTACTGTTCCACAGGGACCAAAGTAAGGGTCCGGGATGCCATCCATGAATGGACTCGTGCAGAGTTTGGCCAGGACACCTTAAGCATGTAGTGCATGAAAGTTAGCATGCCCCTCTGGAGGCTGCTGCTGCCTCAGCATATGCCTTGGAAGAACACTGGGTGGCGGAAGTGTTCTTGGGGCCCTGCGCCTCTGTCCACTCTAAAAGTGCCCCGGTTCATCTCTGTGAATGCAGAGTGAGCCGCAACAGCCTGTTCTCTTTGCCGGATAACTTCCTGACCAAAGCATTCCAAAGTGCCCCTGAGCAGAGCTGTAAAGGTTCGTACGTGGACCGTCAGGGCTCTCAGTGCTGAAGCTGAGGAGCAATAGGAAACAAGGTGCGCTGTGTCCCTTCTGGGTGTTCTTCACCTGTCGGCACTTTCTGGCGAGCCGTGACTCGACTTTAGAGGCAGTCTTGCAAACCGACCGTTTGCCCCCGAACACTGCTAGGCTTCTGGCAGGTTCAGGGCACCGCACACTGATCACGAAGTACAAACAACCAAGGTCCGGGCAGAGCATCCACAATGCTTGGCGCCAGGCAGCCTTTGCCCAGGAGCCTCAGGCAAAGCAGTGGCTTGACGCGAGTGTGCTGTTCAGGACTCCTAGGACTCCTGGGGGCTCACCACGTCGCATGGCAAAACACTGTGTACCCAATGTGTCTTCTTGGGCGCCCTCACCAAAAAGAGATACCTTAGGCAATTGGGACCGGTTCCCTGCATGAAGGAGGAAAGGCAACACTCTGCTCTCTTCGCTGCCCACCTATTTGGCCAAGCGTTCCAAAGTCCTCCCGGACTCCGGCCTAGCAGCTCCTAGGTGGAATGCAGACGGTCCCCACTGCTGAACCACTGCTGCGATGAGGAAACACTGTGTTTACGGTTCCTACTGGGAACCCTTACCTGCCGTGTCTCTGTGGGAGCAGAAGGTCGACTTCAGAGGCAGCCAGACAAACGTACAGTTTGCCCTTTCAACGCTACCTGGGGTTTTGTAAGACACGCGGACACTGTTGCCTATCCCCAGAAATTATATCCTCGAAGCCCTTCAGCCCATGCAGGGGCACCTGGGTGCCCAAATTTCTCCGGGAAGCGCCAGGGTGCTGGTTGCGTCTCTTTCTCGTGGTCCAAAACTACAGAGACATGTGCTGGGTTCCAGGTTGATATTGGTTCCCTAAAGCCAGGAGCATTACTTTCCCAGTGGGCGAGCTGAAAGGGCGGCCTCAAAGTGTGCTGGGAACCAGTGCGGTTGCTCGTGCTCTCTTCGCCATTAGAACGGCTTTGCGAAGGGCAAGGCAGTGTGACTGGAGAAACCCTCTCTCTTCTCCTCCGTGCAGGAGGCTTTCCTGGCGCCCCATGTCCCTAAAGGGCACACTCTACTGTTCCACAGGGACCAAAGTAAGGGTCCGGGATGCCATCCATGAATGGACTCGTGCAGAGTTTGGCCAGGACACCTTAAGCATGTAGTGCATGAAAGTTAGCATGCCCCTCTGGAGGCTGCTGCTGCCTCAGCATATGCCTTGGAAGAACACTGGGTGGCGGAAGTGTTCTTGGGGCCCTGCGCCTCTGTCCACTCTAAAAGTGCCCCGGTTCATCTCTGTGAATGCAGAGTGAGCCGCAACAGCCTGTTCTCTTTGCCGGATAACTTCCTGACCAAAGCATTCCAAAGTGCCCCTGAGCAGAGCTGTAAAGGTTCGTACGTGGACCGTCAGGGCTCTCAGTGCTGAAGCTGAGGAGCAATAGGAAACAAGGTGCGCTGTGTCCCTTCTGGGTGTTCTTCACCTGTCGGCACTTTCTGGCGAGCCGTGACTCGACTTTAGAGGCAGTCTTGCAAACCGACCGTTTGCCCCCGAACACTGCTAGGCTTCTGGCAGGTTCAGGGCACCGCACACTGATCACGAAGTACAAACAACCAAGGTCCGGGCAGAGCATCCACAATGCTTGGCGCCAGGCAGCCTTTGCCCAGGAGCCTCAGGCAAAGCAGTGGCTTGACGCGAGTGTGCTGTTCAGGACTCCTAGGACTCCTGGGGGCTCACCACGTCGCATGGCAAAACACTGTGTACCCAATGTGTCTTCTTGGGCGCCCTCACCAAAAAGAGATACCTTAGGCAATTGGGACCGGTTCCCTGCATGAAGGAGGAAAGGCAACACTCTGCTCTCTTCGCTGCCCACCTATTTGGCCAAGCGTTCCAAAGTCCTCCCGGACTCCGGCCTAGCAGCTCCTAGGTGGAATGCAGACGGTCCCCACTGCTGAACCACTGCTGCGATGAGGAAACACTGTGTTTACGGTTCCTACTGGGAACCCTTACCTGCCGTGTCTCTGTGGGAGCAGAAGGTCGACTTCAGAGGCAGCCAGACAAACGTACAGTTTGCCCTTTCAACGCTACCTGGGGTTTTGTAAGACACGCGGACACTGTTGCCTATCCCCAGAAATTATATCCTCGAAGCCCTTCAGCCCATGCAGGGGCACCTGGGTGCCCCAAATTTTCTCCGGGAAGCGCCAGGGTGCTGGTTGCGTCTCTTTCTCGTGGTCCAAAACTACAGAGACATGTGCTGGGTTCCAGGTTGATATTGGTTCCCTAAAGCCAGGAGCATTACTTTCCCAGTGGGCGAGCTGAAAGGGCGGCCTCAAAGTGTGCTGGGAACCAGTGCGGTTGCTCGTGCTCTCTTCGCCATTAGAACGGCTTTGCGAAGGGCAAGGCAGTGTGACTGGAGAAACCCTCTCTCTTCTCCTCCGTGCAGGAGGCTTTCCTGGCGCCCCATGTCCCTAAAGGGCACACTCTACTGTTCCACAGGGACCAAAGTAAGGGTCCGGGATGCCATCCATGAATGGACTCGTGCAGAGTTTGGCCAGGACACCTTAAGCATGTAGTGCATGAAAGTTAGCATGCCCCTCTGGAGGCTGCTGCTGCCTCAGCATATGCCTTGGAAGAACACTGGGTGGCGGAAGTGTTCTTGGGGCCCTGCGCCTCTGTCCACTCTAAAAGTGCCCCGGTTCATCTCTGTGAATGCAGAGTGAGCCGCAACAGCCTGTTCTCTTTGCCGGATAACTTCCTGACCAAAGCATTCCAAAGTGCCCCTGAGCAGAGCTGTAAAGGTTCGTACGTGGACCGTCAGGGCTCTCAGTGCTGAAGCTGAGGAGCAATAGGAAACAAGGTGCGCTGTGTCCCTTCTGGGTGTTCTTCACCTGTCGGCACTTTCTGGCGAGCCGTGACTCGACTTTAGAGGCAGTCTTGCAAACCGACCGTTTGCCCCCGAACACTGCTAGGCTTCTGGCAGGTTCAGGGCACCGCACACTGATCACGAAGTACAAACAACCAAGGTCCGGGCAGAGCATCCACAATGCTTGGCGCCAGGCAGCCTTTGCCCAGGAGCCTCAGGCAAAGCAGTGGCTTGACGCGAGTGTGCTGTTCAGGACTCCTAGGACTCCTGGGGGCTCACCACGTCGCATGGCAAAACACTGTGTACCCAATGTGTCTTCTTGGGCGCCCTCACCAAAAAGAGATACCTTAGGCAATTGGGACCGGTTCCCTGCATGAAGGAGGAAAGGCAACACTCTGCTCTCTTCGCTGCCCACCTATTTGGCCAAGCGTTCCAAAGTCCTCCCGGACTCCGGCCTAGCAGCTCCTAGGTGGAATGCAGACGGTCCGCACTGCTGAACCACTGCTGCGATGAGGAAACACTGTGTTTACGGTTCCTACTGGGAACCCTTACCTGCCGTGTCTCTGTGGGAGCAGAAGGTCGACTTCAGAGGCAGCCAGACAAACGTACAGTTTGCCCTTTCAACGCTACCTGGGGTTTTGTAAGACACGCGGACACTGTTGCCTATCCCCAGAAATTATATCCTCGAAGCCCTTCAGCCCATGCAGGGGCACCTGGGTGCCCAAATTTTCTCCGGGAAGCGCCAGGGTGCTGGTTGCGTCTCTTTCTCGTGGTCCAAAACTACAGAGACATGTGCTGGGTTCCAGGTTGATATTGGTTCCCTAAAGCCAGGAGCATTACTTTCCCAGTGGGCGAGCTGAAAGGGCGGCCTCAAAGTGTGCTGGGAACCAGTGCGGTTGCTCGTGCTCTCTTCGCCATTAGAACGGCTTTGCGAAGGGCAAGGCAGTGTGACTGGAGAAACCCTCTCTCTTCTCCTCCGTGCAGGAGGCTTTCCTGGCGCCCCATGTCCCTAAAGGGCACACTCTACTGTTCCACAGGGACCAAAGTAAGGGTCCGGGATGCCATCCATGAATGGACTCGTGCAGAGTTTGGCCAGGACACCTTAAGCATGTAGTGCATGAAAGTTAGCATGCCCCTCTGGAGGCTGCTGCTGCCTCAGCATATGCCTTGGAAGAACACTGGGTGGCGGAAGTGTTCTTGGGGCCCTGCGCCTCTGTCCACTCTAAAAGTGCCCCGGTTCATCTCTGTGAATGCAGAGTGAGCCGCAACAGCCTGTTCTCTTTGCCGGATAACTTCCTGACCAAAGCATTCCAAAGTGCCCCTGAGCAGAGCTGTAAAGGTTCGTACGTGGACCGTCAGGGCTCTCAGTGCTGAAGCTGAGGAGCAATAGGAAACAAGGTGCGCTGTGTCCCTTCTGGGTGTTCTTCACCTGTCGGCACTTTCTGGCGAGCCGTGACTCGACTTTAGAGGCAGTCTTGCAAACCGACCGTTTGCCCCCGAACACTGCTAGGCTTCTGGCAGGTTCAGGGCACCGCACACTGATCACGAAGTACAAACAACCAAGGTCCGGGCAGAGCATCCACAATGCTTGGCGCCAGGCAGCCTTTGCCCAGGAGCCTCAGGCAAAGCAGTGGCTTGACGCGAGTGTGCTGTTCAGGACTCCTAGGACTCCTGGGGGCTCACCACGTCGCATGGCAAAACACTGTGTACCCAATGTGTCTTCTTGGGCGCCCTCACCAAAAAGAGATACCTTAGGCAATTGGGACCGGTTCCCTGCATGAAGGAGGAAAGGCAACACTCTGCTCTCTTCGCTGCCCACCTATTTGGCCAAGCGTTCCAAAGTCCTCCCGGACTCCGGCCTAGCAGCTCCTAGGTGGAATGCAGACGGTCCCCACTGCTGAACCACTGCTGCGATGAGGAAACACTGTGTTTACGGTTCCTACTGGGAACCCTTACCTGCCGTGTCTCTGTGGGAGCAGAAGGTCGACTTCAGAGGCAGCCAGACA
This sequence comes from Mesoplodon mirus, assembly GCF_964341445.2. NCBI lineage: Eukaryota > Metazoa > Chordata > Mammalia > Artiodactyla > Ziphiidae > Mesoplodon > Mesoplodon mirus. The sequence continues at coordinate 5,803 of NW_028295301.1, forward strand.
AACGTACAGTTTGCCCTTTCAACGCTACCTGGGGTTTTGTAAGACACGCGGACACTGTTGCCTATCCCCAGAAATTATATCCTCGAAGCCCTTCAGCCCATGCAGGGGCACCTGGGTGCCCAAATTTTCTCCGGGAAGCGCCAGGGTGCTGGTTGCGTCTCTTTCTCGTGGTCCAAAACTACAGAGACATGTGCTGGGTTCCAGGTTGATATTGGTTCCCTAAAGCCAGGAGCATTACTTTCCCAGTGGGCGAGCTGAAAGGGCGGCCTCAAAGTGTGCTGGGAACCAGTGCGGTTGCTCGTGCTCTCTTCGCCGTTAGAACGGCTTTGCGAAGGGCAAGGCAGTGTGACTGGAGAAACCCTCTCTCTTCTCCTCCGTGCAGGAGGCTTTCCTGGCGCCCCATGTCCCTAAAGGGCACACTCTACTGTTCCACAGGGACCAAAGTAAGGGTCCGGGATGCCATCCATGAATGGACTCGTGCAGAGTTTGGCCAGGACACCTTAAGCATGTAGTGCATGAAAGTTAGCATGCCCCTCTGGAGGCTGCTGCTGCCTCAGCATATGCCTTGGAAGAACACTGGGTGGCGGAAGTGTTCTTGGGGCCCTGCGCCTCTGTCCACTCTAAAAGTGCCCCGGTTCATCTCTGTGAATGCAGAGTGAGCCGCAACAGCCTGTTCTCTTTGCCGGATAACTTCCTGACCAAAGCATTCCAAAGTGCCCCTGAGCAGAGCTGTAAAGGTTCGTACGTGGACCGTCAGGGCTCTCAGTGCTGAAGCTGAGGAGCAATAGGAAACAAGGTGCGCTGTGTCCCTTCTGGGTGTTCTTCACCTGTCGGCACTTTCTGGCGAGCCGTGACTCGACTTTAGAGGCAGTCTTGCAAACCGACCGTTTGCCCCCGAACACTGCTAGGCTTCTGGCAGGTTCAGGGCACCGCACACTGATCACGAAGTACAAACAACCAAGGTCCGGGCAGAGCATCCACAATGCTTGGCGCCAGGCAGCCTTTGCCCAGGAGCCTCAGGCAAAGCAGTGGCTTGACGCGAGTGTGCTGTTCAGGACTCCTAGGACTCCTGGGGGCTCACCACGTCGCATGGCAAAACACTGTGTACCCAATGTGTCTTCTTGGGCGCCCTCACCAAAAAGAGATACCTTAGGCAATTGGGACCGGTTCCCTGCATGAAGGAGGAAAGGCAACACTCTGCTCTCTTCGCTGCCCACCTATTTGGCCAAGCGTTCCAAAGTCCTCCCGGACTCCGGCCTAGCAGCTCCTAGGTGGAATGCAGACGGTCCCCACTGCTGAACCACTGCTGCGATGAGGAAACACTGTGTTTACGGTTCCTACTGGGAACCCTTACCTGCCGTGTCTCTGTGGGAGCAGAAGGTCGACTTCAGAGGCAGCCAGACAAACGTACAGTTTGCCCTTTCAACGCTACCTGGGGTTTTGTAAGACACGCGGACACTGTTGCCTATCCCCAGAAATTATATCCTCGAAGCCCTTCAGCCCATGCAGGGGCACCTGGGTGCCCAAATTTTCTCCGGGAAGCGCCAGGGTGCTGGTTGCGTCTCTTTCTCGTGGTCCAAAACTACAGAGACATGTGCTGGGTTCCAGGTTGATATTGGTTCCCTAAAGCCAGGAGCATTACTTTCCCAGTGGGCGAGCTGAAAGGGCGGCCTCAAAGTGTGCTGGGAACCAGTGCGGTTGCTCGTGCTCTCTTCGCCGTTAGAACGGCTTTGCGAAGGGCAAGGCAGTGTGACTGGAGAAACCCTCTCTCTTCTCCTCCGTGCAGGAGGCTTTCCTGGCGCCCCATGTCCCTAAAGGGCACACTCTACTGTTCCACAGGGACCAAAGTAAGGGTCCGGGATGCCATCCATGAATGGACTCGTGCAGAGTTTGGCCAGGACACCTTAAGCATGTAGTGCATGAAAGTTAGCATGCCCCTCTGGAGGCTGCTGCTGCCTCAGCATATGCCTTGGAAGAACACTGGGTGGCGGAAGTGTTCTTGGGGCCCTGCGCCTCTGTCCACTCTAAAAGTGCCCCGGTTCATCTCTGTGAATGCAGAGTGAGCCGCAACAGCCTGTTCTCTTTGCCGGATAACTTCCTGACCAAAGCATTCCAAAGTGCCCCTGAGCAGAGCTGTAAAGGTTCGTACGTGGACCGTCAGGGCTCTCAGTGCTGAAGCTGAGGAGCAATAGGAAACAAGGTGCGCTGTGTCCCTTCTGGGTGTTCTTCACCTGTCGGCACTTTCTGGCGAGCCGTGACTCGACTTTAGAGGCAGTCTTGCAAACCGACCGTTTGCCCCCGAACACTGCTAGGCTTCTGGCAGGTTCAGGGCACCGCACACTGATCACGAAGTACAAACAACCAAGGTCCGGGCAGAGCATCCACAATGCTTGGCGCCAGGCAGCCTTTGCCCAGGAGCCTCAGGCAAAGCAGTGGCTTGACGCGAGTGTGCTGTTCAGGACTCCTAGGACTCCTGGGGGCTCACCACGTCGCATGGCAAAACACTGTGTACCCAATGTGTCTTCTTGGGCGCCCTCACCAAAAAGAGATACCTTAGGCAATTGGGACCGGTTCCCTGCATGAAGGAGGAAAGGCAACACTCTGCTCTCTTCGCTGCCCACCTATTTGGCCAAGCGTTCCAAAGTCCTCCCGGACTCCGGCCTAGCAGCTCCTAGGTGGAATGCAGACGGTCCCCACTGCTGAACCACTGCTGCGATGAGGAAACACTGTGTTTACGGTTCCTACTGGGAACCCTTACCTGCCGTGTCTCTGTGGGAGCAGAAGGTCGACTTCAGAGGCAGCCAGACAAACGTACAGTTTGCCCTTTCAACGCTACCTGGGGTTTTGTAAGACACGCGGACACTGTTGCCTATCCCCAGAAATTATATCCTCGAAGCCCTTCAGCCCATGCAGGGGCACCTGGGTGCCCAAATTTTCTCCGGGAAGCGCCAGGGTGCTGGTTGCGTCTCTTTCTCGTGGTCCAAAACTACAGAGACATGTGCTGGGTTCCAGGTTGATATTGGTTCCCTAAAGCCAGGAGCATTACTTTCCCAGTGGGCGAGCTGAAAGGGCGGCCTCAAAGTGTGCTGGGAACCAGTGCGGTTGCTCGTGCTCTCTTCGCCGTTAGAACGGCTTTGCGAAGGGCAAGGCAGTGTGACTGGAGAAACCCTCTCTCTTCTCCTCCGTGCAGGAGGCTTTCCTGGCGCCCCATGTCCCTAAAGGGCACACTCTACTGTTCCACAGGGACCAAAGTAAGGGTCCGGGATGCCATCCATGAATGGACTCGTGCAGAGTTTGGCCAGGACACCTTAAGCATGTAGTGCATGAAAGTTAGCATGCCCCTCTGGAGGCTGCTGCTGCCTCAGCATATGCCTTGGAAGAACACTGGGTGGCGGAAGTGTTCTTGGGGCCCTGCGCCTCTGTCCACTCTAAAAGTGCCCCGGTTCATCTCTGTGAATGCAGAGTGAGCCGCAACAGCCTGTTCTCTTTGCCGGATAACTTCCTGACCAAAGCATTCCAAAGTGCCCCTGAGCAGAGCTGTAAAGGTTCGTACGTGGACCGTCAGGGCTCTCAGTGCTGAAGCTGAGGAGCAATAGGAAACAAGGTGCGCTGTGTCCCTTCTGGGTGTTCTTCACCTGTCGGCACTTTCTGGCGAGCCGTGACTCGACTTTAGAGGCAGTCTTGCAAACCGACCGTTTGCCCCCGAACACTGCTAGGCTTCTGGCAGGTTCAGGGCACCGCACACTGATCACGAAGTACAAACAACCAAGGTCCGGGCAGAGCATCCACAATGCTTGGCGCCAGGCAGCCTTTGCCCAGGAGCCTCAGGCAAAGCAGTGGCTTGACGCGAGTGTGCTGTTCAGGACTCCTAGGACTCCTGGGGGCTCACCACGTCGCATGGCAAAACACTGTGTACCCAATGTGTCTTCTTGGGCGCCCTCACCAAAAAGAGATACCTTAGGCAATTGGGACCGGTTCCCTGCATGAAGGAGGAAAGGCAACACTCTGCTCTCTTCGCTGCCCACCTATTTGGCCAAGCGTTCCAAAGTCCTCCCGGACTCCGGCCTAGCAGCTCCTAGGTGGAATGCAGACGGTCCCCACTGCTGAACCACTGCTGCGATGAGGAAACACTGTGTTTACGGTTCCTACTGGGAACCCTTACCTGCCGTGTCTCTGTGGGAGCAGAAGGTCGACTTCAGAGGCAGCCAGACAAACGTACAGTTTGCCCTTTCAACGCTACCTGGGGTTTTGTAAGACACGCGGACACTGTTGCCTATCCCCAGAAATTATATCCTCGAAGCCCTTCAGCCCATGCAGGGGCACCTGGGTGCCCAAATTTTCTCCGGGAAGCGCCAGGGTGCTGGTTGCGTCTCTTTCTCGTGGTCCAAAACTACAGAGACATGTGCTGGGTTCCAGGTTGATATTGGTTCCCTAAAGCCAGGAGCATTACTTTCCCAGTGGGCGAGCTGAAAGGGCGGCCTCAAAGTGTGCTGGGAACCAGTGCGGTTGCTCGTGCTCTCTTCGCCGTTAGAACGGCTTTGCGAAGGGCAAGGCAGTGTGACTGGAGAAACCCTCTCTCTTCTCCTCCGTGCAGGAGGCTTTCCTGGCGCCCCATGTCCCTAAAGGGCACACTCTACTGTTCCACAGGGACCAAAGTAAGGGTCCGGGATGCCATCCATGAATGGACTCGTGCAGAGTTTGGCCAGGACACCTTAAGCATGTAGTGCATGAAAGTTAGCATGCCCCTCTGGAGGCTGCTGCTGCCTCAGCATATGCCTTGGAAGAACACTGGGTGGCGGAAGTGTTCTTGGGGCCCTGCGCCTCTGTCCACTCTAAAAGTGCCCCGGTTCATCTCTGTGAATGCAGAGTGAGCCGCAACAGCCTGTTCTCTTTGCCGGATAACTTCCTGACCAAAGCATTCCAAAGTGCCCCTGAGCAGAGCTGTAAAGGTTCGTACGTGGACCGTCAGGGCTCTCAGTGCTGAAGCTGAGGAGCAATAGGAAACAAGGTGCGCTGTGTCCCTTCTGGGTGTTCTTCACCTGTCGGCACTTTCTGGCGAGCCGTGACTCGACTTTAGAGGCAGTCTTGCAAACCGACCGTTTGCCCCCGAACACTGCTAGGCTTCTGGCAGGTTCAGGGCACCGCACACTGATCACGAAGTACAAACAACCAAGGTCCGGGCAGAGCATCCACAATGCTTGGCGCCAGGCAGCCTTTGCCCAGGAGCCTCAGGCAAAGCAGTGGCTTGACGCGAGTGTGCTGTTCAGGACTCCTAGGACTCCTGGGGGCTCACCACGTCGCATGGCAAAACACTGTGTACCCAATGTGTCTTCTTGGGCGCCCTCACCAAAAAGAGATACCTTAGGCAATTGGGACCGGTTCCCTGCATGAAGGAGGAAAGGCAACACTCTGCTCTCTTCGCTGCCCACCTATTTGGCCAAGCGTTCCAAAGTCCTCCCGGACTCCGGCCTAGCAGCTCCTAGGTGGAATGCAGACGGTCCCCACTGCTGAACCACTGCTGCGATGAGGAAACACTGTGTTTACGGTTCCTACTGGGAACCCTTACCTGCCGTGTCTCTGTGGGAGCAGAAGGTCGACTTCAGAGGCAGCCAGACAAACGTACAGTTTGCCCTTTCAACGCTACCTGGGGTTTTGTAAGACACGCGGACACTGTTGCCTATCCCCAGAAATTATATCCTCGAAGCCCTTCAGCCCATGCAGGGGCACCTGGGTGCCCAAATTTTCTCCGGGAAGCGCCAGGGTGCTGGTTGCGTCTCTTTCTCGTGGTCCAAAACTACAGAGACATGTGCTGGGTTCCAGGTTGATATTGGTTCCCTAAAGCCAGGAGCATTACTTTCCCAGTGGGCGAGCTGAAAGGGCGGCCTCAAAGTGTGCTGGGAACCAGTGCGGTTGCTCGTGCTCTCTTCGCCGTTAGAACGGCTTTGCGAAGGGCAAGGCAGTGTGACTGGAGAAACCCTCTCTCTTCTCCTCCGTGCAGGAGGCTTTCCTGGCGCCCCATGTCCCTAAAGGGCACACTCTACTGTTCCACAGGGACCAAAGTAAGGGTCCGGGATGCCATCCATGAATGGACTCGTGCAGAGTTTGGCCAGGACACCTTAAGCATGTAGTGCATGAAAGTTAGCATGCCCCTCTGGAGGCTGCTGCTGCCTCAGCATATGCCTTGGAAGAACACTGGGTGGCGGAAGTGTTCTTGGGGCCCTGCGCCTCTGTCCACTCTAAAAGTGCCCCGGTTCATCTCTGTGAATGCAGAGTGAGCCGCAACAGCCTGTTCTCTTTGCCGGATAACTTCCTGACCAAAGCATTCCAAAGTGCCCCTGAGCAGAGCTGTAAAGGTTCGTACGTGGACCGTCAGGGCTCTCAGTGCTGAAGCTGAGGAGCAATAGGAAACAAGGTGCGCTGTGTCCCTTCTGGGTGTTCTTCACCTGTCGGCACTTTCTGGCGAGCCGTGACTCGACTTTAGAGGCAGTCTTGCAAACCGACCGTTTGCCCCCGAACACTGCTAGGCTTCTGGCAGGTTCAGGGCACCGCACACTGATCACGAAGTACAAACAACCAAGGTCCGGGCAGAGCATCCACAATGCTTGGCGCCAGGCAGCCTTTGCCCAGGAGCCTCAGGCAAAGCAGTGGCTTGACGCGAGTGTGCTGTTCAGGACTCCTAGGACTCCTGGGGGCTCACCACGTCGCATGGCAAAACACTGTGTACCCAATGTGTCTTCTTGGGCGCCCTCACCAAAAAGAGATACCTTAGGCAATTGGGACCGGTTCCCTGCATGAAGGAGGAAAGGCAACACTCTGCTCTCTTCGCTGCCCACCTATTTGGCCAAGCGTTCCAAAGTCCTCCCGGACTCCGGCCTAGCAGCTCCTAGGTGGAATGCAGACGGTCCCCACTGCTGAACCACTGCTGCGATGAGGAAACACTGTGTTTACGGTTCCTACTGGGAACCCTTACCTGCCGTGTCTCTGTGGGAGCAGAAGGTCGACTTCAGAGGCAGCCAGACAAACGTACAGTTTGCCCTTTCAACGCTACCTGGGGTTTTGTAAGACACGCGGACACTGTTGCCTATCCCCAGAAATTATATCCTCGAAGCCCTTCAGCCCATGCAGGGGCACCTGGGTGCCCAAATTTTCTCCGGGAAGCGCCAGGGTGCTGGTTGCGTCTCTTTCTCGTGGTCCAAAACTACAGAGACATGTGCTGGGTTCCAGGTTGATATTGGTTCCCTAAAGCCAGGAGCATTACTTTCCCAGTGGGCGAGCTGAAAGGGCGGCCTCAAAGTGTGCTGGGAACCAGTGCGGTTGCTCGTGCTCTCTTCGCCGTTAGAACGGCTTTGCGAAGGGCAAGGCAGTGTGACTGGAGAAACCCTCTCTCTTCTCCTCCGTGCAGGAGGCTTTCCTGGCGCCCCATGTCCCTAAAGGGCACACTCTACTGTTCCACAGGGACCAAAGTAAGGGTCCGGGATGCCATCCATGAATGGACTCGTGCAGAGTTTGGCCAGGACACCTTAAGCATGTAGTGCATGAAAGTTAGCATGCCCCTCTGGAGGCTGCTGCTGCCTCAGCATATGCCTTGGAAGAACACTGGGTGGCGGAAGTGTTCTTGGGGCCCTGCGCCTCTGTCCACTCTAAAAGTGCCCCGGTTCATCTCTGTGAATGCAGAGTGAGCCGCAACAGCCTGTTCTCTTTGCCGGATAACTTCCTGACCAAAGCATTCCAAAGTGCCCCTGAGCAGAGCTGTGAAGGTTCGTACGTGGACCGTCAGGGCTCTCAGTGCTGAAGCTGAGGAGCAATAGGAAACAAGGTGCGCTGTGTCCCTTCTGGGTGTTCTTCACCTGTCGGCACTTTCTGGCGAGCCGTGACTCGACTTTAGAGGCAGTCTTGCAAACCGACCGTTTGCCCCCGAACACTGCTAGGCTTCTGGCAGGTTCAGGGCACCGCACACTGATCACGAAGTACAAACAACCAAGGTCCGGGCAGAGCATCCACAATGCTTGGCGCCAGGCAGCCTTTGCCCAGGAGCCTCAGGCAAAGCAGTGGCTTGACGCGAGTGTGCTGTTCAGGACTCCTAGGACTCCTGGGGGCTCACCACGTCGCATGGCAAAACACTGTGTACCCAATGTGTCTTCTTGGGCGCCCTCACCAAAAAGAGATACCTTAGGCAATTGGGACCGGTTCCCTGCATGAAGGAGGAAAGGCAACACTCTGCTCTCTTCGCTGCCCACCTATTTGGCCAAGCGTTCCAAAGTCCTCCCGGACTCCGGCCTAGCAGCTCCTAGGTGGAATGCAGACGGTCCCCACTGCTGAACCACTGCTGCGATGAGGAAACACTGTGTTTACGGTTCCTACTGGGAACCCTTACCTGCCGTGTCTCTGTGGGAGCAGAAGGTCGACTTCAGAGGCAGCCAGACAAACGTACAGTTTGCCCTTTCAACGCTACCTGGGGTTTTGTAAGACACGCGGACACTGTTGCCTATCCCCAGAAATTATATCCTCGAAGCCCTTCAGCCCATGCAGGGGCACCTGGGTGCCCAAATTTTCTCCGGGAAGCGCCAGGGTGCTGGTTGCGTCTCTTTCTCGTGGTCCAAAACTACAGAGACATGTGCTGGGTTCCAGGTTGATATTGGTTCCCTAAAGCCAGGAGCATTACTTTCCCAGTGGGCGAGCTGAAAGGGCGGCCTCAAAGTGTGCTGGGAACCAGTGCGGTTGCTCGTGCTCTCTTCGCCGTTAGAACGGCTTTGCGAAGGGCAAGGCAGTGTGACTGGAGAAACCCTCTCTCTTCTCCTCCGTGCAGGAGGCTTTCCTGGCGCCCCATGTCCCTAAAGGGCACACTCTACTGTTCCACAGGGACCAAAGTAAGGGTCCGGGATGCCATCCATGAATGGACTCGTGCAGAGTTTGGCCAGGACACCTTAAGCATGTAGTGCATGAAAGTTAGCATGCCCCTCTGGAGGCTGCTGCTGCCTCAGCATATGCCTTGGAAGAACACTGGGTGGCGGAAGTGTTCTTGGGGCCCTGCGCCTCCGTCCACTCTAAAAGTGCCCCGGTTCATCTCTGTGAATGCAGAGTGAGCCGCAACAGCCTGTTCTCTTTGCCGGATAACTTCCTGACCAAAGCATTCCAAAGTGCCCCTGAGCAGAGCTGTAAAGGTTCGTACGTGGACCGTCAGGGCTCTCAGTGCTGAAGCTGAGGAGCAATAGGAAACAAGGTGCGCTGTGTCCCTTCTGGGTGTTCTTCACCTGTCGGCACTTTCTGGCGAGCCGTGACTCGACTTTAGAGGCAGTCTTGCAAACCGACCGTTTGCCCCCGAACACTGCTAGGCTTCTGGCAGGTTCAGGGCACCGCACACTGATCACGAAGTACAAACAACCAAGGTCCGGGCAGAGCATCCACAATGCTTGGCGCCAGGCAGCCTTTGCCCAGGAGCCTCAGGCAAAGCAGTGGCTTGACGCGAGTGTGCTGTTCAGGACTCCTAGGACTCCTGGGGGCTCACCACGTCGCATGGCAAAACACTGTGTACCCAATGTGTCTTCTTGGGCGCCCTCACCAAAAAGAGATACCTTAGGCAATTGGGACCGGTTCCCTGCATGAAGGAGGAAAGGCAACACTCTGCTCTCTTCGCTGCCCACCTATTTGGCCAAGCGTTCCAAAGTCCTCCCGGACTCCGGCCTAGCAGCTCCTAGGTGGAATGCAGACGGTCCCCACTGCTGAACCACTGCTGCGATGAGGAAACACTGTGTTTACGGTTCCTACTGGGAACCCTTACCTGCCGTGTCTCTGTGGGAGCAGAAGGTCGACTTCAGAGGCAGCCAGACAAACGTACAGTTTGCCCTTTCAACGCTACCTGGGGTTTTGTAAGACACGCGGACACTGTTGCCTATCCCCAGAAATTATATCCTCGAAGCCCTTCAGCCCATGCAGGGGCACCTGGGTGCCCAAATTTTCTCCGGGAAGCGCCAGGGTGCTGGTTGCGTCTCTTTCTCGTGGTCCAAAACTACAGAGACATGTGCTGGGTTCCAGGTTGATATTGGTTCCCTAAAGCCAGGAGCATTACTTTCCCAGTGGGCGAGCTGAAAGGGCGGCCTCAAAGTGTGCTGGGAACCAGTGCGGTTGCTCGTGCTCTCTTCGCCGTTAGAACGGCTTTGCGAAGGGCAAGGCAGTGTGACTGGAGAAACCCTCTCTCTTCTCCTCCGTGCAGGAGGCTTTCCTGGCGCCCCATGTCCCTAAAGGGCACACTCTACTGTTCCACAGGGACCAAAGTAAGGGTCCGGGATGCCATCCATGAATGGACTCGTGCAGAGTTTGGCCAGGACACCTTAAGCATGTAGTGCATGAAAGTTAGCATGCCCCTCTGGAGGCTGCTGCTGCCTCAGCATATGCCTTGGAAGAACACTGGGTGGCGGAAGTGTTCTTGGGGCCCTGCGCCTCCGTCCACTCTAAAAGTGCCCCGGTTCATCTCTGTGAATGCAGAGTGAGCCGCAACAGCCTGTTCTCTTTGCCGGATAACTTCCTGACCAAAGCATTCCAAAGTGCCCCTGAGCAGAGCTGTAAAGGTTCGTACGTGGACCGTCAGGGCTCTCAGTGCTGAAGCTGAGGAGCAATAGGAAACAAGGTGCGCTGTGTCCCTTCTGGGTGTTCTTCACCTGTCGGCACTTTCTGGCGAGCCGTGACTCGACTTTAGAGGCAGTCTTGCAAACCGACCGTTTGCCCCCGAACACTGCTAGGCTTCTGGCAGGTTCAGGGCACCGCACACTGATCACGAAGTACAAACAACCAAGGTCCGGGCAGAGCATCCACAATGCTTGGCGCCAGGCAGCCTTTGCCCAGGAGCCTCAGGCAAAGCAGTGGCTTGACGCGAGTGTGCTGTTCAGGACTCCTAGGACTCCTGGGGGCTCACCACGTCGCATGGCAAAACACTGTGTACCCAATGTGTCTTCTTGGGCGCCCTCACCAAAAAGAGATACCTTAGGCAATTGGGACCGGTTCCCTGCATGAAGGAGGAAAGGCAACACTCTGCTCTCTTCGCTGCCCACCTATTTGGCCAAGCGTTCCAAAGTCCTCCCGGACTCCGGCCTAGCAGCTCCTAGGTGGAATGCAGACGGTCCGCACTGCTGAACCACTGCTGCGATGAGGAAACACTGTGTTTACGGTTCCTACTGGGAACCCTTACCTGCCGTGTCTCTGTGGGAGCAGAAGGTCGACTTCAGAGGCAGCCAGACAAACGTACAGTTTGCCCTTTCAACGCTACCTGGGGTTTTGTAAGACACGCGGACACTGTTGCCTATCCCCAGAAATTATATCCTCGAAGCCCTTCAGCCCATGCAGGGGCACCTGGGTGCCCAAATTTTCTCCGGGAAGCGCCAGGGTGCTGGTTGCGTCTCTTTCTCGTGGTCCAAAACTACAGAGACATGTGCTGGGTTCCAGGTTGATATTGGTTCCCTAAAGCCAGGAGCATTACTTTCCCAGTGGGCGAGCTGAAAGGGCGGCCTCAAAGTGTGCTGGGAACCAGTGCGGTTGCTCGTGCTCTCTTCGCCATTAGAACGGCTTTGCGAAGGGCAAGGCAGTGTGACTGGAGAAACCCTCTCTCTTCTCCTCCGTGCAGGAGGCTTTCCTGGCGCCCCATGTCCCTAAAGGGCACACTCTACTGTTCCACAGGGACCAAAGTAAGGGTCCGGGATGCCATCCATGAATGGACTCGTGCAGAGTTTGGCCAGGACACCTTAAGCATGTAGTGCATGAAAGTTAGCATGCCCCTCTGGAGGCTGCTGCTGCCTCAGCATATGCCTTGGAAGAACACTGGGTGGCGGAAGTGTTCTTGGGGCCCTGCGCCTCCGTCCACTCTAAAAGTGCCCCGGTTCATCTCTGTGAATGCAGAGTGAGCCGCAACAGCCTGTTCTCTTTGCCGGATAACTTCCTGACCAAAGCATTCCAAAGTGCCCCTGAGCAGAGCTGTAAAGGTTCGTACGTGGACCGTCAGGGCTCTCAGTGCTGAAGCTGAGGAGCAATAGGAAACAAGGTGCGCTGTGTCCCTTCTGGGTGTTCTTCACCTGTCGGCACTTTCTGGCGAGCCGTGACTCGACTTTAGAGGCAGTCTTGCAAACCGACCGTTTGCCCCCGAACACTGCTAGGCTTCTGGCAGGTTCAGGGCACCGCACACTGATCACGAAGTACAAACAACCAAGGTCCGGGCAGAGCATCCACAATGCTTGGCGCCAGGCAGCCTTTGCCCAGGAGCCTCAGGCAAAGCAGTGGCTTGACGCGAGTGTGCTGTTCAGGACTCCTAGGACTCCTGGGGGCTCACCACGTCGCATGGCAAAACACTGTGTACCCAATGTGTCTTCTTGGGCGCCCTCACCAAAAAGAGATACCTTAGGCAATTGGGACCGGTTCCCTGCATGAAGGAGGAAAGGCAACACTCTGCTCTCTTCGCTGCCCACCTATTTGGCCAAGCGTTCCAAAGTCCTCCCGGACTCCGGCCTAGCAGCTCCTAGGTGGAATGCAGACGGTCCCCACTGCTGAACCACTGCTGCGATGAGGAAACACTGTGTTTACGGTTCCTACTGGGAACCCTTACCTGCCGTGTCTCTGTGGGAGCAGAAGGTCGACTTCAGAGGCAGCCAGACAAACGTACAGTTTGCCCTTTCAACGCTACCTGGGGTTTTGTAAGACACGCGGACACTGTTGCCTATCCCCAGAAATTATATCCTCGAAGCCCTTCAGCCCATGCAGGGGCACCTGGGTGCCCAAATTTTCTCCGGGAAGCGCCAGGGTGCTGGTTGCGTCTCTTTCTCGTGGTCCAAAACTACAGAGACATGTGCTGGGTTCCAGGTTGATATTGGTTCCCTAAAGCCAGGAGCATTACTTTCCCAGTGGGCGAGCTGAAAGGGCGGCCTCAAAGTGTGCTGGGAACCAGTGCGGTTGCTCGTGCTCTCTTCGCCATTAGAACGGCTTTGCGAAGGGCAAGGCAGTGTGACTGGAGAAACCCTCTCTCTTCTCCTCCGTGCAGGAGGCTTTCCTGGCGCCCCATGTCCCTAAAGGGCACACTCTACTGTTCCACAGGGACCAAAGTAAGGGTCCGGGATGCCATCCATGAATGGACTCGTGCAGAGTTTGGCCAGGACACCTTAAGCATGTAGTGCATGAAAGTTAGCATGCCCCTCTGGAGGCTGCTGCTGCCTCAGCATATGCCTTGGAAGAACACTGGGTGGCGGAAGTGTTCTTGGGGCCCTGCGCCTCCGTCCACTCTAAAAGTGCCCCGGTTCATCTCTGTGAATGCAGAGTGAGCCGCAACAGCCTGTTCTCTTTGCCGGATAACTTCCTGACCAAAGCATTCCAAAGTGCCCCTGAGCAGAGCTGTAAAGGTTCGTACGTGGACCGTCAGGGCTCTCAGTGCTGAAGCTGAGGAGCAATAGGAAACAAGGTGCGCTGTGTCCCTTCTGGGTGTTCTTCACCTGTCGGCACTTTCTGGCGAGCCGTGACTCGACTTTAGAGGCAGACTTGCAAACCGACCGTTTGCCCCCGAACACTGCTAGGCTTCTGGCAGGTTCAGGGCACCGCACACTGATCACGAAGTACAAACAACCAAGGTCCGGGCAGAGCATCCACAATGCTTGGCGCCAGGCAGCCTTTGCCCAGGAGCCTCAGGCAAAGCAGTGGCTTGACGCGAGTGTGCTGTTCAGGACTCCTAGGACTCCTGGGGGCTCACCACGTCGCATGGCAAAACACTGTGTACCCAATGTGTCTTCTTGGGCGCCCTCACCAAAAAGAGATACCTTAGGCAATTGGGACCGGTTCCCTGCATGAAGGAGGAAAGGCAACACTCTGCTCTCTTCGCTGCCCACCTATTTGGCCAAGCGTTCCAAAGTCCTCCCGGACTCCGGCCTAGCAGCTCCTAGGTGGAATGCAGACGGTCCCCACTGCTGAACCACTGCTGCGATGAGGAAACACTGTGTTTACGGTTCCTACTGGGAACCCTTACCTGCCGTGTCTCTGTGGGAGCAGAAGGTCGACTTCAGAGGCAGCCAGACAAACGTACAGTTTGCCCTTTCAACGCTACCTGGGGTTTTGTAAGACACGCGGACACTGTTGCCTATCCCCAGAAATTATATCCTCGAAGCCCTTCAGCCCATGCAGGGGCACCTGGGTGCCCAAATTTTCTCCGGGAAGCGCCAGGGTGCTGGTTGCGTCTCTTTCTCGTGGTCCAAAACTACAGAGACATGTGCTGGGTTCCAGGTTGATATTGGTTCCCTAAAGCCAGGAGCATTACTTTCCCAGTGGGCGAGCTGAAAGGGCGGCCTCAAAGTGTGCTGGGAACCAGTGCGGTTGCTCGTGCTCTCTTCGCCATTAGAACGGCTTTGCGAAGGGCAAGGCAGTGTGACTGGAGAAACCCTCTCTCTTCTCCTCCGTGCAGGAGGCTTTCCTGGCGCCCCATGTCCCTAAAGGGCACACTCTACTGTTCCACAGGGACCAAAGTAAGGGTCCGGGATGCCATCCATGAATGGACTCGTGCAGAGTTTGGCCAGGACACCTTAAGCATGTAGTGCATGAAAGTTAGCATGCCCCTCTGGAGGCTGCTGCTGCCTCAGCATATGCCTTGGAAGAACACTGGGTGGCGGAAGTGTTCTTGGGGCCCTGCGCCTCCGTCCACTCTAAAAGTGCCCCGGTTCATCTCTGTGAATGCAGAGTGAGCCGCAACAGCCTGTTCTCTTTGCCGGATAACTTCCTGACCAAAGCATTCCAAAGTGCCCCTGAGCAGAGCTGTAAAGGTTCGTACGTGGACCGTCAGGGCTCTCAGTGCTGAAGCTGAGGAGCAATAGGAAACAAGGTGCGCTGTGTCCCTTCTGGGTGTTCTTCACCTGTCGGCACTTTCTGGCGAGCCGTGACTCGACTTTAGAGGCAGACTTGCAAACCGACCGTTTGCCCCCGAACACTGCTAGGCTTCTGGCAGGTTCAGGGCACCGCACACTGATCACGAAGTACAAACAACCAAGGTCCGGGCAGAGCATCCACAATGCTTGGCGCCAGGCAGCCTTTGCCCAGGAGCCTCAGGCAAAGCAGTGGCTTGACGCGAGTGTGCTGTTCAGGACTCCTAGGACTCCTGGGGGCTCACCACGTCGCATGGCAAAACACTGTGTACCCAATGTGTCTTCTTGGGCGCCCTCACCAAAAAGAGATACCTTAGGCAATTGGGACCGGTTCCCTGCATGAAGGAGGAAAGGCAACACTCTGCTCTCTTCGCTGCCCACCTATTTGGCCAAGCGTTCCAAAGTCCTCCCGGACTCCGGCCTAGCAGCTCCTAGGTGGAATGCAGACGGTCCCCACTGCTGAACCACTGCTGCGATGAGGAAACACTGTGTTTACGGTTCCTACTGGGAACCCTTACCTGCCGTGTCTCTGTGGGAGCAGAAGGTCGACTTCAGAGGCAGCCAGACAAACGTACAGTTTGCCCTTTCAACGCTACCTGGGGTTTTGTAAGACACGCGGACACTGTTGCCTATCCCCAGAAATTATATCCTCGAAGCCCTTCAGCCCATGCAGGGGCACCTGGGTGCCCAAATTTTCTCCGGGAAGCGCCAGGGTGCTGGTTGCGTCTCTTTCTCGTGGTCCAAAACTACAGAGACATGTGCTGGGTTCCAGGTTGATATTGGTTCCCTAAAGCCAGGAGCATTACTTTCCCAGTGGGCGAGCTGAAAGGGCGGCCTCAAAGTGTGCTGGGAACCAGTGCGGTTGCTCGTGCTCTCTTCGCCGTTAGAACGGCTTTGCGAAGGGCAAGGCAGTGTGACTGGAGAAACCCTCTCTCTTCTCCTCCGTGCAGGAGGCTTTCCTGGCGCCCCATGTCCCTAAAGGGCACACTCTACTGTTCCACAGGGACCAAAGTAAGGGTCCGGGATGCCATCCATGAATGGACTCGTGCAGAGTTTGGCCAGGACACCTTAAGCATGTAGTGCATGAAAGTTAGCATGCCCCTCTGGAGGCTGCTGCTGCCTCAGCATATGCCTTGGAAGAACACTGGGTGGCGGAAGTGTTCTTGGGGCCCTGCGCCTCTGTCCACTCTAAAAGTGCCCCGGTTCATCTCTGTGAATGCAGAGTGAGCCGCAACAGCCTGTTCTCTTTGCCGGATAACTTCCTGACCAAAGCATTCCAAAGTGCCCCTGAGCAGAGCTGTAAAGGTTCGTACGTGGACCGTCAGGGCTCTCAGTGCTGAAGCTGAGGAGCAATAGGAAACAAGGTGCGCTGTGTCCCTTCTGGGTGTTCTTCACCTGTCGGCACTTTCTGGCGAGCCGTGACTCGACTTTAGAGGCAGTCTTGCAAACCGACCGTTTGCCCCCGAACACTGCTAGGCTTCTGGCAGGTTCAGGGCACCGCACACTGATCACGAAGTACAAACAACCAAGGTCCGGGCAGAGCATCCACAATGCTTGGCGCCAGGCAGCCTTTGCCCAGGAGCCTCAGGCAAAGCAGTGGCTTGACGCGAGTGTGCTGTTCAGGACTCCTAGGACTCCTGGGGGCTCACCACGTCGCATGGCAAAACACTGTGTACCCAATGTGTCTTCTTGGGCGCCCTCACCAAAAAGAGATACCTTAGGCAATTGGGACCGGTTCCCTGCATGAAGGAGGAAAGGCAACACTCTGCTCTCTTCGCTGCCCACCTATTTGGCCAAGCGTTCCAAAGTCCTCCCGGACTCCGGCCTAGCAGCTCCTAGGTGGAATGCAGACGGTCCCCACTGCTGAACCACTGCTGCGATGAGGAAACACTGTGTTTACGGTTCCTACTGGGAACCCTTACCTGCCGTGTCTCTGTGGGAGCAGAAGGTCGACTTCAGAGGCAGCCAGACAAACGTACAGTTTGCCCTTTCAACGCTACCTGGGGTTTTGTAAGACACGCGGACACTGTTGCCTATCCCCAGAAATTATATCCTCGAAGCCCTTCAGCCCATGCAGGGGCACCTGGGTGCCCAAATTTTCTCCGGGAAGCGCCAGGGTGCTGGTTGCGTCTCTTTCTCGTGGTCCAAAACTACAGAGACATGTGCTGGGTTCCAGGTTGATATTGGTTCCCTAAAGCCAGGAGCATTACTTTCCCAGTGGGCGAGCTGAAAGGGCGGCCTCAAAGTGTGCTGGGAACCAGTGCGGTTGCTCGTGCTCTCTTCGCCGTTAGAACGGCTTTGCGAAGGGCAAGGCAGTGTGACTGGAGAAACCCTCTCTCTTCTCCTCCGTGCAGGAGGCTTTCCTGGCGCCCCATGTCCCTAAAGGGCACACTCTACTGTTCCACAGGGACCAAAGTAAGGGTCCGGGATGCCATCCATGAATGGACTCGTGCAGAGTTTGGCCAGGACACCTTAAGCATGTAGTGCATGAAAGTTAGCATGCCCCTCTGGAGGCTGCTGCTGCCTCAGCATATGCCTTGGAAGAACACTGGGTGGCGGAAGTGTTCTTGGGGCCCTGCGCCTCTGTCCAGTCTAAAAGTGCCCCGGTTCATCTCTGTGAATGCAGAGTGAGCCGCAACAGCCTGTTCTCTTTGCCGGATAACTTCCTGACCAAAGCATTCCAAAGTGCCCCTGAGCAGAGCTGTAAAGGTTCGTACGTGGACCGTCAGGGCTCTCAGTGCTGAAGCTGAGGAGCAATAGGAAACAAGGTGCGCTGTGTCCCTTCTGGGTGTTCTTCACCTGTCGGCACTTTCTGGCGAGCCGTGACTCGACTTTAGAGGCAGTCTTGCAAACCGACCGTTTGCCCCCGAACACTGCTAGGCTTCTGGCAGGTTCAGGGCACCGCACACTGATCACGAAGTACAAACAACCAAGGTCCGGGCAGAGCATCCACAATGCTTGGCGCCAGGCAGCCTTTGCCCAGGAGCCTCAGGCAAAGCAGTGGCTTGACGCGAGTGTGCTGTTCAGGACTCCTAGGACTCCTGGGGGCTCACCACGTCGCATGGCAAAACACTGTGTACCCAATGTGTCTTCTTGGGCGCCCTCACCAAAAAGAGATACCTTAGGCAATTGGGACCGGTTCCCTGCATGAAGGAGGAAAGGCAACACTCTGCTCTCTTCGCTGCCCACCTATTTGGCCAAGCGTTCCAAAGTCCTCCCGGACTCCGGCCTAGCAGCTCCTAGGTGGAATGCAGACGGTCCCCACTGCTGAACCACTGCTGCGATGAGGAAACACTGTGTTTACGGTTCCTACTGGGAACCCTTACCTGCCGTGTCTCTGTGGGAGCAGAAGGTCGACTTCAGAGGCAGCCAGACAAACGTACAGTTTGCCCTTTCAACGCTACCTGGGGTTTTGTAAGACACGCGGACACTGTTGCCTATCCCCAGAAATTATATCCTCGAAGCCCTTCAGCCCATGCAGGGGCACCTGGGTGCCCAAATTTTCTCCGGGAAGCGCCAGGGTGCTGGTTGCGTCTCTTTCTCGTGGTCCAAAACTACAGAGACATGTGCTGGGTTCCAGGTTGATATTGGTTCCCTAAAGCCAGGAGCATTACTTTCCCAGTGGGCGAGCTGAAAGGGCGGCCTCAAAGTGTGCTGGGAACCAGTGCGGTTGCTCGTGCTCTCTTCGCCGTTAGAACGGCTTTGCGAAGGGCAAGGCAGTGTGACTGGAGAAACCCTCTCTCTTCTCCTCCGTGCAGGAGGCTTTCCTGGCGCCCCATGTCCCTAAAGGGCACACTCTACTGTTCCACAGGGACCAAAGTAAGGGTCCGGGATGCCATCCATGAATGGACTCGTGCAGAGTTTGGCCAGGACACCTTAAGCATGTAGTGCATGAAAGTTAGCATGCCCCTCTGGAGGCTGCTGCTGCCTCAGCATATGCCTTGGAAGAACACTGGGTGGCGGAAGTGTTCTTGGGGCCCTGCGCCTCCGTCCACTCTAAAAGTGCCCCGGTTCATCTCTGTGAATGCAGAGTGAGCCGCAACAGCCTGTTCTCTTTGCCGGATAACTTCCTGACCAAAGCATTCCAAAGTGCCCCTGAGCAGAGCTGTAAAGGTTCGTACGTGGACCGTCAGGGCTCTCAGTGCTGAAGCTGAGGAGCAATAGGAAACAAGGTGCGCTGTGTCCCTTCTGGGTGTTCTTCACCTGTCGGCACTTTCTGGCGAGCCGTGACTCGACTTTAGAGGCAGTCTTGCAAACCGACCGTTTGCCCCCGAACACTGCTAGGCTTCTGGCAGGTTCAGGGCACCGCACACTGATCACGAAGTACAAACAACCAAGGTCCGGGCAGAGCATCCACAATGCTTGGCGCCAGGCAGCCTTTGCCCAGGAGCCTCAGGCAAAGCAGTGGCTTGACGCGAGTGTGCTGTTCAGGACTCCTAGGACTCCTGGGGGCTCACCACGTCGCATGGCAAAACACTGTGTACCCAATGTGTCTTCTTGGGCGCCCTCACCAAAAAGAGATACCTTAGGCAATTGGGACCGGTTCCCTGCATGAAGGAGGAAAGGCAACACTCTGCTCTCTTCGCTGCCCACCTATTTGGCCAAGCGTTCCAAAGTCCTCCCGGACTCCGGCCTAGCAGCTCCTAGGTGGAATGCAGACGGTCCCCACTGCTGAACCACTGCTGCGATGAGGAAACACTGTGTTTACGGTTCCTACTGGGAACCCTTACCTGCCGTGTCTCTGTGGGAGCAGAAGGTCGACTTCAGAGGCAGCCAGACAAACGTACAGTTTGCCCTTTCAACGCTACCTGGGGTTTTGTAAGACACGCGGACACTGTTGCCTATCCCCAGAAATTATATCCTCGAAGCCCTTCAGCCCATGCAGGGGCACCTGGGTGCCCAAATTTTCTCCGGGAAGCGCCAGGGTGCTGGTTGCGTCTCTTTCTCGTGGTCCAAAACTACAGAGACATGTGCTGGGTTCCAGGTTGATATTGGTTCCCTAAAGCCAGGAGCATTACTTTCCCAGTGGGCGAGCTGAAAGGGCGGCCTCAAAGTGTGCTGGGAACCAGTGCGGTTGCTCGTGCTCTCTTCGCCGTTAGAACGGCTTTGCGAAGGGCAAGGCAGTGTGACTGGAGAAACCCTCTCTCTTCTCCTCCGTGCAGGAGGCTTTCCTGGCGCCCCATGTCCCTAAAGGGCACACTCTACTGTTCCACAGGGACCAAAGTAAGGGTCCGGGATGCCATCCATGAATGGACTCGTGCAGAGTTTGGCCAGGACACCTTAAGCATGTAGTGCATGAAAGTTAGCATGCCCCTCTGGAGGCTGCTGCTGCCTCAGCATATGCCTTGGAAGAACACTGGGTGGCGGAAGTGTTCTTGGGGCCCTGCGCCTCCGTCCACTCTAAAAGTGCCCCGGTTCATCTCTGTGAATGCAGAGTGAGCCGCAACAGCCTGTTCTCTTTGCCGGATAACTTCCTGACCAAAGCATTCCAAAGTGCCCCTGAGCAGAGCTGTAAAGGTTCGTACGTGGACCGTCAGGGCTCTCAGTGCTGAAGCTGAGGAGCAATAGGAAACAAGGTGCGCTGTGTCCCTTCTGGGTGTTCTTCACCTGTCGGCACTTTCTGGCGAGCCGTGACTCGACTTTAGAGGCAGTCTTGCAAACCGACCGTTTGCCCCCGAACACTGCTAGGCTTCTGGCAGGTTCAGGGCACCGCACACTGATCACGAAGTACAAACAACCAAGGTCCGGGCAGAGCATCCACAATGCTTGGCGCCAGGCAGCCTTTGCCCAGGAGCCTCAGGCAAAGCAGTGGCTTGACGCGAGTGTGCTGTTCAGGACTCCTAGGACTCCTGGGGGCTCACCACGTCGCATGGCAAAACACTGTGTACCCAATGTGTCTTCTTGGGCGCCCTCACCAAAAAGAGATACCTTAGGCAATTGGGACCGGTTCCCTGCATGAAGGAGGAAAGGCAACACTCTGCTCTCTTCGCTGCCCACCTATTTGGCCAAGCGTTCCAAAGTCCTCCCGGACTCCGGCCTAGCAGCTCCTAGGTGGAATGCAGACGGTCCCCACTGCTGAACCACTGCTGCGATGAGGAAACACTGTGTTTACGGTTCCTACTGGGAACCCTTACCTGCCGTGTCTCTGTGGGAGCAGAAGGTCGACTTCAGAGGCAGCCAGACAAACGTACAGTTTGCCCTTTCAACGCTACCTGGGGTTTTGTAAGACACGCGGACACTGTTGCCTATCCCCAGAAATTATATCCTCGAAGCCCTTCAGCCCATGCAGGGGCACCTGGGTGCCCAAATTTTCTCCGGGAAGCGCCAGGGTGCTGGTTGCGTCTCTTTCTCGTGGTCCAAAACTACAGAGACATGTGCTGGGTTCCAGGTTGATATTGGTTCCCTAAAGCCAGGAGCATTACTTTCCCAGTGGGCGAGCTGAAAGGGCGGCCTCAAAGTGTGCTGGGAACCAGTGCGGTTGCTCGTGCTCTCTTCGCCGTTAGAACGGCTTTGCGAAGGGCAAGGCAGTGTGACTGGAGAAACCCTCTCTCTTCTCCTCCGTGCAGGAGGCTTTCCTGGCGCCCCATGTCCCTAAAGGGCACACTCTACTGTTCCACAGGGACCAAAGTAAGGGTCCGGGATGCCATCCATGAATGGACTCGTGCAGAGTTTGGCCAGGACACCTTAAGCATGTAGTGCATGAAAGTTAGCATGCCCCTCTGGAGGCTGCTGCTGCCTCAGCATATGCCTTGGAAGAACACTGGGTGGCGGAAGTGTTCTTGGGGCCCTGCGCCTCCGTCCACTCTAAAAGTGCCCCGGTTCATCTCTGTGAATGCAGAGTGAGCCGCAACAGCCTGTTCTCTTTGCCGGATAACTTCCTGACCAAAGCATTCCAAAGTGCCCCTGAGCAGAGCTGTAAAGGTTCGTACGTGGACCGTCAGGGCTCTCAGTGCTGAAGCTGAGGAGCAATAGGAAACAAGGTGCGCTGTGTCCCTTCTGGGTGTTCTTCACCTGTCGGCACTTTCTGGCGAGCCGTGACTCGACTTTAGAGGCAGTCTTGCAAACCGACCGTTTGCCCCCGAACACTGCTAGGCTTCTGGCAGGTTCAGGGCACCGCACACTGATCACGAAGTACAAACAACCAAGGTCCGGGCAGAGCATCCACAATGCTTGGCGCCAGGCAGCCTTTGCCCAGGAGCCTCAGGCAAAGCAGTGGCTTGACGCGAGTGTGCTGTTCAGGACTCCTAGGACTCCTGGGGGCTCACCACGTCGCATGGCAAAACACTGTGTACCCAATGTGTCTTCTTGGGCGCCCTCACCAAAAAGAGATACCTTAGGCAATTGGGACCGGTTCCCTGCATGAAGGAGGAAAGGCAACACTCTGCTCTCTTCGCTGCCCACCTATTTGGCCAAGCGTTCCAAAGTCCTCCCGGACTCCGGCCTAGCAGCTCCTAGGTGGAATGCAGACGGTCCCCACTGCTGAACCACTGCTGCGATGAGGAAACACTGTGTTTACGGTTCCTACTGGGAACCCTTACCTGCCGTGTCTCTGTGGGAGCAGAAGGTCGACTTCAGAGGCAGCCAGACAAACGTACAGTTTGCCCTTTCAACGCTACCTGGGGTTTTGTAAGACACGCGGACACTGTTGCCTATCCCCAGAAATTATATCCTCGAAGCCCTTCAGCCCATGCAGGGGCACCTGGGTGCCCAAATTTTCTCCGGGAAGCGCCAGGGTGCTGGTTGCGTCTCTTTCTCGTGGTCCAAAACTACAGAGACATGTGCTGGGTTCCAGGTTGATATTGGTTCCCTAAAGCCAGGAGCATTACTTTCCCAGTGGGCGAGCTGAAAGGGCGGCCTCAAAGTGTGCTGGGAACCAGTGCGGTTGCTCGTGCTCTCTTCGCCGTTAGAACGGCTTTGCGAAGGGCAAGGCAGTGTGACTGGAGAAACCCTCTCTCTTCTCCTCCGTGCAGGAGGCTTTCCTGGCGCCCCATGTCCCTAAAGGGCACACTCTACTGTTCCACAGGGACCAAAGTAAGGGTCCGGGATGCCATCCATGAATGGACTCGTGCAGAGTTTGGCCAGGACACCTTAAGCATGTAGTGCATGAAAGTTAGCATGCCCCTCTGGAGGCTGCTGCTGCCTCAGCATATGCCTTGGAAGAACACTGGGTGGCGGAAGTGTTCTTGGGGCCCTGCGCCTCCGTCCACTCTAAAAGTGCCCCGGTTCATCTCTGTGAATGCAGAGTGAGCCGCAACAGCCTGTTCTCTTTGCCGGATAACTTCCTGACCAAAGCATTCCAAAGTGCCCCTGAGCAGAGCTGTAAAGGTTCGTACGTGGACCGTCAGGGCTCTCAGTGCTGAAGCTGAGGAGCAATAGGAAACAAGGTGCGCTGTGTCCCTTCTGGGTGTTCTTCACCTGTCGGCACTTTCTGGCGAGCCGTGACTCGACTTTAGAGGCAGTCTTGCAAACCGACCGTTTGCCCCCGAACACTGCTAGGCTTCTGGCAGGTTCAGGGCACCGCACACTGATCACGAAGTACAAACAACCAAGGTCCGGGCAGAGCATCCACAATGCTTGGCGCCAGGCAGCCTTTGCCCAGGAGCCTCAGGCAAAGCAGTGGCTTGACGCGAGTGTGCTGTTCAGGACTCCTAGGACTCCTGGGGGCTCACCACGTCGCATGGCAAAACACTGTGTACCCAATGTGTCTTCTTGGGCGCCCTCACCAAAAAGAGATACCTTAGGCAATTGGGACCGGTTCCCTGCATGAAGGAGGAAAGGCAACACTCTGCTCTCTTCGCTGCCCACCTATTTGGCCAAGCGTTCCAAAGTCCTCCCGGACTCCGGCCTAGCAGCTCCTAGGTGGAATGCAGACGGTCCCCACTGCTGAACCACTGCTGCGATGAGGAAACACTGTGTTTACGGTTCCTACTGGGAACCCTTACCTGCCGTGTCTCTGTGGGAGCAGAAGGTCGACTTCAGAGGCAGCCAGACAAACGTACAGTTTGCCCTTTCAACGCTACCTGGGGTTTTGTAAGACACGCGGACACTGTTGCCTATCCCCAGAAATTATATCCTCGAAGCCCTTCAGCCCATGCAGGGGCACCTGGGTGCCCAAATTTTCTCCGGGAAGCGCCAGGGTGCTGGTTGCGTCTCTTTCTCGTGGTCCAAAACTACAGAGACATGTGCTGGGTTCCAGGTTGATATTGGTTCCCTAAAGCCAGGAGCATTACTTTCCCAGTGGGCGAGCTGAAAGGGCGGCCTCAAAGTGTGCTGGGAACCAGTGCGGTTGCTCGTGCTCTCTTCGCCGTTAGAACGGCTTTGCGAAGGGCAAGGCAGTGTGACTGGAGAAACCCTCTCTCTTCTCCTCCGTGCAGGAGGCTTTCCTGGCGCCCCATGTCCCTAAAGGGCACACTCTACTGTTCCACAGGGACCAAAGTAAGGGTCCGGGATGCCATCCATGAATGGACTCGTGCAGAGTTTGGCCAGGACACCTTAAGCATGTAGTGCATGAAAGTTAGCATGCCCCTCTGGAGGCTGCTGCTGCCTCAGCATATGCCTTGGAAGAACACTGGGTGGCGGAAGTGTTCTTGGGGCCCTGCGCCTCCGTCCACTCTAAAAGTGCCCCGGTTCATCTCTGTGAATGCAGAGTGAGCCGCAACAGCCTGTTCTCTTTGCCGGATAACTTCCTGACCAAAGCATTCCAAAGTGCCCCTGAGCAGAGCTGTGAAGGTTCGTACGTGGACCGTCAGGGCTCTCAGTGCTGAAGCTGAGGAGCAATAGGAAACAAGGTGCGCTGTGTCCCTTCTGGGTGTTCTTCACCTGTCGGCACTTTCTGGCGAGCCGTGACTCGACTTTAGAGGCAGTCTTGCAAACCGACCGTTTGCCCCCGAACACTGCTAGGCTTCTGGCAGGTTCAGGGCACCGCACACTGATCACGAAGTACAAACAACCAAGGTCCGGGCAGAGCATCCACAATGCTTGGCGCCAGGCAGCCTTTGCCCAGGAGCCTCAGGCAAAGCAGTGGCTTGACGCGAGTGTGCTGTTCAGGACTCCTAGGACTCCTGGGGGCTCACCACGTCGCATGGCAAAACACTGTGTACCCAATGTGTCTTCTTGGGCGCCCTCACCAAAAAGAGATACCTTAGGCAATTGGGACCGGTTCCCTGCATGAAGGAGGAAAGGCAACACTCTGCTCTCTTCGCTGCCCACCTATTTGGCCAAGCGTTCCAAAGTCCTCCCGGACTCCGGCCTAGCAGCTCCTAGGTGGAATGCAGACGGTCCCCACTGCTGAACCACTGCTGCGATGAGGAAACACTGTGTTTACGGTTCCTACTGGGAACCCTTACCTGCCGTGTCTCTGTGGGAGCAGAAGGTCGACTTCAGAGGCAGCCAGACAAACGTACAGTTTGCCCTTTCAACGCTACCTGGGGTTTTGTAAGACACGCGGACACTGTTGCCTATCCCCAGAAATTATATCCTCGAAGCCCTTCAGCCCATGCAGGGGCACCTGGGTGCCCAAATTTTCTCCGGGAAGCGCCAGGGTGCTGGTTGCGTCTCTTTCTCGTGGTCCAAAACTACAGAGACATGTGCTGGGTTCCAGGTTGATATTGGTTCCCTAAAGCCAGGAGCATTACTTTCCCAGTGGGCGAGCTGAAAGGGCGGCCTCAAAGTGTGCTGGGAACCAGTGCGGTTGCTCGTGCTCTCTTCGCCGTTAGAACGGCTTTGCGAAGGGCAAGGCAGTGTGACTGGAGAAACCCTCTCTCTTCTCCTCCGTGCAGGAGGCTTTCCTGGCGCCCCATGTCCCTAAAGGGCACACTCTACTGTTCCACAGGGACCAAAGTAAGGGTCCGGGATGCCATCCATGAATGGACTCGTGCAGAGTTTGGCCAGGACACCTTAAGCATGTAGTGCATGAAAGTTAGCATGCCCCTCTGGAGGCTGCTGCTGCCTCAGCATATGCCTTGGAAGAACACTGGGTGGCGGAAGTGTTCTTGGGGCCCTGCGCCTCCGTCCACTCTAAAAGTGCCCCGGTTCATCTCTGTGAATGCAGAGTGAGCCGCAACAGCCTGTTCTCTTTGCCGGATAACTTCCTGACCAAAGCATTCCAAAGTGCCCCTGAGCAGAGCTGTGAAGGTTCGTACGTGGACCGTCAGGGCTCTCAGTGCTGAAGCTGAGGAGCAATAGGAAACAAGGTGCGCTGTGTCCCTTCTGGGTGTTCTTCACCTGTCGGCACTTTCTGGAGAGCCGTGACTCGACTTTAGAGGCAGTCTTGCAAACCGACCGTTTGCCCCCGAACACTGCTAGGCTTCTGGCAGGTTCAGGGCACCGCACACTGATCACGAAGTACAAACAACCAAGGTCCGGGCAGAGCATCCACAATGCTTGGCGCCAGGCAGCCTTTGCCCAGGAGCCTCAGGCAAAGCAGTGGCTTGACGCGAGTGTGCTGTTCAGGACTCCTAGGACTCCTGGGGGCTCACCACGTCGCATGGCAAAACACTGTGTACCCAATGTGTCTTCTTGGGCGCCCTCACCAAAAAGAGATACCTTAGGCAATTGGGACCGGTTCCCTGCATGAAGGAGGAAAGGCAACACTCTGCTCTCTTCGCTGCCCACCTATTTGGCCAAGCGTTCCAAAGTCCTCCCGGACTCCGGCCTAGCAGCTCCTAGGTGGAATGCAGACGGTCCCCACTGCTGAACCACTGCTGCGATGAGGAAACACTGTGTTTACGGTTCCTACTGGGAACCCTTACCTGCCGTGTCTCTGTGGGAGCAGAAGGTCGACTTCAGAGGCAGCCAGACAAACGTACAGTTTGCCCTTTCAACGCTACCTGGGGTTTTGTAAGACACGCGGACACTGTTGCCTATCCCCAGAAATTATATCCTCGAAGCCCTTCAGCCCATGCAGGGGCACCTGGGTGCCCAAATTTTCTCCGGGAAGCGCCAGGGTGCTGGTTGCGTCTCTTTCTCGTGGTCCAAAACTACAGAGACATGTGCTGGGTTCCAGGTTGATATTGGTTCCCTAAAGCCAGGAGCATTACTTTCCCAGTGGGCGAGCTGAAAGGGCGGCCTCAAAGTGTGCTGGGAACCAGTGCGGTTGCTCGTGCTCTCTTCGCCGTTAGAACGGCTTTGCGAAGGGCAAGGCAGTGTGACTGGAGAAACCCTCTCTCTTCTCCTCCGTGCAGGAGGCTTTCCTGGCGCCCCATGTCCCTAAAGGGCACACTCTACTGTTCCACAGGGACCAAAGTAAGGGTCCGGGATGCCATCCATGAATGGACTCGTGCAGAGTTTGGCCAGGACACCTTAAGCATGTAGTGCATGAAAGTTAGCATGCCCCTCTGGAGGCTGCTGCTGCCTCAGCATATGCCTTGGAAGAACACTGGGTGGCGGAAGTGTTCTTGGGGCCCTGCGCCTCCGTCCACTCTAAAAGTGCCCCGGTTCATCTCTGTGAATGCAGAGTGAGCCGCAACAGCCTGTTCTCTTTGCCGGATAACTTCCTGACCAAAGCATTCCAAAGTGCCCCTGAGCAGAGCTGTGAAGGTTCGTACGTGGACCGTCAGGGCTCTCAGTGCTGAAGCTGAGGAGCAATAGGAAACAAGGTGCGCTGTGTCCCTTCTGGGTGTTCTTCACCTGTCGGCACTTTCTGGAGAGCCGTGACTCGACTTTAGAGGCAGTCTTGCAAACCGACCGTTTGCCCCCGAACACTGCTAGGCTTCTGGCAGGTTCAGGGCACCGCACACTGATCACGAAGTACAAACAACCAAGGTCCGGGCAGAGCATCCACAATGCTTGGCGCCAGGCAGCCTTTGCCCAGGAGCCTCAGGCAAAGCAGTGGCTTGACGCGAGTGTGCTGTTCAGGACTCCTAGGACTCCTGGGGGCTCACCACGTCGCATGGCAAAACACTGTGTACCCAATGTGTCTTCTTGGGCGCCCTCACCAAAAAGAGATACCTTAGGCAATTGGGACCGGTTCCCTGCATGAAGGAGGAAAGGCAACACTCTGCTCTCTTCGCTGCCCACCTATTTGGCCAAGCGTTCCAAAGTCCTCCCGGACTCCGGCCTAGCAGCTCCTAGGTGGAATGCAGACGGTCCCCACTGCTGAACCACTGCTGCGATGAGGAAACACTGTGTTTACGGTTCCTACTGGGAACCCTTACCTGCCGTGTCTCTGTGGGAGCAGAAGGTCGACTTCAGAGGCAGCCAGACAAACGTACAGTTTGCCCTTTCAACGCTACCTGGGGTTTTGTAAGACACGCGGACACTGTTGCCTATCCCCAGAAATTATATCCTCGAAGCCCTTCAGCCCATGCAGGGGCACCTGGGTGCCCAAATTTTCTCCGGGAAGCGCCAGGGTGCTGGTTGCGTCTCTTTCTCGTGGTCCAAAACTACAGAGACATGTGCTGGGTTCCAGGTTGATATTGGTTCCCTAAAGCCAGGAGCATTACTTTCCCAGTGGGCGAGCTGAAAGGGCGGCCTCAAAGTGTGCTGGGAACCAGTGCGGTTGCTCGTGCTCTCTTCGCCGTTAGAACGGCTTTGCGAAGGGCAAGGCAGTGTGACTGGAGAAACCCTCTCTCTTCTCCTCCGTGCAGGAGGCTTTCCTGGCGCCCCATGTCCCTAAAGGGCACACTCTACTGTTCCACAGGGACCAAAGTAAGGGTCCGGGATGCCATCCATGAATGGACTCGTGCAGAGTTTGGCCAGGACACCTTAAGCATGTAGTGCATGAAAGTTAGCATGCCCCTCTGGAGGCTGCTGCTGCCTCAGCATATGCCTTGGAAGAACACTGGGTGGCGGAAGTGTTCTTGGGGCCCTGCGCCTCCGTCCACTCTAAAAGTGCCCCGGTTCATCTCTGTGAATGCAGAGTGAGCCGCAACAGCCTGTTCTCTTTGCCGGATAACTTCCTGACCAAAGCATTCCAAAGTGCCCCTGAGCAGAGCTGTGAAGGTTCGTACGTGGACCGTCAGGGCTCTCAGTGCTGAAGCTGAGGAGCAATAGGAAACAAGGTGCGCTGTGTCCCTTCTGGGTGTTCTTCACCTGTCGGCACTTTCTGGCGAGCCGTGACTCGACTTTAGAGGCAGTCTTGCAAACCGACCGTTTGCCCCCGAACACTGCTAGGCTTCTGGCAGGTTCAGGGCACCGCACACTGATCACGAAGTACAAACAACCAAGGTCCGGGCAGAGCATCCACAATGCTTGGCGCCAGGCAGCCTTTGCCCAGGAGCCTCAGGCAAAGCAGTGGCTTGACGCGAGTGTGCTGTTCAGGACTCCTAGGACTCCTGGGGGCTCACCACGTCGCATGGCAAAACACTGTGTACCCAATGTGTCTTCTTGGGCGCCCTCACCAAAAAGAGATACCTTAGGCAATTGGGACCGGTTCCCTGCATGAAGGAGGAAAGGCAACACTCTGCTCTCTTCGCTGCCCACCTATTTGGCCAAGCGTTCCAAAGTCCTCCCGGACTCCGGCCTAGCAGCTCCTAGGTGGAATGCAGACGGTCCCCACTGCTGAACCACTGCTGCGATGAGGAAACACTGTGTTTACGGTTCCTACTGGGAACCCTTACCTGCCGTGTCTCTGTGGGAGCAGAAGGTCGACTTCAGAGGCAGCCAGACAAACGTACAGTTTGCCCTTTCAACGCTACCTGGGGTTTTGTAAGACACGCGGACACTGTTGCCTATCCCCAGAAATTATATCCTCGAAGCCCTTCAGCCCATGCAGGGGCACCTGGGTGCCCAAATTTTCTCCGGGAAGCGCCAGGGTGCTGGTTGCGTCTCTTTCTCGTGGTCCAAAACTACAGAGACATGTGCTGGGTTCCAGGTTGATATTGGTTCCCTAAAGCCAGGAGCATTACTTTCCCAGTGGGCGAGCTGAAAGGGCGGCCTCAAAGTGTGCTGGGAACCAGTGCGGTTGCTCGTGCTCTCTTCGCCGTTAGAACGGCTTTGCGAAGGGCAAGGCAGTGTGACTGGAGAAACCCTCTCTCTTCTCCTCCGTGCAGGAGGCTTTCCTGGCGCCCCATGTCCCTAAAGGGCACACTCTACTGTTCCACAGGGACCAAAGTAAGGGTCCGGGATGCCATCCATGAATGGACTCGTGCAGAGTTTGGCCAGGACACCTTAAGCATGTAGTGCATGAAAGTTAGCATGCCCCTCTGGAGGCTGCTGCTGCCTCAGCATATGCCTTGGAAGAACACTGGGTGGCGGAAGTGTTCTTGGGGCCCTGCGCCTCCGTCCACTCTAAAAGTGCCCCGGTTCATCTCTGTGAATGCAGAGTGAGCCGCAACAGCCTGTTCTCTTTGCCGGATAACTTCCTGACCAAAGCATTCCAAAGTGCCCCTGAGCAGAGCTGTGAAGGTTCGTACGTGGACCGTCAGGGCTCTCAGTGCTGAAGCTGAGGAGCAATAGGAAACAAGGTGCGCTGTGTCCCTTCTGGGTGTTCTTCACCTGTCGGCACTTTCTGGCGAGCCGTGACTCGACTTTAGAGGCAGTCTTGCAAACCGACCGTTTGCCCCCGAACACTGCTAGGCTTCTGGCAGGTTCAGGGCACCGCACACTGATCACGAAGTACAAACAACCAAGGTCCGGGCAGAGCATCCACAATGCTTGGCGCCAGGCAGCCTTTGCCCAGGAGCCTCAGGCAAAGCAGTGGCTTGACGCGAGTGTGCTGTTCAGGACTCCTAGGACTCCTGGGGGCTCACCACGTCGCATGGCAAAACACTGTGTACCCAATGTGTCTTCTTGGGCGCCCTCACCAAAAAGAGATACCTTAGGCAATTGGGACCGGTTCCCTGCATGAAGGAGGAAAGGCAACACTCTGCTCTCTTCGCTGCCCACCTATTTGGCCAAGCGTTCCAAAGTCCTCCCGGACTCCGGCCTAGCAGCTCCTAGGTGGAATGCAGACGGTCCCCACTGCTGAACCACTGCTGCGATGAGGAAACACTGTGTTTACGGTTCCTACTGGGAACCCTTACCTGCCGTGTCTCTGTGGGAGCAGAAGGTCGACTTCAGAGGCAGCCAGACAAACGTACAGTTTGCCCTTTCAACGCTACCTGGGGTTTTGTAAGACACGCGGACACTGTTGCCTATCCCCAGAAATTATATCCTCGAAGCCCTTCAGCCCATGCAGGGGCACCTGGGTGCCCAAATTTTCTCCGGGAAGCGCCAGGGTGCTGGTTGCGTCTCTTTCTCGTGGTCCAAAACTACAGAGACATGTGCTGGGTTCCAGGTTGATATTGGTTCCCTAAAGCCAGGAGCATTACTTTCCCAGTGGGCGAGCTGAAAGGGCGGCCTCAAAGTGTGCTGGGAACCAGTGCGGTTGCTCGTGCTCTCTTCGCCGTTAGAACGGCTTTGCGAAGGGCAAGGCAGTGTGACTGGAGAAACCCTCTCTCTTCTCCTCCGTGCAGGAGGCTTTCCTGGCGCCCCATGTCCCTAAAGGGCACACTCTACTGTTCCACAGGGACCAAAGTAAGGGTCCGGGATGCCATCCATGAATGGACTCGTGCAGAGTTTGGCCAGGACACCTTAAGCATGTAGTGCATGAAAGTTAGCATGCCCCTCTGGAGGCTGCTGCTGCCTCAGCATATGCCTTGGAAGAACACTGGGTGGCGGAAGTGTTCTTGGGGCCCTGCGCCTCCGTCCACTCTAAAAGTGCCCCGGTTCATCTCTGTGAATGCAGAGTGAGCCGCAACAGCCTGTTCTCTTTGCCGGATAACTTCCTGACCAAAGCATTCCAAAGTGCCCCTGAGCAGAGCTGTGAAGGTTCGTACGTGGACCGTCAGGGCTCTCAGTGCTGAAGCTGAGGAGCAATAGGAAACAAGGTGCGCTGTGTCCCTTCTGGGTGTTCTTCACCTGTCGGCACTTTCTGGCGAGCCGTGACTCGACTTTAGAGGCAGTCTTGCAAACCGACCGTTTGCCCCCGAACACTGCTAGGCTTCTGGCAGGTTCAGGGCACCGCACACTGATCACGAAGTACAAACAACCAAGGTCCGGGCAGAGCATCCACAATGCTTGGCGCCAGGCAGCCTTTGCCCAGGAGCCTCAGGCAAAGCAGTGGCTTGACGCGAGTGTGCTGTTCAGGACTCCTAGGACTCCTGGGGGCTCACCACGTCGCATGGCAAAACACTGTGTACCCAATGTGTCTTCTTGGGCGCCCTCACCAAAAAGAGATACCTTAGGCAATTGGGACCGGTTCCCTGCATGAAGGAGGAAAGGCAACACTCTGCTCTCTTCGCTGCCCACCTATTTGGCCAAGCGTTCCAAAGTCCTCCCGGACTCCGGCCTAGCAGCTCCTAGGTGGAATGCAGACGGTCCCCACTGCTGAACCACTGCTGCGATGAGGAAACACTGTGTTTACGGTTCCTACTGGGAACCCTTACCTGCCGTGTCTCTGTGGGAGCAGAAGGTCGACTTCAGAGGCAGCCAGACAAACGTACAGTTTGCCCTTTCAACGCTACCTGGGGTTTTGTAAGACACGCGGACACTGTTGCCTATCCCCAGAAATTATATCCTCGAAGCCCTTCAGCCCATGCAGGGGCACCTGGGTGCCCAAATTTTCTCCGGGAAGCGCCAGGGTGCTGGTTGCGTCTCTTTCTCGTGGTCCAAAACTACAGAGACATGTGCTGGGTTCCAGGTTGATATTGGTTCCCTAAAGCCAGGAGCATTACTTTCCCAGTGGGCGAGCTGAAAGGGCGGCCTCAAAGTGTGCTGGGAACCAGTGCGGTTGCTCGTGCTCTCTTCGCCGTTAGAACGGCTTTGCGAAGGGCAAGGCAGTGTGACTGGAGAAACCCTCTCTCTTCTCCTCCGTGCAGGAGGCTTTCCTGGCGCCCCATGTCCCTAAAGGGCACACTCTACTGTTCCACAGGGACCAAAGTAAGGGTCCGGGATGCCATCCATGAATGGACTCGTGCAGAGTTTGGCCAGGACACCTTAAGCATGTAGTGCATGAAAGTTAGCATGCCCCTCTGGAGGCTGCTGCTGCCTCAGCATATGCCTTGGAAGAACACTGGGTGGCGGAAGTGTTCTTGGGGCCCTGCGCCTCCGTCCACTCTAAAAGTGCCCCGGTTCATCTCTGTGAATGCAGAGTGAGCCGCAACAGCCTGTTCTCTTTGCCGGATAACTTCCTGACCAAAGCATTCCAAAGTGCCCCTGAGCAGAGCTGTGAAGGTTCGTACGTGGACCGTCAGGGCTCTCAGTGCTGAAGCTGAGGAGCAATAGGAAACAAGGTGCGCTGTGTCCCTTCTGGGTGTTCTTCACCTGTCGGCACTTTCTGGCGAGCCGTGACTCGACTTTAGAGGCAGTCTTGCAAACCGACCGTTTGCCCCCGAACACTGCTAGGCTTCTGGCAGGTTCAGGGCACCGCACACTGATCACGAAGTACAAACAACCAAGGTCCGGGCAGAGCATCCACAATGCTTGGCGCCAGGCAGCCTTTGCCCAGGAGCCTCAGGCAAAGCAGTGGCTTGACGCGAGTGTGCTGTTCAGGACTCCTAGGACTCCTGGGGGCTCACCACGTCGCATGGCAAAACACTGTGTACCCAATGTGTCTTCTTGGGCGCCCTCACCAAAAAGAGATACCTTAGGCAATTGGGACCGGTTCCCTGCATGAAGGAGGAAAGGCAACACTCTGCTCTCTTCGCTGCCCACCTATTTGGCCAAGCGTTCCAAAGTCCTCCCGGACTCCGGCCTAGCAGCTCCTAGGTGGAATGCAGACGGTCCCCACTGCTGAACCACTGCTGCGATGAGGAAACACTGTGTTTACGGTTCCTACTGGGAACCCTTACCTGCCGTGTCTCTGTGGGAGCAGAAGGTCGACTTCAGAGGCAGCCAGACAAACGTACAGTTTGCCCTTTCAACGCTACCTGGGGTTTTGTAAGACACGCGGACACTGTTGCCTATCCCCAGAAATTATATCCTCGAAGCCCTTCAGCCCATGCAGGGGCACCTGGGTGCCCAAATTTTCTCCGGGAAGCGCCAGGGTGCTGGTTGCGTCTCTTTCTCGTGGTCCAAAACTACAGAGACATGTGCTGGGTTCCAGGTTGATATTGGTTCCCTAAAGCCAGGAGCATTACTTTCCCAGTGGGCGAGCTGAAAGGGCGGCCTCAAAGTGTGCTGGGAACCAGTGCGGTTGCTCGTGCTCTCTTCGCCGTTAGAACGGCTTTGCGAAGGGCAAGGCAGTGTGACTGGAGAAACCCTCTCTCTTCTCCTCCGTGCAGGAGGCTTTCCTGGCGCCCCATGTCCCTAAAGGGCACACTCTACTGTTCCACAGGGACCAAAGTAAGGGTCCGGGATGCCATCCATGAATGGACTCGTGCAGAGTTTGGCCAGGACACCTTAAGCATGTAGTGCATGAAAGTTAGCATGCCCCTCTGGAGGCTGCTGCTGCCTCAGCATATGCCTTGGAAGAACACTGGGTGGCGGAAGTGTTCTTGGGGCCCTGCGCCTCCGTCCACTCTAAAAGTGCCCCGGTTCATCTCTGTGAATGCAGAGTGAGCCGCAACAGCCTGTTCTCTTTGCCGGATAACTTCCTGACCAAAGCATTCCAAAGTGCCCCTGAGCAGAGCTGTGAAGGTTCGTACGTGGACCGTCAGGGCTCTCAGTGCTGAAGCTGAGGAGCAATAGGAAACAAGGTGCGCTGTGTCCCTTCTGGGTGTTCTTCACCTGTCGGCACTTTCTGGCGAGCCGTGACTCGACTTTAGAGGCAGTCTTGCAAACCGACCGTTTGCCCCCGAACACTGCTAGGCTTCTGGCAGGTTCAGGGCACCGCACACTGATCACGAAGTACAAACAACCAAGGTCCGGGCAGAGCATCCACAATGCTTGGCGCCAGGCAGCCTTTGCCCAGGAGCCTCAGGCAAAGCAGTGGCTTGACGCGAGTGTGCTGTTCAGGACTCCTAGGACTCCTGGGGGCTCACCACGTCGCATGGCAAAACACTGTGTACCCAATGTGTCTTCTTGGGCGCCCTCACCAAAAAGAGATACCTTAGGCAATTGGGACCGGTTCCCTGCATGAAGGAGGAAAGGCAACACTCTGCTCTCTTCGCTGCCCACCTATTTGGCCAAGCGTTCCAAAGTCCTCCCGGACTCCGGCCTAGCAGCTCCTAGGTGGAATGCAGACGGTCCCCACTGCTGAACCACTGCTGCGATGAGGAAACACTGTGTTTACGGTTCCTACTGGGAACCCTTACCTGCCGTGTCTCTGTGGGAGCAGAAGGTCGACTTCAGAGGCAGCCAGACAAACGTACAGTTTGCCCTTTCAACGCTACCTGGGGTTTTGTAAGACACGCGGACACTGTTGCCTATCCCCAGAAATTATATCCTCGAAGCCCTTCAGCCCATGCAGGGGCACCTGGGTGCCCAAATTTTCTCCGGGAAGCGCCAGGGTGCTGGTTGCGTCTCTTTCTCGTGGTCCAAAACTACAGAGACATGTGCTGGGTTCCAGGTTGATATTGGTTCCCTAAAGCCAGGAGCATTACTTTCCCAGTGGGCGAGCTGAAAGGGCGGCCTCAAAGTGTGCTGGGAACCAGTGCGGTTGCTCGTGCTCTCTTCGCCGTTAGAACGGCTTTGCGAAGGGCAAGGCAGTGTGACTGGAGAAACCCTCTCTCTTCTCCTCCGTGCAGGAGGCTTTCCTGGCGCCCCATGTCCCTAAAGGGCACACTCTACTGTTCCACAGGGACCAAAGTAAGGGTCCGGGATGCCATCCATGAATGGACTCGTGCAGAGTTTGGCCAGGACACCTTAAGCATGTAGTGCATGAAAGTTAGCATGCCCCTCTGGAGGCTGCTGCTGCCTCAGCATATGCCTTGGAAGAACACTGGGTGGCGGAAGTGTTCTTGGGGCCCTGCGCCTCCGTCCACTCTAAAAGTGCCCCGGTTCATCTCTGTGAATGCAGAGTGAGCCGCAACAGCCTGTTCTCTTTGCCGGATAACTTCCTGACCAAAACATTCCAAAGTGCCCCTGAGCAGAGCTGTGAAGGTTCGTACGTGGACCGTCAGGGCTCTCAGTGCTGAAGCTGAGGAGCAATAGGAAACAAGGTGCGCTGTGTCCCTTCTGGGTGTTCTTCACCTGTCGGCACTTTCTGGCGAGCCGTGACTCGACTTTAGAGGCAGTCTTGCAAACCGACCGTTTGCCCCCGAACACTGCTAGGCTTCTTTCAGGTTCAGGGCACCGCACACTGATCACGAAGTACAAACAACCAAGGTCCGGGCAGAGCATCCACAATGCTTGGCGCCAGGCAGCCTTTGCCCAGGAGCCTCAGGCAAAGCAGTGGCTTGACGCGAGTGTGCTGTTCAGGACTCCTAGGACTCCTGGGGGCTCACCACGTCGCATGGCAAAAC
Organism: Mesoplodon mirus; assembly: GCF_964341445.2. Classification (NCBI taxonomy): domain Eukaryota; kingdom Metazoa; phylum Chordata; class Mammalia; order Artiodactyla; family Ziphiidae; genus Mesoplodon; species Mesoplodon mirus. The sequence goes on from NW_028295301.1 coordinate 42,002, forward strand.
ACTGTGTACCCAATGTGTCTTCTTGGGCGCCCTCACCAAAAAGAGATACCTTAGGCAATTGGGACCGGTTCCCTGCATGAAGGAGGAAAGGCAACACTCTGCTCTCTTCGCTGCCCACCTATTTGGCCAAGCGTTCCAAAGTCCTCCCGGACTCCGGCCTAGCAGCTCCTAGGTGGAATGCAGACGGTCCCCACTGCTGAACCACTGCTGCGATGAGGAAACACTGTGTTTACGGTTCCTACTGGGAACCCTTACCTGCCGTGTCTCTGTGGGAGCAGAAGGTCGACTTCAGAGGCAGCCAGACAAACGTACAGTTTGCCCTTTCAACGCTACCTGGGGTTTTGTAAGACACGCGGACACTGTTGCCTATCCCCAGAAATTATATCCTCGAAGCCCTTCAGCCCATGCAGGGGCACCTGGGTGCCCAAATTTTCTCCGGGAAGCGCCAGGGTGCTGGTTGCGTCTCTTTCTCGTGGTCCAAAACTACAGAGACATGTGCTGGGTTCCAGGTTGATATTGGTTCCCTAAAGCCAGGAGCATTACTTTCCCAGTGGGCGAGCTGAAAGGGCGGCCTCAAAGTGTGCTGGGAACCAGCGCGGTTGCTCGTGCTCTCTTCGCCGTTAGAACGGCTTTGCGAAGGGCAAGGCAGTGTGACTGGAGAAACCCTCTCTCTTCTCCTCCGTGCAGGAGGCTTTCCTGGCGCCCCATGTCCCTAAAGGGCACACTCTACTGTTCCACAGGGACCAAAGTAAGGGTCCGGGATGCCATCCATGAATGGACTCGTGCAGAGTTTGGCCAGGACACCTTAAGCATGTAGTGCATGAAAGTTAGCATGCCCCTCTGGAGGCTGCTGCTGCCTCAGCATATGCCTTGGAAGAACACTGGGTGGCGGAAGTGTTCTTGGGGCCCTGCGCCTCTGTCCACTCTAAAAGTGCCCCGGTTCATCTCTGTGAATGCAGAGTGAGCCGCAACAGCCTGTTCTCTTTGCCGGATAACTTCCTGACCAAAGCATTCCAAAGTGCCCCTGAGCAGAGCTGTAAAGGTTCGTACGTGGACCGTCAGGGCTCTCAGTGCTGAAGCTGAGGAGCAATAGGAAACAAGGTGCGCTGTGTCCCTTCTGGGTGTTCTTCACCTGTCGGCACTTTCTGGCGAGCCGTGACTCGACTTTAGAGGCAGTCTTGCAAACCGACCGTTTGCCCCCGAACACTGCTAGGCTTCTGGCAGGTTCAGGGCACCGCACACTGATCACGAAGTACAAACAACCAAGGTCCGGGCAGAGCATCCACAATGCTTGGCGCCAGGCAGCCTTTGCCCAGGAGCCTCAGGCAAAGCAGTGGCTTGACGCGAGTGTGCTGTTCAGGACTCCTAGGACTCCTGGGGGCTCACCACGTCGCATGGCAAAACACTGTGTACCCAATGTGTCTTCTTGGGCGCCCTCACCAAAAAGAGATACCTTAGGCAATTGGGACCGGTTCCCTGCATGAAGGAGGAAAGGCAACACTCTGCTCTCTTCGCTGCCCACCTATTTGGCCAAGCGTTCCAAAGTCCTCCCGGACTCCGGCCTAGCAGCTCCTAGGTGGAATGCAGACGGTCCCCACTGCTGAACCACTGCTGCGATGAGGAAACACTGTGTTTACGGTTCCTACTGGGAACCCTTACCTGCCGTGTCTCTGTGGGAGCAGAAGGTCGACTTCAGAGGCAGCCAGACAAACGTACAGTTTGCCCTTTCAACGCTACCTGGGGTTTTGTAAGACACGCGGACACTGTTGCCTATCCCCAGAAATTATATCCTCGAAGCCCTTCAGCCCATGCAGGGGCACCTGGGTGCCCAAATTTTCTCCGGGAAGCGCCAGGGTGCTGGTTGCGTCTCTTTCTCGTGGTCCAAAACTACAGAGACATGTGCTGGGTTCCAGGTTGATATTGGTTCCCTAAAGCCAGGAGCATTACTTTCCCAGTGGGCGAGCTGAAAGGGCGGCCTCAAAGTGTGCTGGGAACCAGTGCGGTTGCTCGTGCTCTCTTCGCCGTTAGAACGGCTTTGCGAAGGGCAAGGCAGTGTGACTGGAGAAACCCTCTCTCTTCTCCTCCGTGCAGGAGGCTTTCCTGGCGCCCCATGTCCCTAAAGGGCACACTCTACTGTTCCACAGGGACCAAAGTAAGGGTCCGGGATGCCATCCATGAATGGACTCGTGCAGAGTTTGGCCAGGACACCTTAAGCATGTAGTGCATGAAAGTTAGCATGCCCCTCTGGAGGCTGCTGCTGCCTCAGCATATGCCTTGGAAGAACACTGGGTGGCGGAAGTGTTCTTGGGGCCCTGCGCCTCTGTCCACTCTAAAAGTGCCCCGGTTCATCTCTGTGAATGCAGAGTGAGCCGCAACAGCCTGTTCTCTTTGCCGGATAACTTCCTGACCAAAGCATTCCAAAGTGCCCCTGAGCAGAGCTGTAAAGGTTCGTACGTGGACCGTCAGGGCTCTCAGTGCTGAAGCTGAGGAGCAATAGGAAACAAGGTGCGCTGTGTCCCTTCTGGGTGTTCTTCACCTGTCGGCACTTTCTGGCGAGCCGTGACTCGACTTTAGAGGCAGTCTTGCAAACCGACCGTTTGCCCCCGAACACTGCTAGGCTTCTGGCAGGTTCAGGGCACCGCACACTGATCACGAAGTACAAACAACCAAGGTCCGGGCAGAGCATCCACAATGCTTGGCGCCAGGCAGCCTTTGCCCAGGAGCCTCAGGCAAAGCAGTGGCTTGACGCGAGTGTGCTGTTCAGGACTCCTAGGACTCCTGGGGGCTCACCACGTCGCATGGCAAAACACTGTGTACCCAATGTGTCTTCTTGGGCGCCCTCACCAAAAAGAGATACCTTAGGCAATTGGGACCGGTTCCCTGCATGAAGGAGGAAAGGCAACACTCTGCTCTCTTCGCTGCCCACCTATTTGGCCAAGCGTTCCAAAGTCCTCCCGGACTCCGGCCTAGCAGCTCCTAGGTGGAATGCAGACGGTCCCCACTGCTGAACCACTGCTGCGATGAGGAAACACTGTGTTTACGGTTCCTACTGGGAACCCTTACCTGCCGTGTCTCTGTGGGAGCAGAAGGTCGACTTCAGAGGCAGCCAGACAAACGTACAGTTTGCCCTTTCAACGCTACCTGGGGTTTTGTAAGACACGCGGACACTGTTGCCTATCCCCAGAAATTATATCCTCGAAGCCCTTCAGCCCATGCAGGGGCACCTGGGTGCCCAAATTTTCTCCGGGAAGCGCCAGGGTGCTGGTTGCGTCTCTTTCTCGTGGTCCAAAACTACAGAGACATGTGCTGGGTTCCAGGTTGATATTGGTTCCCTAAAGCCAGGAGCATTACTTTCCCAGTGGGCGAGCTGAAAGGGCGGCCTCAAAGTGTGCTGGGAACCAGTGCGGTTGCTCGTGCTCTCTTCGCCGTTAGAACGGCTTTGCGAAGGGCAAGGCAGTGTGACTGGAGAAACCCTCTCTCTTCTCCTCCGTGCAGGAGGCTTTCCTGGCGCCCCATGTCCCTAAAGGGCACACTCTACTGTTCCACAGGGACCAAAGTAAGGGTCCGGGATGCCATCCATGAATGGACTCGTGCAGAGTTTGGCCAGGACACCTTAAGCATGTAGTGCATGAAAGTTAGCATGCCCCTCTGGAGGCTGCTGCTGCCTCAGCATATGCCTTGGAAGAACACTGGGTGGCGGAAGTGTTCTTGGGGCCCTGCGCCTCTGTCCACTCTAAAAGTGCCCCGGTTCATCTCTGTGAATGCAGAGTGAGCCGCAACAGCCTGTTCTCTTTGCCGGATAACTTCCTGACCAAAGCATTCCAAAGTGCCCCTGAGCAGAGCTGTAAAGGTTCGTACGTGGACCGTCAGGGCTCTCAGTGCTGAAGCTGAGGAGCAATAGGAAACAAGGTGCGCTGTGTCCCTTCTGGGTGTTCTTCACCTGTCGGCACTTTCTGGCGAGCCGTGACTCGACTTTAGAGGCAGTCTTGCAAACCGACCGTTTGCCCCCGAACACTGCTAGGCTTCTGGCAGGTTCAGGGCACCGCACACTGATCACGAAGTACAAACAACCAAGGTCCGGGCAGAGCATCCACAATGCTTGGCGCCAGGCAGCCTTTGCCCAGGAGCCTCAGGCAAAGCAGTGGCTTGACGCGAGTGTGCTGTTCAGGACTCCTAGGACTCCTGGGGGCTCACCACGTCGCATGGCAAAACACTGTGTACCCAATGTGTCTTCTTGGGCGCCCTCACCAAAAAGAGATACCTTAGGCAATTGGGACCGGTTCCCTGCATGAAGGAGGAAAGGCAACACTCTGCTCTCTTCGCTGCCCACCTATTTGGCCAAGCGTTCCAAAGTCCTCCCGGACTCCGGCCTAGCAGCTCCTAGGTGGAATGCAGACGGTCCCCACTGCTGAACCACTGCTGCGATGAGGAAACACTGTGTTTACGGTTCCTACTGGGAACCCTTACCTGCCGTGTCTCTGTGGGAGCAGAAGGTCGACTTCAGAGGCAGCCAGACAAACGTACAGTTTGCCCTTTCAACGCTACCTGGGGTTTTGTAAGACACGCGGACACTGTTGCCTATCCCCAGAAATTATATCCTCGAAGCCCTTCAGCCCATGCAGGGGCACCTGGGTGCCCAAATTTTCTCCGGGAAGCGCCAGGGTGCTGGTTGCGTCTCTTTCTCGTGGTCCAAAACTACAGAGACATGTGCTGGGTTCCAGGTTGATATTGGTTCCCTAAAGCCAGGAGCATTACTTTCCCAGTGGGCGAGCTGAAAGGGCGGCCTCAAAGTGTGCTGGGAACCAGTGCGGTTGCTCGTGCTCTCTTCGCCGTTAGAACGGCTTTGCGAAGGGCAAGGCAGTGTGACTGGAGAAACCCTCTCTCTTCTCCTCCGTGCAGGAGGCTTTCCTGGCGCCCCATGTCCCTAAAGGGCACACTCTACTGTTCCACAGGGACCAAAGTAAGGGTCCGGGATGCCATCCATGAATGGACTCGTGCAGAGTTTGGCCAGGACACCTTAAGCATGTAGTGCATGAAAGTTAGCATGCCCCTCTGGAGGCTGCTGCTGCCTCAGCATATGCCTTGGAAGAACACTGGGTGGCGGAAGTGTTCTTGGGGCCCTGCGCCTCTGTCCACTCTAAAAGTGCCCCGGTTCATCTCTGTGAATGCAGAGTGAGCCGCAACAGCCTGTTCTCTTTGCCGGATAACTTCCTGACCAAAGCATTCCAAAGTGCCCCTGAGCAGAGCTGTAAAGGTTCGTACGTGGACCGTCAGGGCTCTCAGTGCTGAAGCTGAGGAGCAATAGGAAACAAGGTGCGCTGTGTCCCTTCTGGGTGTTCTTCACCTGTCGGCACTTTCTGGCGAGCCGTGACTCGACTTTAGAGGCAGTCTTGCAAACCGACCGTTTGCCCCCGAACACTGCTAGGCTTCTGGCAGGTTCAGGGCACCGCACACTGATCACGAAGTACAAACAACCAAGGTCCGGGCAGAGCATCCACAATGCTTGGCGCCAGGCAGCCTTTGCCCAGGAGCCTCAGGCAAAGCAGTGGCTTGACGCGAGTGTGCTGTTCAGGACTCCTAGGACTCCTGGGGGCTCACCACGTCGCATGGCAAAACACTGTGTACCCAATGTGTCTTCTTGGGCGCCCTCACCAAAAAGAGATACCTTAGGCAATTGGGACCGGTTCCCTGCATGAAGGAGGAAAGGCAACACTCTGCTCTCTTCGCTGCCCACCTATTTGGCCAAGCGTTCCAAAGTCCTCCCGGACTCCGGCCTAGCAGCTCCTAGGTGGAATGCAGACGGTCCCCACTGCTGAACCACTGCTGCGATGAGGAAACACTGTGTTTACGGTTCCTACTGGGAACCCTTACCTGCCGTGTCTCTGTGGGAGCAGAAGGTCGACTTCAGAGGCAGCCAGACAAACGTACAGTTTGCCCTTTCAACGCTACCTGGGGTTTTGTAAGACACGCGGACACTGTTGCCTATCCCCAGAAATTATATCCTCGAAGCCCTTCAGCCCATGCAGGGGCACCTGGGTGCCCAAATTTTCTCCGGGAAGCGCCAGGGTGCTGGTTGCGTCTCTTTCTCGTGGTCCAAAACTACAGAGACATGTGCTGGGTTCCAGGTTGATATTGGTTCCCTAAAGCCAGGAGCATTACTTTCCCAGTGGGCGAGCTGAAAGGGCGGCCTCAAAGTGTGCTGGGAACCAGTGCGGTTGCTCGTGCTCTCTTCGCCGTTAGAACGGCTTTGCGAAGGGCAAGGCAGTGTGACTGGAGAAACCCTCTCTCTTCTCCTCCGTGCAGGAGGCTTTCCTGGCGCCCCATGTCCCTAAAGGGCACACTCTACTGTTCCACAGGGACCAAAGTAAGGGTCCGGGATGCCATCCATGAATGGACTCGTGCAGAGTTTGGCCAGGACACCTTAAGCATGTAGTGCATGAAAGTTAGCATGCCCCTCTGGAGGCTGCTGCTGCCTCAGCATATGCCTTGGAAGAACACTGGGTGGCGGAAGTGTTCTTGGGGCCCTGCGCCTCTGTCCACTCTAAAAGTGCCCCGGTTCATCTCTGTGAATGCAGAGTGAGCCGCAACAGCCTGTTCTCTTTGCCGGATAACTTCCTGACCAAAGCATTCCAAAGTGCCCCTGAGCAGAGCTGTAAAGGTTCGTACGTGGACCGTCAGGGCTCTCAGTGCTGAAGCTGAGGAGCAATAGGAAACAAGGTGCGCTGTGTCCCTTCTGGGTGTTCTTCACCTGTCGGCACTTTCTGGCGAGCCGTGACTCGACTTTAGAGGCAGTCTTGCAAACCGACCGTTTGCCCCCGAACACTGCTAGGCTTCTGGCAGGTTCAGGGCACCGCACACTGATCACGAAGTACAAACAACCAAGGTCCGGGCAGAGCATCCACAATGCTTGGCGCCAGGCAGCCTTTGCCCAGGAGCCTCAGGCAAAGCAGTGGCTTGACGCGAGTGTGCTGTTCAGGACTCCTAGGACTCCTGGGGGCTCACCACGTCGCATGGCAAAACACTGTGTACCCAATGTGTCTTCTTGGGCGCCCTCACCAAAAAGAGATACCTTAGGCAATTGGGACCGGTTCCCTGCATGAAGGAGGAAAGGCAACACTCTGCTCTCTTCGCTGCCCACCTATTTGGCCAAGCGTTCCAAAGTCCTCCCGGACTCCGGCCTAGCAGCTCCTAGGTGGAATGCAGACGGTCCCCACTGCTGAACCACTGCTGCGATGAGGAAACACTGTGTTTACGGTTCCTACTGGGAACCCTTACCTGCCGTGTCTCTGTGGGAGCAGAAGGTCGACTTCAGAGGCAGCCAGACAAACGTACAGTTTGCCCTTTCAACGCTACCTGGGGTTTTGTAAGACACGCGGACACTGTTGCCTATCCCCAGAAATTATATCCTCGAAGCCCTTCAGCCCATGCAGGGGCACCTGGGTGCCCAAATTTTCTCCGGGAAGCGCCAGGGTGCTGGTTGCGTCTCTTTCTCGTGGTCCAAAACTACAGAGACATGTGCTGGGTTCCAGGTTGATATTGGTTCCCTAAAGCCAGGAGCATTACTTTCCCAGTGGGCGAGCTGAAAGGGCGGCCTCAAAGTGTGCTGGGAACCAGTGCGGTTGCTCGTGCTCTCTTCGCCGTTAGAACGGCTTTGCGAAGGGCAAGGCAGTGTGACTGGAGAAACCCTCTCTCTTCTCCTCCGTGCAGGAGGCTTTCCTGGCGCCCCATGTCCCTAAAGGGCACACTCTACTGTTCCACAGGGACCAAAGTAAGGGTCCGGGATGCCATCCATGAATGGACTCGTGCAGAGTTTGGCCAGGACACCTTAAGCATGTAGTGCATGAAAGTTAGCATGCCCCTCTGGAGGCTGCTGCTGCCTCAGCATATGCCTTGGAAGAACACTGGGTGGCGGAAGTGTTCTTGGGGCCCTGCGCCTCTGTCCACTCTAAAAGTGCCCCGGTTCATCTCTGTGAATGCAGAGTGAGCCGCAACAGCCTGTTCTCTTTGCCGGATAACTTCCTGACCAAAGCATTCCAAAGTGCCCCTGAGCAGAGCTGTAAAGGTTCGTACGTGGACCGTCAGGGCTCTCAGTGCTGAAGCTGAGGAGCAATAGGAAACAAGGTGCGCTGTGTCCCTTCTGGGTGTTCTTCACCTGTCGGCACTTTCTGGCGAGCCGTGACTCGACTTTAGAGGCAGTCTTGCAAACCGACCGTTTGCCCCCGAACACTGCTAGGCTTCTGGCAGGTTCAGGGCACCGCACACTGATCACGAAGTACAAACAACCAAGGTCCGGGCAGAGCATCCACAATGCTTGGCGCCAGGCAGCCTTTGCCCAGGAGCCTCAGGCAAAGCAGTGGCTTGACGCGAGTGTGCTGTTCAGGACTCCTAGGACTCCTGGGGGCTCACCACGTCGCATGGCAAAACACTGTGTACCCAATGTGTCTTCTTGGGCGCCCTCACCAAAAAGAGATACCTTAGGCAATTGGGACCGGTTCCCTGCATGAAGGAGGAAAGGCAACACTCTGCTCTCTTCGCTGCCCACCTATTTGGCCAAGCGTTCCAAAGTCCTCCCGGACTCCGGCCTAGCAGCTCCTAGGTGGAATGCAGACGGTCCCCACTGCTGAACCACTGCTGCGATGAGGAAACACTGTGTTTACGGTTCCTACTGGGAACCCTTACCTGCCGTGTCTCTGTGGGAGCAGAAGGTCGACTTCAGAGGCAGCCAGACAAACGTACAGTTTGCCCTTTCAACGCTACCTGGGGTTTTGTAAGACACGCGGACACTGTTGCCTATCCCCAGAAATTATATCCTCGAAGCCCTTCAGCCCATGCAGGGGCACCTGGGTGCCCAAATTTTCTCCGGGAAGCGCCAGGGTGCTGGTTGCGTCTCTTTCTCGTGGTCCAAAACTACAGAGACATGTGCTGGGTTCCAGGTTGATATTGGTTCCCTAAAGCCAGGAGCATTACTTTCCCAGTGGGCGAGCTGAAAGGGCGGCCTCAAAGTGTGCTGGGAACCAGTGCGGTTGCTCGTGCTCTCTTCGCCGTTAGAACGGCTTTGCGAAGGGCAAGGCAGTGTGACTGGAGAAACCCTCTCTCTTCTCCTCCGTGCAGGAGGCTTTCCTGGCGCCCCATGTCCCTAAAGGGCACACTCTACTGTTCCACAGGGACCAAAGTAAGGGTCCGGGATGCCATCCATGAATGGACTCGTGCAGAGTTTGGCCAGGACACCTTAAGCATGTAGTGCATGAAAGTTAGCATGCCCCTCTGGAGGCTGCTGCTGCCTCAGCATATGCCTTGGAAGAACACTGGGTGGCGGAAGTGTTCTTGGGGCCCTGCGCCTCTGTCCACTCTAAAAGTGCCCCGGTTCATCTCTGTGAATGCAGAGTGAGCCGCAACAGCCTGTTCTCTTTGCCGGATAACTTCCTGACCAAAGCATTCCAAAGTGCCCCTGAGCAGAGCTGTAAAGGTTCGTACGTGGACCGTCAGGGCTCTCAGTGCTGAAGCTGAGGAGCAATAGGAAACAAGGTGCGCTGTGTCCCTTCTGGGTGTTCTTCACCTGTCGGCACTTTCTGGCGAGCCGTGACTCGACTTTAGAGGCAGTCTTGCAAACCGACCGTTTGCCCCCGAACACTGCTAGGCTTCTGGCAGGTTCAGGGCACCGCACACTGATCACGAAGTACAAACAACCAAGGTCCGGGCAGAGCATCCACAATGCTTGGCGCCAGGCAGCCTTTGCCCAGGAGCCTCAGGCAAAGCAGTGGCTTGACGCGAGTGTGCTGTTCAGGACTCCTAGGACTCCTGGGGGCTCACCACGTCGCATGGCAAAACACTGTGTACCCAATGTGTCTTCTTGGGCGCCCTCACCAAAAAGAGATACCTTAGGCAATTGGGACCGGTTCCCTGCATGAAGGAGGAAAGGCAACACTCTGCTCTCTTCGCTGCCCACCTATTTGGCCAAGCGTTCCAAAGTCCTCCCGGACTCCGGCCTAGCAGCTCCTAGGTGGAATGCAGACGGTCCCCACTGCTGAACCACTGCTGCGATGAGGAAACACTGTGTTTACGGTTCCTACTGGGAACCCTTACCTGCCGTGTCTCTGTGGGAGCAGAAGGTCGACTTCAGAGGCAGCCAGACAAACGTACAGTTTGCCCTTTCAACGCTACCTGGGGTTTTGTAAGACACGCGGACACTGTTGCCTATCCCCAGAAATTATATCCTCGAAGCCCTTCAGCCCATGCAGGGGCACCTGGGTGCCCAAATTTTCTCCGGGAAGCGCCAGGGTGCTGGTTGCGTCTCTTTCTCGTGGTCCAAAACTACAGAGACATGTGCTGGGTTCCAGGTTGATATTGGTTCCCTAAAGCCAGGAGCATTACTTTCCCAGTGGGCGAGCTGAAAGGGCGGCCTCAAAGTGTGCTGGGAACCAGTGCGGTTGCTCGTGCTCTCTTCGCCGTTAGAACGGCTTTGCGAAGGGCAAGGCAGTGTGACTGGAGAAACCCTCTCTCTTCTCCTCCGTGCAGGAGGCTTTCCTGGCGCCCCATGTCCCTAAAGGGCACACTCTACTGTTCCACAGGGACCAAAGTAAGGGTCCGGGATGCCATCCATGAATGGACTCGTGCAGAGTTTGGCCAGGACACCTTAAGCATGTAGTGCATGAAAGTTAGCATGCCCCTCTGGAGGCTGCTGCTGCCTCAGCATATGCCTTGGAAGAACACTGGGTGGCGGAAGTGTTCTTGGGGCCCTGCGCCTCTGTCCACTCTAAAAGTGCCCCGGTTCATCTCTGTGAATGCAGAGTGAGCCGCAACAGCCTGTTCTCTTTGCCGGATAACTTCCTGACCAAAGCATTCCAAAGTGCCCCTGAGCAGAGCTGTAAAGGTTCGTACGTGGACCGTCAGGGCTCTCAGTGCTGAAGCTGAGGAGCAATAGGAAACAAGGTGCGCTGTGTCCCTTCTGGGTGTTCTTCACCTGTCGGCACTTTCTGGCGAGCCGTGACTCGACTTTAGAGGCAGTCTTGCAAACCGACCGTTTGCCCCCGAACACTGCTAGGCTTCTGGCAGGTTCAGGGCACCGCACACTGATCACGAAGTACAAACAACCAAGGTCCGGGCAGAGCATCCACAATGCTTGGCGCCAGGCAGCCTTTGCCCAGGAGCCTCAGGCAAAGCAGTGGCTTGACGCGAGTGTGCTGTTCAGGACTCCTAGGACTCCTGGGGGCTCACCACGTCGCATGGCAAAACACTGTGTACCCAATGTGTCTTCTTGGGCGCCCTCACCAAAAAGAGATACCTTAGGCAATTGGGACCGGTTCCCTGCATGAAGGAGGAAAGGCAACACTCTGCTCTCTTCGCTGCCCACCTATTTGGCCAAGCGTTCCAAAGTCCTCCTGGACTCCGGCCTAGCAGCTCCTAGGTGGAATGCAGACGGTCCCCACTGCTGAACCACTGCTGCGATGAGGAAACACTGTGTTTACGGTTCCTACTGGGAACCCTTACCTGCCGTGTCTCTGTGGGAGCAGAAGGTCGACTTCAGAGGCAGCCAGACAAACGTACAGTTTGCCCTTTCAACGCTACCTGGGGTTTTGTAAGACACGCGGACACTGTTGCCTATCCCCAGAAATTATATCCTCGAAGCCCTTCAGCCCATGCAGGGGCACCTGGGTGCCCAAATTTTCTCCGGGAAGCGCCAGGGTGCTGGTTGCGTCTCTTTCTCGTGGTCCAAAACTACAGAGACATGTGCTGGGTTCCAGGTTGATATTGGTTCCCTAAAGCCAGGAGCATTACTTTCCCAGTGGGCGAGCTGAAAGGGCGGCCTCAAAGTGTGCTGGGAACCAGTGCGGTTGCTCGTGCTCTCTTCGCCGTTAGAACGGCTTTGCGAAGGGCAAGGCAGTGTGACTGGAGAAACCCTCTCTCTTCTCCTCCGTGCAGGAGGCTTTCCTGGCGCCCCATGTCCCTAAAGGGCACACTCTACTGTTCCACAGGGACCAAAGTAAGGGTCCGGGATGCCATCCATGAATGGACTCGTGCAGAGTTTGGCCAGGACACCTTAAGCATGTAGTGCATGAAAGTTAGCATGCCCCTCTGGAGGCTGCTGCTGCCTCAGCATATGCCTTGGAAGAACACTGGGTGGCGGAAGTGTTCTTGGGGCCCTGCGCCTCTGTCCACTCTAAAAGTGCCCCGGTTCATCTCTGTGAATGCAGAGTGAGCCGCAACAGCCTGTTCTCTTTGCCGGATAACTTCCTGACCAAAGCATTCCAAAGTGCCCCTGAGCAGAGCTGTAAAGGTTCGTACGTGGACCGTCAGGGCTCTCAGTGCTGAAGCTGAGGAGCAATAGGAAACAAGGTGCGCTGTGTCCCTTCTGGGTGTTCTTCACCTGTCGGCACTTTCTGGCGAGCCGTGACTCGACTTTAGAGGCAGTCTTGCAAACCGACCGTTTGCCCCCGAACACTGCTAGGCTTCTGGCAGGTTCAGGGCACCGCACACTGATCACGAAGTACAAACAACCAAGGTCCGGGCAGAGCATCCACAATGCTTGGCGCCAGGCAGCCTTTGCCCAGGAGCCTCAGGCAAAGCAGTGGCTTGACGCGAGTGTGCTGTTCAGGACTCCTAGGACTCCTGGGGGCTCACCACGTCGCATGGCAAAACACTGTGTACCCAATGTGTCTTCTTGGGCGCCCTCACCAAAAAGAGATACCTTAGGCAATTGGGACCGGTTCCCTGCATGAAGGAGGAAAGGCAACACTCTGCTCTCTTCGCTGCCCACCTATTTGGCCAAGCGTTCCAAAGTCCTCCCGGACTCCGGCCTAGCAGCTCCTAGGTGGAATGCAGACGGTCCCCACTGCTGAACCACTGCTGCGATGAGGAAACACTGTGTTTACGGTTCCTACTGGGAACCCTTACCTGCCGTGTCTCTGTGGGAGCAGAAGGTCGACTTCAGAGGCAGCCAGACAAACGTACAGTTTGCCCTTTCAACGCTACCTGGGGTTTTGTAAGACACGCGGACACTGTTGCCTATCCCCAGAAATTATATCCTCGAAGCCCTTCAGCCCATGCAGGGGCACCTGGGTGCCCAAATTTTCTCCGGGAAGCGCCAGGGTGCTGGTTGCGTCTCTTTCTCGTGGTCCAAAACTACAGAGACATGTGCTGGGTTCCAGGTTGATATTGGTTCCCTAAAGCCAGGAGCATTACTTTCCCAGTGGGCGAGCTGAAAGGGCGGCCTCAAAGTGTGCTGGGAACCAGCGCGGTTGCTCGTGCTCGCTTCGCCATTAGAACGGCTTTGCGAAGGGCAAGGCAGTGTGACTGGAGAAACCCTCTCTCTTCTCCTCCGTGCAGGAGGCTTTCCTGGCGCCCCATGTCCCTAAAGGGCACACTCTACTGTTCCACAGGGACCAAAGTAAGGGTCCGGGATGCCATCCATGAATGGACTCGTGCAGAGTTTGGCCAGGACACCTTAAGCATGTAGTGCATGAAAGTTAGCATGCCCCTCTGGAGGCTGCTGCTGCCTCAGCATATGCCTTGGAAGAACACTGGGTGGCGGAAGTGTTCTTGGGGCCCTGCGCCTCTGTCCACTCTAAAAGTGCCCCGGTTCATCTCTGTGAATGCAGAGTGAGCCGCAACAGCCTGTTCTCTTTGCCGGATAACTTCCTGACCAAAGCATTCCAAAGTGCCCCTGAGCAGAGCTGTAAAGGTTCGTACGTGGACCGTCAGGGCTCTCAGTGCTGAAGCTGAGGAGCAATAGGAAACAAGGTGCGCTGTGTCCCTTCTGGGTGTTCTTCACCTGTCGGCACTTTCTGGCGAGCCGTGACTCGACTTTAGAGGCAGTCTTGCAAACCGACCGTTTGCCCCCGAACACTGCTAGGCTTCTGGCAGGTTCAGGGCACCGCACACTGATCACGAAGTACAAACAACCAAGGTCCGGGCAGAGCATCCACAATGCTTGGCGCCAGGCAGCCTTTGCCCAGGAGCCTCAGGCAAAGCAGTGGCTTGACGCGAGTGTGCTGTTCAGGACTCCTAGGACTCCTGGGGGCTCACCACGTCGCATGGCAAAACACTGTGTACCCAATGTGTCTTCTTGGGCGCCCTCACCAAAAAGAGATACCTTAGGCAATTGGGACCGGTTCCCTGCATGAAGGAGGAAAGGCAACACTCTGCTCTCTTCGCTGCCCACCTATTTGGCCAAGCGTTCCAAAGTCCTCCCGGACTCCGGCCTAGCAGCTCCTAGGTGGAATGCAGACGGTCCCCACTGCTGAACCACTGCTGCGATGAGGAAACACTGTGTTTACGGTTCCTACTGGGAACCCTTACCTGCCGTGTCTCTGTGGGAGCAGAAGGTCGACTTCAGAGGCAGCCAGACAAACGTACAGTTTGCCCTTTCAACGCTACCTGGGGTTTTGTAAGACACGCGGACACTGTTGCCTATCCCCAGAAATTATATCCTCGAAGCCCTTCAGCCCATGCAGGGGCACCTGGGTGCCCAAATTTTCTCCGGGAAGCGCCAGGGTGCTGGTTGCGTCTCTTTCTCGTGGTCCAAAACTACAGAGACATGTGCTGGGTTCCAGGTTGATATTGGTTCCCTAAAGCCAGGAGCATTACTTTCCCAGTGGGCGAGCTGAAAGGGCGGCCTCAAAGTGTGCTGGGAACCAGTGCGGTTGCTCGTGCTCTCTTCGCCGTTAGAACGGCTTTGCGAAGGGCAAGGCAGTGTGACTGGAGAAACCCTCTCTCTTCTCCTCCGTGCAGGAGGCTTTCCTGGCGCCCCATGTCCCTAAAGGGCACACTCTACTGTTCCACAGGGACCAAAGTAAGGGTCCGGGATGCCATCCATGAATGGACTCGTGCAGAGTTTGGCCAGGACACCTTAAGCATGTAGTGCATGAAAGTTAGCATGCCCCTCTGGAGGCTGCTGCTGCCTCAGCATATGCCTTGGAAGAACACTGGGTGGCGGAAGTGTTCTTGGGGCCCTGCGCCTCTGTCCACTCTAAAAGTGCCCCGGTTCATCTCTGTGAATGCAGAGTGAGCCGCAACAGCCTGTTCTCTTTGCCGGATAACTTCCTGACCAAAGCATTCCAAAGTGCCCCTGAGCAGAGCTGTAAAGGTTCGTACGTGGACCGTCAGGGCTCTCAGTGCTGAAGCTGAGGAGCAATAGGAAACAAGGTGCGCTGTGTCCCTTCTGGGTGTTCTTCACCTGTCGGCACTTTCTGGCGAGCCGTGACTCGACTTTAGAGGCAGTCTTGCAAACCGACCGTTTGCCCCCGAACACTGCTAGGCTTCTGGCAGGTTCAGGGCACCGCACACTGATCACGAAGTACAAACAACCAAGGTCCGGGCAGAGCATCCACAATGCTTGGCGCCAGGCAGCCTTTGCCCAGGAGCCTCAGGCAAAGCAGTGGCTTGACGCGAGTGTGCTGTTCAGGACTCCTAGGACTCCTGGGGGCTCACCACGTCGCATGGCAAAACACTGTGTACCCAATGTGTCTTCTTGGGCGCCCTCACCAAAAAGAGATACCTTAGGCAATTGGGACCGGTTCCCTGCATGAAGGAGGAAAGGCAACACTCTGCTCTCTTCGCTGCCCACCTATTTGGCCAAGCGTTCCAAAGTCCTCCCGGACTCCGGCCTAGCAGCTCCTAGGTGGAATGCAGACGGTCCCCACTGCTGAACCACTGCTGCGATGAGGAAACACTGTGTTTACGGTTCCTACTGGGAACCCTTACCTGCCGTGTCTCTGTGGGAGCAGAAGGTCGACTTCAGAGGCAGCCAGACAAACGTACAGTTTGCCCTTTCAACGCTACCTGGGGTTTTGTAAGACACGCGGACACTGTTGCCTATCCCCAGAAATTATATCCTCGAAGCCCTTCAGCCCATGCAGGGGCACCTGGGTGCCCAAATTTTCTCCGGGAAGCGCCAGGGTGCTGGTTGCGTCTCTTTCTCGTGGTCCAAAACTACAGAGACATGTGCTGGGTTCCAGGTTGATATTGGTTCCCTAAAGCCAGGAGCATTACTTTCCCAGTGGGCGAGCTGAAAGGGCGGCCTCAAAGTGTGCTGGGAACCAGTGCGGTTGCTCGTGCTCTCTTCGCCGTTAGAACGGCTTTGCGAAGGGCAAGGCAGTGTGACTGGAGAAACCCTCTCTCTTCTCCTCCGTGCAGGAGGCTTTCCTGGCGCCCCATGTCCCTAAAGGGCACACTCTACTGTTCCACAGGGACCAAAGTAAGGGTCCGGGATGCCATCCATGAATGGACTCGTGCAGAGTTTGGCCAGGACACCTTAAGCATGTAGTGCATGAAAGTTAGCATGCCCCTCTGGAGGCTGCTGCTGCCTCAGCATATGCCTTGGAAGAACACTGGGTGGCGGAAGTGTTCTTGGGGCCCTGCGCCTCTGTCCACTCTAAAAGTGCCCCGGTTCATCTCTGTGAATGCAGAGTGAGCCGCAACAGCCTGTTCTCTTTGCCGGATAACTTCCTGACCAAAGCATTCCAAAGTGCCCCTGAGCAGAGCTGTAAAGGTTCGTACGTGGACCGTCAGGGCTCTCAGTGCTGAAGCTGAGGAGCAATAGGAAACAAGGTGCGCTGTGTCCCTTCTGGGTGTTCTTCACCTGTCGGCACTTTCTGGCGAGCCGTGACTCGACTTTAGAGGCAGTCTTGCAAACCGACCGTTTGCCCCCGAACACTGCTAGGCTTCTGGCAGGTTCAGGGCACCGCACACTGATCACGAAGTACAAACAACCAAGGTCCGGGCAGAGCATCCACAATGCTTGGCGCCAGGCAGCCTTTGCCCAGGAGCCTCAGGCAAAGCAGTGGCTTGACGCGAGTGTGCTGTTCAGGACTCCTAGGACTCCTGGGGGCTCACCACGTCGCATGGCAAAACACTGTGTACCCAATGTGTCTTCTTGGGCGCCCTCACCAAAAAGAGATACCTTAGGCAATTGGGACCGGTTCCCTGCATGAAGGAGGAAAGGCAACACTCTGCTCTCTTCGCTGCCCACCTATTTGGCCAAGCGTTCCAAAGTCCTCCTGGACTCCGGCCTAGCAGCTCCTAGGTGGAATGCAGACGGTCCCCACTGCTGAACCACTGCTGCGATGAGGAAACACTGTGTTTACGGTTCCTACTGGGAACCCTTACCTGCCGTGTCTCTGTGGGAGCAGAAGGTCGACTTCAGAGGCAGCCAGACAAACGTACAGTTTGCCCTTTCAACGCTACCTGGGGTTTTGTAAGACACGCGGACACTGTTGCCTATCCCCAGAAATTATATCCTCGAAGCCCTTCAGCCCATGCAGGGGCACCTGGGTGCCCAAATTTTCTCCGGGAAGCGCCAGGGTGCTGGTTGCGTCTCTTTCTCGTGGTCCAAAACTACAGAGACATGTGCTGGGTTCCAGGTTGATATTGGTTCCCTAAAGCCAGGAGCATTACTTTCCCAGTGGGCGAGCTGAAAGGGCGGCCTCAAAGTGTGCTGGGAACCAGTGCGGTTGCTCGTGCTCTCTTCGCCGTTAGAACGGCTTTGCGAAGGGCAAGGCAGTGTGACTGGAGAAACCCTCTCTCTTCTCCTCCGTGCAGGAGGCTTTCCTGGCGCCCCATGTCCCTAAAGGGCACACTCTACTGTTCCACAGGGACCAAAGTAAGGGTCCGGGATGCCATCCATGAATGGACTCGTGCAGAGTTTGGCCAGGACACCTTAAGCATGTAGTGCATGAAAGTTAGCATGCCCCTCTGGAGGCTGCTGCTGCCTCAGCATATGCCTTGGAAGAACACTGGGTGGCGGAAGTGTTCTTGGGGCCCTGCGCCTCTGTCCACTCTAAAAGTGCCCCGGTTCATCTCTGTGAATGCAGAGTGAGCCGCAACAGCCTGTTCTCTTTGCCGGATAACTTCCTGACCAAAGCATTCCAAAGTGCCCCTGAGCAGAGCTGTAAAGGTTCGTACGTGGACCGTCAGGGCTCTCAGTGCTGAAGCTGAGGAGCAATAGGAAACAAGGTGCGCTGTGTCCCTTCTGGGTGTTCTTCACCTGTCGGCACTTTCTGGCGAGCCGTGACTCGACTTTAGAGGCAGTCTTGCAAACCGACCGTTTGCCCCCGAACACTGCTAGGCTTCTGGCAGGTTCAGGGCACCGCACACTGATCACGAAGTACAAACAACCAAGGTCCGGGCAGAGCATCCACAATGCTTGGCGCCAGGCAGCCTTTGCCCAGGAGCCTCAGGCAAAGCAGTGGCTTGACGCGAGTGTGCTGTTCAGGACTCCTAGGACTCCTGGGGGCTCACCACGTCGCATGGCAAAACACTGTGTACCCAATGTGTCTTCTTGGGCGCCCTCACCAAAAAGAGATACCTTAGGCAATTGGGACCGGTTCCCTGCATGAAGGAGGAAAGGCAACACTCTGCTCTCTTCGCTGCCCACCTATTTGGCCAAGCGTTCCAAAGTCCTCCCGGACTCCGGCCTAGCAGCTCCTAGGTGGAATGCAGACGGTCCCCACTGCTGAACCACTGCTGCGATGAGGAAACACTGTGTTTACGGTTCCTACTGGGAACCCTTACCTGCCGTGTCTCTGTGGGAGCAGAAGGTCGACTTCAGAGGCAGCCAGACAAACGTACAGTTTGCCCTTTCAACGCTACCTGGGGTTTTGTAAGACACGCGGACACTGTTGCCTATCCCCAGAAATTATATCCTCGAAGCCCTTCAGCCCATGCAGGGGCACCTGGGTGCCCAAATTTTCTCCGGGAAGCGCCAGGGTGCTGGTTGCGTCTCTTTCTCGTGGTCCAAAACTACAGAGACATGTGCTGGGTTCCAGGTTGATATTGGTTCCCTAAAGCCAGGAGCATTACTTTCCCAGTGGGCGAGCTGAAAGGGCGGCCTCAAAGTGTGCTGGGAACCAGCGCGGTTGCTCGTGCTCGCTTCGCCATTAGAACGGCTTTGCGAAGGGCAAGGCAGTGTGACTGGAGAAACCCTCTCTCTTCTCCTCCGTGCAGGAGGCTTTCCTGGCGCCCCATGTCCCTAAAGGGCACACTCTACTGTTCCACAGGGACCAAAGTAAGGGTCCGGGATGCCATCCATGAATGGACTCGTGCAGAGTTTGGCCAGGACACCTTAAGCATGTAGTGCATGAAAGTTAGCATGCCCCTCTGGAGGCTGCTGCTGCCTCAGCATATGCCTTGGAAGAACACTGGGTGGCGGAAGTGTTCTTGGGGCCCTGCGCCTCTGTCCACTCTAAAAGTGCCCCGGTTCATCTCTGTGAATGCAGAGTGAGCCGCAACAGCCTGTTCTCTTTGCCGGATAACTTCCTGACCAAAGCATTCCAAAGTGCCCCTGAGCAGAGCTGTAAAGGTTCGTACGTGGACCGTCAGGGCTCTCAGTGCTGAAGCTGAGGAGCAATAGGAAACAAGGTGCGCTGTGTCCCTTCTGGGTGTTCTTCACCTGTCGGCACTTTCTGGCGAGCCGTGACTCGACTTTAGAGGCAGTCTTGCAAACCGACCGTTTGCCCCCGAACACTGCTAGGCTTCTGGCAGGTTCAGGGCACCGCACACTGATCACGAAGTACAAACAACCAAGGTCCGGGCAGAGCATCCACAATGCTTGGCGCCAGGCAGCCTTTGCCCAGGAGCCTCAGGCAAAGCAGTGGCTTGACGCGAGTGTGCTGTTCAGGACTCCTAGGACTCCTGGGGGCTCACCACGTCGCATGGCAAAACACTGTGTACCCAATGTGTCTTCTTGGGCGCCCTCACCAAAAAGAGATACCTTAGGCAATTGGGACCGGTTCCCTGCATGAAGGAGGAAAGGCAACACTCTGCTCTCTTCGCTGCCCACCTATTTGGCCAAGCGTTCCAAAGTCCTCCCGGACTCCGGCCTAGCAGCTCCTAGGTGGAATGCAGACGGTCCCCACTGCTGAACCACTGCTGCGATGAGGAAACACTGTGTTTACGGTTCCTACTGGGAACCCTTACCTGCCGTGTCTCTGTGGGAGCAGAAGGTCGACTTCAGAGGCAGCCAGACAAACGTACAGTTTGCCCTTTCAACGCTACCTGGGGTTTTGTAAGACACGCGGACACTGTTGCCTATCCCCAGAAATTATATCCTCGAAGCCCTTCAGCCCATGCAGGGGCACCTGGGTGCCCAAATTTTCTCCGGGAAGCGCCAGGGTGCTGGTTGCGTCTCTTTCTCGTGGTCCAAAACTACAGAGACATGTGCTGGGTTCCAGGTTGATATTGGTTCCCTAAAGCCAGGAGCATTACTTTCCCAGTGGGCGAGCTGAAAGGGCGGCCTCAAAGTGTGCTGGGAACCAGCGCGGTTGCTCGTGCTCTCTTCGCCGTTAGAACGGCTTTGCGAAGGGCAAGGCAGTGTGACTGGAGAAACCCTCTCTCTTCTCCTCCGTGCAGGAGGCTTTCCTGGCGCCCCATGTCCCTAAAGGGCACACTCTACTGTTCCACAGGGACCAAAGTAAGGGTCCGGGATGCCATCCATGAATGGACTCGTGCAGAGTTTGGCCAGGACACCTTAAGCATGTAGTGCATGAAAGTTAGCATGCCCCTCTGGAGGCTGCTGCTGCCTCAGCATATGCCTTGGAAGAACACTGGGTGGCGGAAGTGTTCTTGGGGCCCTGCGCCTCTGTCCACTCTAAAAGTGCCCCGGTTCATCTCTGTGAATGCAGAGTGAGCCGCAACAGCCTGTTCTCTTTGCCGGATAACTTCCTGACCAAAGCATTCCAAAGTGCCCCTGAGCAGAGCTGTAAAGGTTCGTACGTGGACCGTCAGGGCTCTCAGTGCTGAAGCTGAGGAGCAATAGGAAACAAGGTGCGCTGTGTCCCTTCTGGGTGTTCTTCACCTGTCGGCACTTTCTGGCGAGCCGTGACTCGACTTTAGAGGCAGTCTTGCAAACCGACCGTTTGCCCCCGAACACTGCTAGGCTTCTGGCAGGTTCAGGGCACCGCACACTGATCACGAAGTACAAACAACCAAGGTCCGGGCAGAGCATCCACAATGCTTGGCGCCAGGCAGCCTTTGCCCAGGAGCCTCAGGCAAAGCAGTGGCTTGACGCGAGTGTGCTGTTCAGGACTCCTAGGACTCCTGGGGGCTCACCACGTCGCATGGCAAAACACTGTGTACCCAATGTGTCTTCTTGGGCGCCCTCACCAAAAAGAGATACCTTAGGCAATTGGGACCGGTTCCCTGCATGAAGGAGGAAAGGCAACACTCTGCTCTCTTCGCTGCCCACCTATTTGGCCAAGCGTTCCAAAGTCCTCCCGGACTCCGGCCTAGCAGCTCCTAGGTGGAATGCAGACGGTCCCCACTGCTGAACCACTGCTGCGATGAGGAAACACTGTGTTTACGGTTCCTACTGGGAACCCTTACCTGCCGTGTCTCTGTGGGAGCAGAAGGTCGACTTCAGAGGCAGCCAGACAAACGTACAGTTTGCCCTTTCAACGCTACCTGGGGTTTTGTAAGACACGCGGACACTGTTGCCTATCCCCAGAAATTATATCCTCGAAGCCCTTCAGCCCATGCAGGGGCACCTGGGTGCCCAAATTTTCTCCGGGAAGCGCCAGGGTGCTGGTTGCGTCTCTTTCTCGTGGTCCAAAACTACAGAGACATGTGCTGGGTTCCAGGTTGATATTGGTTCCCTAAAGCCAGGAGCATTACTTTCCCAGTGGGCGAGCTGAAAGGGCGGCCTCAAAGTGTGCTGGGAACCAGCGCGGTTGCTCGTGCTCTCTTCGCCGTTAGAACGGCTTTGCGAAGGGCAAGGCAGTGTGACTGGAGAAACCCTCTCTCTTCTCCTCCGTGCAGGAGGCTTTCCTGGCGCCCCATGTCCCTAAAGGGCACACTCTACTGTTCCACAGGGACCAAAGTAAGGGTCCGGGATGCCATCCATGAATGGACTCGTGCAGAGTTTGGCCAGGACACCTTAAGCATGTAGTGCATGAAAGTTAGCATGCCCCTCTGGAGGCTGCTGCTGCCTCAGCATATGCCTTGGAAGAACACTGGGTGGCGGAAGTGTTCTTGGGGCCCTGCGCCTCTGTCCACTCTAAAAGTGCCCCGGTTCATCTCTGTGAATGCAGAGTGAGCCGCAACAGCCTGTTCTCTTTGCCGGATAACTTCCTGACCAAAGCATTCCAAAGTGCCCCTGAGCAGAGCTGTAAAGGTTCGTACGTGGACCGTCAGGGCTCTCAGTGCTGAAGCTGAGGAGCAATAGGAAACAAGGTGCGCTGTGTCCCTTCTGGGTGTTCTTCACCTGTCGGCACTTTCTGGCGAGCCGTGACTCGACTTTAGAGGCAGTCTTGCAAACCGACCGTTTGCCCCCGAACACTGCTAGGCTTCTGGCAGGTTCAGGGCACCGCACACTGATCACGAAGTACAAACAACCAAGGTCCGGGCAGAGCATCCACAATGCTTGGCGCCAGGCAGCCTTTGCCCAGGAGCCTCAGGCAAAGCAGTGGCTTGACGCGAGTGTGCTGTTCAGGACTCCTAGGACTCCTGGGGGCTCACCACGTCGCATGGCAAAACACTGTGTACCCAATGTGTCTTCTTGGGCGCCCTCACCAAAAAGAGATACCTTAGGCAATTGGGACCGGTTCCCTGCATGAAGGAGGAAAGGCAACACTCTGCTCTCTTCGCTGCCCACCTATTTGGCCAAGCGTTCCAAAGTCCTCCCGGACTCCGGCCTAGCAGCTCCTAGGTGGAATGCAGACGGTCCCCACTGCTGAACCACTGCTGCGATGAGGAAACACTGTGTTTACGGTTCCTACTGGGAACCCTTACCTGCCGTGTCTCTGTGGGAGCAGAAGGTCGACTTCAGAGGCAGCCAGACAAACGTACAGTTTGCCCTTTCAACGCTACCTGGGGTTTTGTAAGACACGCGGACACTGTTGCCTATCCCCAGAAATTATATCCTCGAAGCCCTTCAGCCCATGCAGGGGCACCTGGGTGCCCAAATTTTCTCCGGGAAGCGCCAGGGTGCTGGTTGCGTCTCTTTCTCGTGGTCCAAAACTACAGAGACATGTGCTGGGTTCCAGGTTGATATTGGTTCCCTAAAGCCAGGAGCATTACTTTCCCAGTGGGCGAGCTGAAAGGGCGGCCTCAAAGTGTGCTGGGAACCAGCGCGGTTGCTCGTGCTCTCTTCGCCGTTAGAACGGCTTTGCGAAGGGCAAGGCAGTGTGACTGGAGAAACCCTCTCTCTTCTCCTCCGTGCAGGAGGCTTTCCTGGCGCCCCATGTCCCTAAAGGGCACACTCTACTGTTCCACAGGGACCAAAGTAAGGGTCCGGGATGCCATCCATGAATGGACTCGTGCAGAGTTTGGCCAGGACACCTTAAGCATGTAGTGCATGAAAGTTAGCATGCCCCTCTGGAGGCTGCTGCTGCCTCAGCATATGCCTTGGAAGAACACTGGGTGGCGGAAGTGTTCTTGGGGCCCTGCGCCTCTGTCCACTCTAAAAGTGCCCCGGTTCATCTCTGTGAATGCAGAGTGAGCCGCAACAGCCTGTTCTCTTTGCCGGATAACTTCCTGACCAAAGCATTCCAAAGTGCCCCTGAGCAGAGCTGTAAAGGTTCGTACGTGGACCGTCAGGGCTCTCAGTGCTGAAGCTGAGGAGCAATAGGAAACAAGGTGCGCTGTGTCCCTTCTGGGTGTTCTTCACCTGTCGGCACTTTCTGGCGAGCCGTGACTCGACTTTAGAGGCAGTCTTGCAAACCGACCGTTTGCCCCCGAACACTGCTAGGCTTCTGGCAGGTTCAGGGCACCGCACACTGATCACGAAGTACAAACAACCAAGGTCCGGGCAGAGCATCCACAATGCTTGGCGCCAGGCAGCCTTTGCCCAGGAGCCTCAGGCAAAGCAGTGGCTTGACGCGAGTGTGCTGTTCAGGACTCCTAGGACTCCTGGGGGCTCACCACGTCGCATGGCAAAACACTGTGTACCCAATGTGTCTTCTTGGGCGCCCTCACCAAAAAGAGATACCTTAGGCAATTGGGACCGGTTCCCTGCATGAAGGAGGAAAGGCAACACTCTGCTCTCTTCGCTGCCCACCTATTTGGCCAAGCGTTCCAAAGTCCTCCCGGACTCCGGCCTAGCAGCTCCTAGGTGGAATGCAGACGGTCCCCACTGCTGAACCACTGCTGCGATGAGGAAACACTGTGTTTACGGTTCCTACTGGGAACCCTTACCTGCCGTGTCTCTGTGGGAGCAGAAGGTCGACTTCAGAGGCAGCCAGACAAACGTACAGTTTGCCCTTTCAACGCTACCTGGGGTTTTGTAAGACACGCGGACACTGTTGCCTATCCCCAGAAATTATATCCTCGAAGCCCTTCAGCCCATGCAGGGGCACCTGGGTGCCCAAATTTTCTCCGGGAAGCGCCAGGGTGCTGGTTGCGTCTCTTTCTCGTGGTCCAAAACTACAGAGACATGTGCTGGGTTCCAGGTTGATATTGGTTCCCTAAAGCCAGGAGCATTACTTTCCCAGTGGGCGAGCTGAAAGGGCGGCCTCAAAGTGTGCTGGGAACCAGTGCGGTTGCTCGTGCTCTCTTCGCCGTTAGAACGGCTTTGCGAAGGGCAAGGCAGTGTGACTGGAGAAACCCTCTCTCTTCTCCTCCGTGCAGGAGGCTTTCCTGGCGCCCCATGTCCCTAAAGGGCACACTCTACTGTTCCACAGGGACCAAAGTAAGGGTCCGGGATGCCATCCATGAATGGACTCGTGCAGAGTTTGGCCAGGACACCTTAAGCATGTAGTGCATGAAAGTTAGCATGCCCCTCTGGAGGCTGCTGCTGCCTCAGCATATGCCTTGGAAGAACACTGGGTGGCGGAAGTGTTCTTGGGGCCCTGCGCCTCTGTCCACTCTAAAAGTGCCCCGGTTCATCTCTGTGAATGCAGAGTGAGCCGCAACAGCCTGTTCTCTTTGCCGGATAACTTCCTGACCAAAGCATTCCAAAGTGCCCCTGAGCAGAGCTGTAAAGGTTCGTACGTGGACCGTCAGGGCTCTCAGTGCTGAAGCTGAGGAGCAATAGGAAACAAGGTGCGCTGTGTCCCTTCTGGGTGTTCTTCACCTGTCGGCACTTTCTGGCGAGCCGTGACTCGACTTTAGAGGCAGTCTTGCAAACCGACCGTTTGCCCCCGAACACTGCTAGGCTTCTGGCAGGTTCAGGGCACCGCACACTGATCACGAAGTACAAACAACCAAGGTCCGGGCAGAGCATCCACAATGCTTGGCGCCAGGCAGCCTTTGCCCAGGAGCCTCAGGCAAAGCAGTGGCTTGACGCGAGTGTGCTGTTCAGGACTCCTAGGACTCCTGGGGGCTCACCACGTCGCATGGCAAAACACTGTGTACCCAATGTGTCTTCTTGGGCGCCCTCACCAAAAAGAGATACCTTAGGCAATTGGGACCGGTTCCCTGCATGAAGGAGGAAAGGCAACACTCTGCTCTCTTCGCTGCCCACCTATTTGGCCAAGCGTTCCAAAGTCCTCCCGGACTCCGGCCTAGCAGCTCCTAGGTGGAATGCAGACGGTCCCCACTGCTGAACCACTGCTGCGATGAGGAAACACTGTGTTTACGGTTCCTACTGGGAACCCTTACCTGCCGTGTCTCTGTGGGAGCAGAAGGTCGACTTCAGAGGCAGCCAGACAAACGTACAGTTTGCCCTTTCAACGCTACCTGGGGTTTTGTAAGACACGCGGACACTGTTGCCTATCCCCAGAAATTATATCCTCGAAGCCCTTCAGCCCATGCAGGGGCACCTGGGTGCCCAAATTTTCTCCGGGAAGCGCCAGGGTGCTGGTTGCGTCTCTTTCTCGTGGTCCAAAACTACAGAGACATGTGCTGGGTTCCAGGTTGATATTGGTTCCCTAAAGCCAGGAGCATTACTTTCCCAGTGGGCGAGCTGAAAGGGCGGCCTCAAAGTGTGCTGGGAACCAGCGCGGTTGCTCGTGCTCTCTTCGCCGTTAGAACGGCTTTGCGAAGGGCAAGGCAGTGTGACTGGAGAAACCCTCTCTCTTCTCCTCCGTGCAGGAGGCTTTCCTGGCGCCCCATGTCCCTAAAGGGCACACTCTACTGTTCCACAGGGACCAAAGTAAGGGTCCGGGATGCCATCCATGAATGGACTCGTGCAGAGTTTGGCCAGGACACCTTAAGCATGTAGTGCATGAAAGTTAGCATGCCCCTCTGGAGGCTGCTGCTGCCTCAGCATATGCCTTGGAAGAACACTGGGTGGCGGAAGTGTTCTTGGGGCCCTGCGCCTCTGTCCACTCTAAAAGTGCCCCGGTTCATCTCTGTGAATGCAGAGTGAGCCGCAACAGCCTGTTCTCTTTGCCGGATAACTTCCTGACCAAAGCATTCCAAAGTGCCCCTGAGCAGAGCTGTAAAGGTTCGTACGTGGACCGTCAGGGCTCTCAGTGCTGAAGCTGAGGAGCAATAGGAAACAAGGTGCGCTGTGTCCCTTCTGGGTGTTCTTCACCTGTCGGCACTTTCTGGCGAGCCGTGACTCGACTTTAGAGGCAGTCTTGCAAACCGACCGTTTGCCCCCGAACACTGCTAGGCTTCTGGCAGGTTCAGGGCACCGCACACTGATCACGAAGTACAAACAACCAAGGTCCGGGCAGAGCATCCACAATGCTTGGCGCCAGGCAGCCTTTGCCCAGGAGCCTCAGGCAAAGCAGTGGCTTGACGCGAGTGTGCTGTTCAGGACTCCTAGGACTCCTGGGGGCTCACCACGTCGCATGGCAAAACACTGTGTACCCAATGTGTCTTCTTGGGCGCCCTCACCAAAAAGAGATACCTTAGGCAATTGGGACCGGTTCCCTGCATGAAGGAGGAAAGGCAACACTCTGCTCTCTTCGCTGCCCACCTATTTGGCCAAGCGTTCCAAAGTCCTCCCGGACTCCGGCCTAGCAGCTCCTAGGTGGAATGCAGACGGTCCCCACTGCTGAACCACTGCTGCGATGAGGAAACACTGTGTTTACGGTTCCTACTGGGAACCCTTACCTGCCGTGTCTCTGTGGGAGCAGAAGGTCGACTTCAGAGGCAGCCAGACAAACGTACAGTTTGCCCTTTCAACGCTACCTGGGGTTTTGTAAGACACGCGGACACTGTTGCCTATCCCCAGAAATTATATCCTCGAAGCCCTTCAGCCCATGCAGGGGCACCTGGGTGCCCAAATTTTCTCCGGGAAGCGCCAGGGTGCTGGTTGCGTCTCTTTCTCGTGGTCCAAAACTACAGAGACATGTGCTGGGTTCCAGGTTGATATTGGTTCCCTAAAGCCAGGAGCATTACTTTCCCAGTGGGCGAGCTGAAAGGGCGGCCTCAAAGTGTGCTGGGAACCAGCGCGGTTGCTCGTGCTCGCTTCGCCGTTAGAACGGCTTTGCGAAGGGCAAGGCAGTGTGACTGGAGAAACCCTCTCTCTTCTCCTCCGTGCAGGAGGCTTTCCTGGCGCCCCATGTCCCTAAAGGGCACACTCTACTGTTCCACAGGGACCAAAGTAAGGGTCCGGGATGCCATCCATGAATGGACTCGTGCAGAGTTTGGCCAGGACACCTTAAGCATGTAGTGCATGAAAGTTAGCATGCCCCTCTGGAGGCTGCTGCTGCCTCAGCATATGCCTTGGAAGAACACTGGGTGGCGGAAGTGTTCTTGGGGCCCTGCGCCTCTGTCCACTCTAAAAGTGCCCCGGTTCATCTCTGTGAATGCAGAGTGAGCCGCAACAGCCTGTTCTCTTTGCCGGATAACTTCCTGACCAAAGCATTCCAAAGTGCCCCTGAGCAGAGCTGTAAAGGTTCGTACGTGGACCGTCAGGGCTCTCAGTGCTGAAGCTGAGGAGCAATAGGAAACAAGGTGCGCTGTGTCCCTTCTGGGTGTTCTTCACCTGTCGGCACTTTCTGGCGAGCCGTGACTCGACTTTAGAGGCAGTCTTGCAAACCGACCGTTTGCCCCCGAACACTGCTAGGCTTCTGGCAGGTTCAGGGCACCGCACACTGATCACGAAGTACAAACAACCAAGGTCCGGGCAGAGCATCCACAATGCTTGGCGCCAGGCAGCCTTTGCCCAGGAGCCTCAGGCAAAGCAGTGGCTTGACGCGAGTGTGCTGTTCAGGACTCCTAGGACTCCTGGGGGCTCACCACGTCGCATGGCAAAACACTGTGTACCCAATGTGTCTTCTTGGGCGCCCTCACCAAAAAGAGATACCTTAGGCAATTGGGACCGGTTCCCTGCATGAAGGAGGAAAGGCAACACTCTGCTCTCTTCGCTGCCCACCTATTTGGCCAAGCGTTCCAAAGTCCTCCCGGACTCCGGCCTAGCAGCTCCTAGGTGGAATGCAGACGGTCCCCACTGCTGAACCACTGCTGCGATGAGGAAACACTGTGTTTACGGTTCCTACTGGGAACCCTTACCTGCCGTGTCTCTGTGGGAGCAGAAGGTCGACTTCAGAGGCAGCCAGACAAACGTACAGTTTGCCCTTTCAACGCTACCTGGGGTTTTGTAAGACACGCGGACACTGTTGCCTATCCCCAGAAATTATATCCTCGAAGCCCTTCAGCCCATGCAGGGGCACCTGGGTGCCCAAATTTTCTCCGGGAAGCGCCAGGGTGCTGGTTGCGTCTCTTTCTCGTGGTCCAAAACTACAGAGACATGTGCTGGGTTCCAGGTTGATATTGGTTCCCTAAAGCCAGGAGCATTACTTTCCCAGTGGGCGAGCTGAAAGGGCGGCCTCAAAGTGTGCTGGGAACCAGTGCGGTTGCTCGTGCTCGCTTCGCCGTTAGAACGGCTTTGCGAAGGGCAAGGCAGTGTGACTGGAGAAACCCTCTCTCTTCTCCTCCGTGCAGGAGGCTTTCCTGGCGCCCCATGTCCCTAAAGGGCACACTCTACTGTTCCACAGGGACCAAAGTAAGGGTCCGGGATGCCATCCATGAATGGACTCGTGCAGAGTTTGGCCAGGACACCTTAAGCATGTAGTGCATGAAAGTTAGCATGCCCCTCTGGAGGCTGCTGCTGCCTCAGCATATGCCTTGGAAGAACACTGGGTGGCGGAAGTGTTCTTGGGGCCCTGCGCCTCTGTCCACTCTAAAAGTGCCCCGGTTCATCTCTGTGAATGCAGAGTGAGCCGCAACAGCCTGTTCTCTTTGCCGGATAACTTCCTGACCAAAGCATTCCAAAGTGCCCCTGAGCAGAGCTGTAAAGGTTCGTACGTGGACCGTCAGGGCTCTCAGTGCTGAAGCTGAGGAGCAATAGGAAACAAGGTGCGCTGTGTCCCTTCTGGGTGTTCTTCACCTGTCGGCACTTTCTGGCGAGCCGTGACTCGACTTTAGAGGCAGTCTTGCAAACCGACCGTTTGCCCCCGAACACTGCTAGGCTTCTGGCAGGTTCAGGGCACCGCACACTGATCACGAAGTACAAACAACCAAGGTCCGGGCAGAGCATCCACAATGCTTGGCGCCAGGCAGCCTTTGCCCAGGAGCCTCAGGCAAAGCAGTGGCTTGACGCGAGTGTGCTGTTCAGGACTCCTAGGACTCCTGGGGGCTCACCACGTCGCATGGCAAAACACTGTGTACCCAATGTGTCTTCTTGGGCGCCCTCACCAAAAAGAGATACCTTAGGCAATTGGGACCGGTTCCCTGCATGAAGGAGGAAAGGCAACACTCTGCTCTCTTCGCTGCCCACCTATTTGGCCAAGCGTTCCAAAGTCCTCCCGGACTCCGGCCTAGCAGCTCCTAGGTGGAATGCAGACGGTCCCCACTGCTGAACCACTGCTGCGATGAGGAAACACTGTGTTTACGGTTCCTACTGGGAACCCTTACCTGCCGTGTCTCTGTGGGAGCAGAAGGTCGACTTCAGAGGCAGCCAGACAAACGTACAGTTTGCCCTTTCAACGCTACCTGGGGTTTTGTAAGACACGCGGACACTGTTGCCTATCCCCAGAAATTATATCCTCGAAGCCCTTCAGCCCATGCAGGGGCACCTGGGTGCCCAAATTTTCTCCGGGAAGCGCCAGGGTGCTGGTTGCGTCTCTTTCTCGTGGTCCAAAACTACAGAGACATGTGCTGGGTTCCAGGTTGATATTGGTTCCCTAAAGCCAGGAGCATTACTTTCCCAGTGGGCGAGCTGAAAGGGCGGCCTCAAAGTGTGCTGGGAACCAGTGCGGTTGCTCGTGCTCTCTTCGCCGTTAGAACGGCTTTGCGAAGGGCAAGGCAGTGTGACTGGAGAAACCCTCTCTCTTCTCCTCCGTGCAGGAGGCTTTCCTGGCGCCCCATGTCCCTAAAGGGCACACTCTACTGTTCCACAGGGACCAAAGTAAGGGTCCGGGATGCCATCCATGAATGGACTCGTGCAGAGTTTGGCCAGGACACCTTAAGCATGTAGTGCATGAAAGTTAGCATGCCCCTCTGGAGGCTGCTGCTGCCTCAGCATATGCCTTGGAAGAACACTGGGTGGCGGAAGTGTTCTTGGGGCCCTGCGCCTCTGTCCACTCTAAAAGTGCCCCGGTTCATCTCTGTGAATGCAGAGTGAGCCGCAACAGCCTGTTCTCTTTGCCGGATAACTTCCTGACCAAAGCATTCCAAAGTGCCCCTGAGCAGAGCTGTAAAGGTTCGTACGTGGACCGTCAGGGCTCTCAGTGCTGAAGCTGAGGAGCAATAGGAAACAAGGTGCGCTGTGTCCCTTCTGGGTGTTCTTCACCTGTCGGCACTTTCTGGCGAGCCGTGACTCGACTTTAGAGGCAGTCTTGCAAACCGACCGTTTGCCCCCGAACACTGCTAGGCTTCTGGCAGGTTCAGGGCACCGCACACTGATCACGAAGTACAAACAACCAAGGTCCGGGCAGAGCATCCACAATGCTTGGCGCCAGGCAGCCTTTGCCCAGGAGCCTCAGGCAAAGCAGTGGCTTGACGCGAGTGTGCTGTTCAGGACTCCTAGGACTCCTGGGGGCTCACCACGTCGCATGGCAAAACACTGTGTACCCAATGTGTCTTCTTGGGCGCCCTCACCAAAAAGAGATACCTTAGGCAATTGGGACCGGTTCCCTGCATGAAGGAGGAAAGGCAACACTCTGCTCTCTTCGCTGCCCACCTATTTGGCCAAGCGTTCCAAAGTCCTCCCGGACTCCGGCCTAGCAGCTCCTAGGTGGAATGCAGACGGTCCCCACTGCTGAACCACTGCTGCGATGAGGAAACACTGTGTTTACGGTTCCTACTGGGAACCCTTACCTGCCGTGTCTCTGTGGGAGCAGAAGGTCGACTTCAGAGGCAGCCAGACAAACGTACAGTTTGCCCTTTCAACGCTACCTGGGGTTTTGTAAGACACGCGGACACTGTTGCCTATCCCCAGAAATTATATCCTCGAAGCCCTTCAGCCCATGCAGGGGCACCTGGGTGCCCAAATTTTCTCCGGGAAGCGCCAGGGTGCTGGTTGCGTCTCTTTCTCGTGGTCCAAAACTACAGAGACATGTGCTGGGTTCCAGGTTGATATTGGTTCCCTAAAGCCAGGAGCATTACTTTCCCAGTGGGCGAGCTGAAAGGGCGGCCTCAAAGTGTGCTGGGAACCAGCGCGGTTGCTCGTGCTCGCTTCGCCATTAGAACGGCTTTGCGAAGGGCAAGGCAGTGTGACTGGAGAAACCCTCTCTCTTCTCCTCCGTGCAGGAGGCTTTCCTGGCGCCCCATGTCCCTAAAGGGCACACTCTACTGTTCCACAGGGACCAAAGTAAGGGTCCGGGATGCCATCCATGAATGGACTCGTGCAGAGTTTGGCCAGGACACCTTAAGCATGTAGTGCATGAAAGTTAGCATGCCCCTCTGGAGGCTGCTGCTGCCTCAGCATATGCCTTGGAAGAACACTGGGTGGCGGAAGTGTTCTTGGGGCCCTGCGCCTCTGTCCACTCTAAAAGTGCCCCGGTTCATCTCTGTGAATGCAGAGTGAGCCGCAACAGCCTGTTCTCTTTGCCGGATAACTTCCTGACCAAAGCATTCCAAAGTGCCCCTGAGCAGAGCTGTAAAGGTTCGTACGTGGACCGTCAGGGCTCTCAGTGCTGAAGCTGAGGAGCAATAGGAAACAAGGTGCGCTGTGTCCCTTCTGGGTGTTCTTCACCTGTCGGCACTTTCTGGCGAGCCGTGACTCGACTTTAGAGGCAGTCTTGCAAACCGACCGTTTGCCCCCGAACACTGCTAGGCTTCTGGCAGGTTCAGGGCACCGCACACTGATCACGAAGTACAAACAACCAAGGTCCGGGCAGAGCATCCACAATGCTTGGCGCCAGGCAGCCTTTGCCCAGGAGCCTCAGGCAAAGCAGTGGCTTGACGCGAGTGTGCTGTTCAGGACTCCTAGGACTCCTGGGGGCTCACCACGTCGCATGGCAAAACACTGTGTACCCAATGTGTCTTCTTGGGCGCCCTCACCAAAAAGAGATACCTTAGGCAATTGGGACCGGTTCCCTGCATGAAGGAGGAAAGGCAACACTCTGCTCTCTTCGCTGCCCACCTATTTGGCCAAGCGTTCCAAAGTCCTCCCGGACTCCGGCCTAGCAGCTCCTAGGTGGAATGCAGACGGTCCCCACTGCTGAACCACTGCTGCGATGAGGAAACACTGTGTTTACGGTTCCTACTGGGAACCCTTACCTGCCGTGTCTCTGTGGGAGCAGAAGGTCGACTTCAGAGGCAGCCAGACAAACGTACAGTTTGCCCTTTCAACGCTACCTGGGGTTTTGTAAGACACGCGGACACTGTTGCCTATCCCCAGAAATTATATCCTCGAAGCCCTTCAGCCCATGCAGGGGCACCTGGGTGCCCAAATTTTCTCCGGGAAGCGCCAGGGTGCTGGTTGCGTCTCTTTCTCGTGGTCCAAAACTACAGAGACATGTGCTGGGTTCCAGGTTGATATTGGTTCCCTAAAGCCAGGAGCATTACTTTCCCAGTGGGCGAGCTGAAAGGGCGGCCTCAAAGTGTGCTGGGAACCAGCGCGGTTGCTCGTGCTCTCTTCGCCGTTAGAACGGCTTTGCGAAGGGCAAGGCAGTGTGACTGGAGAAACCCTCTCTCTTCTCCTCCGTGCAGGAGGCTTTCCTGGCGCCCCATGTCCCTAAAGGGCACACTCTACTGTTCCACAGGGACCAAAGTAAGGGTCCGGGATGCCATCCATGAATGGACTCGTGCAGAGTTTGGCCAGGACACCTTAAGCATGTAGTGCATGAAAGTTAGCATGCCCCTCTGGAGGCTGCTGCTGCCTCAGCATATGCCTTGGAAGAACACTGGGTGGCGGAAGTGTTCTTGGGGCCCTGCGCCTCTGTCCACTCTAAAAGTGCCCCGGTTCATCTCTGTGAATGCAGAGTGAGCCGCAACAGCCTGTTCTCTTTGCCGGATAACTTCCTGACCAAAGCATTCCAAAGTGCCCCTGAGCAGAGCTGTAAAGGTTCGTACGTGGACCGTCAGGGCTCTCAGTGCTGAAGCTGAGGAGCAATAGGAAACAAGGTGCGCTGTGTCCCTTCTGGGTGTTCTTCACCTGTCGGCACTTTCTGGCGAGCCGTGACTCGACTTTAGAGGCAGTCTTGCAAACCGACCGTTTGCCCCCGAACACTGCTAGGCTTCTGGCAGGTTCAGGGCACCGCACACTGATCACGAAGTACAAACAACCAAGGTCCGGGCAGAGCATCCACAATGCTTGGCGCCAGGCAGCCTTTGCCCAGGAGCCTCAGGCAAAGCAGTGGCTTGACGCGAGTGTGCTGTTCAGGACTCCTAGGACTCCTGGGGGCTCACCACGTCGCATGGCAAAACACTGTGTACCCAATGTGTCTTCTTGGGCGCCCTCACCAAAAAGAGATACCTTAGGCAATTGGGACCGGTTCCCTGCATGAAGGAGGAAAGGCAACACTCTGCTCTCTTCGCTGCCCACCTATTTGGCCAAGCGTTCCAAAGTCCTCCCGGACTCCGGCCTAGCAGCTCCTAGGTGGAATGCAGACGGTCCCCACTGCTGAACCACTGCTGCGATGAGGAAACACTGTGTTTACGGTTCCTACTGGGAACCCTTACCTGCCGTGTCTCTGTGGGAGCAGAAGGTCGACTTCAGAGGCAGCCAGACAAACGTACAGTTTGCCCTTTCAACGCTACCTGGGGTTTTGTAAGACACGCGGACACTGTTGCCTATCCCCAGAAATTATATCCTCGAAGCCCTTCAGCCCATGCAGGGGCACCTGGGTGCCCAAATTTTCTCCGGGAAGCGCCAGGGTGCTGGTTGCGTCTCTTTCTCGTGGTCCAAAACTACAGAGACATGTGCTGGGTTCCAGGTTGATATTGGTTCCCTAAAGCCAGGAGCATTACTTTCCCAGTGGGCGAGCTGAAAGGGCGGCCTCAAAGTGTGCTGGGAACCAGCGCGGTTGCTCGTGCTCGCTTCGCCGTTAGAACGGCTTTGCGAAGGGCAAGGCAGTGTGACTGGAGAAACCCTCTCTCTTCTCCTCCGTGCAGGAGGCTTTCCTGGCGCCCCATGTCCCTAAAGGGCACACTCTACTGTTCCACAGGGACCAAAGTAAGGGTCCGGGATGCCATCCATGAATGGACTCGTGCAGAGTTTGGCCAGGACACCTTAAGCATGTAGTGCATGAAAGTTAGCATGCCCCTCTGGAGGCTGCTGCTGCCTCAGCATATGCCTTGGAAGAACACTGGGTGGCGGAAGTGTTCTTGGGGCCCTGCGCCTCTGTCCACTCTAAAAGTGCCCCGGTTCATCTCTGTGAATGCAGAGTGAGCCGCAACAGCCTGTTCTCTTTGCCGGATAACTTCCTGACCAAAGCATTCCAAAGTGCCCCTGAGCAGAGCTGTAAAGGTTCGTACGTGGACCGTCAGGGCTCTCAGTGCTGAAGCTGAGGAGCAATAGGAAACAAGGTGCGCTGTGTCCCTTCTGGGTGTTCTTCACCTGTCGGCACTTTCTGGCGAGCCGTGACTCGACTTTAGAGGCAGTCTTGCAAACCGACCGTTTGCCCCCGAACACTGCTAGGCTTCTGGCAGGTTCAGGGCACCGCACACTGATCACGAAGTACAAACAACCAAGGTCCGGGCAGAGCATCCACAATGCTTGGCGCCAGGCAGCCTTTGCCCAGGAGCCTCAGGCAAAGCAGTGGCTTGACGCGAGTGTGCTGTTCAGGACTCCTAGGACTCCTGGGGGCTCACCACGTCGCATGGCAAAACACTGTGTACCCAATGTGTCTTCTTGGGCGCCCTCACCAAAAAGAGATACCTTAGGCAATTGGGACCGGTTCCCTGCATGAAGGAGGAAAGGCAACACTCTGCTCTCTTCGCTGCCCACCTATTTGGCCAAGCGTTCCAAAGTCCTCCCGGACTCCGGCCTAGCAGCTCCTAGGTGGAATGCAGACGGTCCCCACTGCTGAACCACTGCTGCGATGAGGAAACACTGTGTTTACGGTTCCTACTGGGAACCCTTACCTGCCGTGTCTCTGTGGGAGCAGAAGGTCGACTTCAGAGGCAGCCAGACAAACGTACAGTTTGCCCTTTCAACGCTACCTGGGGTTTTGTAAGACACGCGGACACTGTTGCCTATCCCCAGAAATTATATCCTCGAAGCCCTTCAGCCCATGCAGGGGCACCTGGGTGCCCAAATTTTCTCCGGGAAGCGCCAGGGTGCTGGTTGCGTCTCTTTCTCGTGGTCCAAAAGTACAGAGACATGTGCTGGGTTCCAGGTTGATATTGGTTCCCTAAAGCCAGGAGCATTACTTTCCCAGTGGGCGAGCTGAAAGGGCGGCCTCAAAGTGTGCTGGGAACCAGCGCGGTTGCTCGTGCTCTCTTCGCCGTTAGAACGGCTTTGCGAAGGGCAAGGCAGTGTGACTGGAGAAACCCTCTCTCTTCTCCTCCGTGCAGGAGGCTTTCCTGGCGCCCCATGTCCCTAAAGGGCACACTCTACTGTTCCACAGGGACCAAAGTAAGGGTCCGGGATGCCATCCATGAATGGACTCGTGCAGAGTTTGGCCAGGACACCTTAAGCATGTAGTGCATGAAAGTTAGCATGCCCCTCTGGAGGCTGCTGCTGCCTCAGCATATGCCTTGGAAGAACACTGGGTGGCGGAAGTGTTCTTGGGGCCCTGCGCCTCTGTCCACTCTAAAAGTGCCCCGGTTCATCTCTGTGAATGCAGAGTGAGCCGCAACAGCCTGTTCTCTTTGCCGGATAACTTCCTGACCAAAGCATTCCAAAGTGCCCCTGAGCAGAGCTGTAAAGGTTCGTACGTGGACCGTCAGGGCTCTCAGTGCTGAAGCTGAGGAGCAATAGGAAACAAGGTGCGCTGTGTCCCTTCTGGGTGTTCTTCACCTGTCGGCACTTTCTGGCGAGCCGTGACTCGA
This sequence comes from Mesoplodon mirus, assembly GCF_964341445.2. Lineage (NCBI taxonomy): Eukaryota > Metazoa > Chordata > Mammalia > Artiodactyla > Ziphiidae > Mesoplodon > Mesoplodon mirus. The sequence continues at coordinate 78,266 of NW_028295301.1, forward strand.
CTTTAGAGGCAGTCTTGCAAACCGACCGTTTGCCCCCGAACACTGCTAGGCTTCTGGCAGGTTCAGGGCACCGCACACTGATCACGAAGTACAAACAACCAAGGTCCGGGCAGAGCATCCACAATGCTTGGCGCCAGGCAGCCTTTGCCCAGGAGCCTCAGGCAAAGCAGTGGCTTGACGCGAGTGTGCTGTTCAGGACTCCTAGGACTCCTGGGGGCTCACCACGTCGCATGGCAAAACACTGTGTACCCAATGTGTCTTCTTGGGCGCCCTCACCAAAAAGAGATACCTTAGGCAATTGGGACCGGTTCCCTGCATGAAGGAGGAAAGGCAACACTCTGCTCTCTTCGCTGCCCACCTATTTGGCCAAGCGTTCCAAAGTCCTCCCGGACTCCGGCCTAGCAGCTCCTAGGTGGAATGCAGACGGTCCCCACTGCTGAACCACTGCTGCGATGAGGAAACACTGTGTTTACGGTTCCTACTGGGAACCCTTACCTGCCGTGTCTCTGTGGGAGCAGAAGGTCGACTTCAGAGGCAGCCAGACAAACGTACAGTTTGCCCTTTCAACGCTACCTGGGGTTTTGTAAGACACGCGGACACTGTTGCCTATCCCCAGAAATTATATCCTCGAAGCCCTTCAGCCCATGCAGGGGCACCTGGGTGCCCAAATTTTCTCCGGGAAGCGCCAGGGTGCTGGTTGCGTCTCTTTCTCGTGGTCCAAAAGTACAGAGACATGTGCTGGGTTCCAGGTTGATATTGGTTCCCTAAAGCCAGGAGCATTACTTTCCCAGTGGGCGAGCTGAAAGGGCGGCCTCAAAGTGTGCTGGGAACCAGCGCGGTTGCTCGTGCTCTCTTCGCCGTTAGAACGGCTTTGCGAAGGGCAAGGCAGTGTGACTGGAGAAACCCTCTCTCTTCTCCTCCGTGCAGGAGGCTTTCCTGGCGCCCCATGTCCCTAAAGGGCACACTCTACTGTTCCACAGGGACCAAAGTAAGGGTCCGGGATGCCATCCATGAATGGACTCGTGCAGAGTTTGGCCAGGACACCTTAAGCATGTAGTGCATGAAAGTTAGCATGCCCCTCTGGAGGCTGCTGCTGCCTCAGCATATGCCTTGGAAGAACACTGGGTGGCGGAAGTGTTCTTGGGGCCCTGCGCCTCTGTCCACTCTAAAAGTGCCCCGGTTCATCTCTGTGAATGCAGAGTGAGCCGCAACAGCCTGTTCTCTTTGCCGGATAACTTCCTGACCAAAGCATTCCAAAGTGCCCCTGAGCAGAGCTGTAAAGGTTCGTACGTGGACCGTCAGGGCTCTCAGTGCTGAAGCTGAGGAGCAATAGGAAACAAGGTGCGCTGTGTCCCTTCTGGGTGTTCTTCACCTGTCGGCACTTTCTGGCGAGCCGTGACTCGACTTTAGAGGCAGTCTTGCAAACCGACCGTTTGCCCCCGAACACTGCTAGGCTTCTGGCAGGTTCAGGGCACCGCACACTGATCACGAAGTACAAACAACCAAGGTCCGGGCAGAGCATCCACAATGCTTGGCGCCAGGCAGCCTTTGCCCAGGAGCCTCAGGCAAAGCAGTGGCTTGACGCGAGTGTGCTGTTCAGGACTCCTAGGACTCCTGGGGGCTCACCACGTCGCATGGCAAAACACTGTGTACCCAATGTGTCTTCTTGGGCGCCCTCACCAAAAAGAGATACCTTAGGCAATTGGGACCGGTTCCCTGCATGAAGGAGGAAAGGCAACACTCTGCTCTCTTCGCTGCCCACCTATTTGGCCAAGCGTTCCAAAGTCCTCCCGGACTCCGGCCTAGCAGCTCCTAGGTGGAATGCAGACGGTCCCCACTGCTGAACCACTGCTGCGATGAGGAAACACTGTGTTTACGGTTCCTACTGGGAACCCTTACCTGCCGTGTCTCTGTGGGAGCAGAAGGTCGACTTCAGAGGCAGCCAGACAAACGTACAGTTTGCCCTTTCAACGCTACCTGGGGTTTTGTAAGACACGCGGACACTGTTGCCTATCCCCAGAAATTATATCCTCGAAGCCCTTCAGCCCATGCAGGGGCACCTGGGTGCCCAAATTTTCTCCGGGAAGCGCCAGGGTGCTGGTTGCGTCTCTTTCTCGTGGTCCAAAAGTACAGAGACATGTGCTGGGTTCCAGGTTGATATTGGTTCCCTAAAGCCAGGAGCATTACTTTCCCAGTGGGCGAGCTGAAAGGGCGGCCTCAAAGTGTGCTGGGAACCAGCGCGGTTGCTCGTGCTCTCTTCGCCGTTAGAACGGCTTTGCGAAGGGCAAGGCAGTGTGACTGGAGAAACCCTCTCTCTTCTCCTCCGTGCAGGAGGCTTTCCTGGCGCCCCATGTCCCTAAAGGGCACACTCTACTGTTCCACAGGGACCAAAGTAAGGGTCCGGGATGCCATCCATGAATGGACTCGTGCAGAGTTTGGCCAGGACACCTTAAGCATGTAGTGCATGAAAGTTAGCATGCCCCTCTGGAGGCTGCTGCTGCCTCAGCATATGCCTTGGAAGAACACTGGGTGGCGGAAGTGTTCTTGGGGCCCTGCGCCTCTGTCCACTCTAAAAGTGCCCCGGTTCATCTCTGTGAATGCAGAGTGAGCCGCAACAGCCTGTTCTCTTTGCCGGATAACTTCCTGACCAAAGCATTCCAAAGTGCCCCTGAGCAGAGCTGTAAAGGTTCGTACGTGGACCGTCAGGGCTCTCAGTGCTGAAGCTGAGGAGCAATAGGAAACAAGGTGCGCTGTGTCCCTTCTGGGTGTTCTTCACCTGTCGGCACTTTCTGGCGAGCCGTGACTCGACTTTAGAGGCAGTCTTGCAAACCGACCGTTTGCCCCCGAACACTGCTAGGCTTCTGGCAGGTTCAGGGCACCGCACACTGATCACGAAGTACAAACAACCAAGGTCCGGGCAGAGCATCCACAATGCTTGGCGCCAGGCAGCCTTTGCCCAGGAGCCTCAGGCAAAGCAGTGGCTTGACGCGAGTGTGCTGTTCAGGACTCCTAGGACTCCTGGGGGCTCACCACGTCGCATGGCAAAACACTGTGTACCCAATGTGTCTTCTTGGGCGCCCTCACCAAAAAGAGATACCTTAGGCAATTGGGACCGGTTCCCTGCATGAAGGAGGAAAGGCAACACTCTGCTCTCTTCGCTGCCCACCTATTTGGCCAAGCGTTCCAAAGTCCTCCCGGACTCCGGCCTAGCAGCTCCTAGGTGGAATGCAGACGGTCCCCACTGCTGAACCACTGCTGCGATGAGGAAACACTGTGTTTACGGTTCCTACTGGGAACCCTTACCTGCCGTGTCTCTGTGGGAGCAGAAGGTCGACTTCAGAGGCAGCCAGACAAACGTACAGTTTGCCCTTTCAACGCTACCTGGGGTTTTGTAAGACACGCGGACACTGTTGCCTATCCCCAGAAATTATATCCTCGAAGCCCTTCAGCCCATGCAGGGGCACCTGGGTGCCCAAATTTTCTCCGGGAAGCGCCAGGGTGCTGGTTGCGTCTCTTACTCGTGGTCCAAAACTACAGAGACATGTGCTGGGTTCCAGGTTGATATTGGTTCCCTAAAGCCAGGAGCATTACTTTCCCAGTGGGCGAGCTGAAAGGGCGGCCTCAAAGTGTGCTGGGAACCAGTGCGGTTGCTCGTGCTCTCTTCGCCGTTAGAACGGCTTTGCGAAGGGCAAGGCAGTGTGACTGGAGAAACCCTCTCTCTTCTCCTCCGTGCAGGAGGCTTTCCTGGCGCCCCATGTCCCTAAAGGGCACACTCTACTGTTCCACAGGGACCAAAGTAAGGGTCCGGGATGCCATCCATGAATGGACTCGTGCAGAGTTTGGCCAGGACACCTTAAGCATGTAGTGCATGAAAGTTAGCATGCCCCTCTGGAGGCTGCTGCTGCCTCAGCATATGCCTTGGAAGAACACTGGGTGGCGGAAGTGTTCTTGGGGCCCTGCGCCTCTGTCCACTCTAAAAGTGCCCCGGTTCATCTCTGTGAATGCAGAGTGAGCCGCAACAGCCTGTTCTCTTTGCCGGATAACTTCCTGACCAAAGCATTCCAAAGTGCCCCTGAGCAGAGCTGTAAAGGTTCGTACGTGGACCGTCAGGGCTCTCAGTGCTGAAGCTGAGGAGCAATAGGAAACAAGGTGCGCTGTGTCCCTTCTGGGTGTTCTTCACCTGTCGGCACTTTCTGGCGAGCCGTGACTCGACTTTAGAGGCAGTCTTGCAAACCGACCGTTTGCCCCCGAACACTGCTAGGCTTCTGGCAGGTTCAGGGCACCGCACACTGATCACGAAGTACAAACAACCAAGGTCCGGGCAGAGCATCCACAATGCTTGGCGCCAGGCAGCCTTTGCCCAGGAGCCTCAGGCAAAGCAGTGGCTTGACGCGAGTGTGCTGTTCAGGACTCCTAGGACTCCTGGGGGCTCACCACGTCGCATGGCAAAACACTGTGTACCCAATGTGTCTTCTTGGGCGCCCTCACCAAAAAGAGATACCTTAGGCAATTGGGACCGGTTCCCTGCATGAAGGAGGAAAGGCAACACTCTGCTCTCTTCGCTGCCCACCTATTTGGCCAAGCGTTCCAAAGTCCTCCCGGACTCCGGCCTAGCAGCTCCTAGGTGGAATGCAGACGGTCCCCACTGCTGAACCACTGCTGCGATGAGGAAACACTGTGTTTACGGTTCCTACTGGGAACCCTTACCTGCCGTGTCTCTGTGGGAGCAGAAGGTCGACTTCAGAGGCAGCCAGACAAACGTACAGTTTGCCCTTTCAACGCTACCTGGGGTTTTGTAAGACACGCGGACACTGTTGCCTATCCCCAGAAATTATATCCTCGAAGCCCTTCAGCCCATGCAGGGGCACCTGGGTGCCCAAATTTTCTCCGGGAAGCGCCAGGGTGCTGGTTGCGTCTCTTACTCGTGGTCCAAAACTACAGAGACATGTGCTGGGTTCCAGGTTGATATTGGTTCCCTAAAGCCAGGAGCATTACTTTCCCAGTGGGCGAGCTGAAAGGGCGGCCTCAAAGTGTGCTGGGAACCAGTGCGGTTGCTCGTGCTCTCTTCGCCGTTAGAACGGCTTTGCGAAGGGCAAGGCAGTGTGACTGGAGAAACCCTCTCTCTTCTCCTCCGTGCAGGAGGCTTTCCTGGCGCCCCATGTCCCTAAAGGGCACACTCTACTGTTCCACAGGGACCAAAGTAAGGGTCCGGGATGCCATCCATGAATGGACTCGTGCAGAGTTTGGCCAGGACACCTTAAGCATGTAGTGCATGAAAGTTAGCATGCCCCTCTGGAGGCTGCTGCTGCCTCAGCATATGCCTTGGAAGAACACTGGGTGGCGGAAGTGTTCTTGGGGCCCTGCGCCTCTGTCCACTCTAAAAGTGCCCCGGTTCATCTCTGTGAATGCAGAGTGAGCCGCAACAGCCTGTTCTCTTTGCCGGATAACTTCCTGACCAAAGCATTCCAAAGTGCCCCTGAGCAGAGCTGTAAAGGTTCGTACGTGGACCGTCAGGGCTCTCAGTGCTGAAGCTGAGGAGCAATAGGAAACAAGGTGCGCTGTGTCCCTTCTGGGTGTTCTTCACCTGTCGGCACTTTCTGGCGAGCCGTGACTCGACTTTAGAGGCAGTCTTGCAAACCGACCGTTTGCCCCCGAACACTGCTAGGCTTCTGGCAGGTTCAGGGCACCGCACACTGATCACGAAGTACAAACAACCAAGGTCCGGGCAGAGCATCCACAATGCTTGGCGCCAGGCAGCCTTTGCCCAGGAGCCTCAGGCAAAGCAGTGGCTTGACGCGAGTGTGCTGTTCAGGACTCCTAGGACTCCTGGGGGCTCACCACGTCGCATGGCAAAACACTGTGTACCCAATGTGTCTTCTTGGGCGCCCTCACCAAAAAGAGATACCTTAGGCAATTGGGACCGGTTCCCTGCATGAAGGAGGAAAGGCAACACTCTGCTCTCTTCGCTGCCCACCTATTTGGCCAAGCGTTCCAAAGTCCTCCCGGACTCCGGCCTAGCAGCGCCTAGGTGGAATGCAGACGGTCCCCACTGCTGAACCACTGCTGCGATGAGGAAACACTGTGTTTACGGTTCCTACTGGGAACCCTTACCTGCCGTGTCTCTGTGGGAGCAGAAGGTCGACTTCAGAGGCAGCCAGACAAACGTACAGTTTGCCCTTTCAACGCTACCTGGGGTTTTGTAAGACACGCGGACACTGTTGCCTATCCCCAGAAATTATATCCTCGAAGCCCTTCAGCCCATGCAGGGGCACCTGGGTGCCCAAATTTTCTCCGGGAAGCGCCAGGGTGCTGGTTGCGTCTCTTTCTCGTGGTCCAAAACTACAGAGACATGTGCTGGGTTCCAGGTTGATATTGGTTCCCTAAAGCCAGGAGCATTACTTTCCCAGTGGGCGAGCTGAAAGGGCGGCCTCAAAGTGTGCTGGGAACCAGCGCGGTTGCTCGAGCTCTCTTCGCCATTAGAACGGCTTTGCGAAGGGCAAGGCAGTGTGACTGGAGAAACCCTCTCTCTTCTCCTCCGTGCAGGAGGCTTTCCTGGCGCCCCATGTCCCTAAAGGGCACACTCTACTGTTCCACAGGGACCAAAGTAAGGGTCCGGGATGCCATCCATGAATGGACTCGTGCAGAGTTTGGCCAGGACACCTTAAGCATGTAGTGCATGAAAGTTAGCATGCCCCTCTGGAGGCTGCTGCTGCCTCAGCATATGCCTTGGAAGAACACTGGGTGGCGGAAGTGTTCTTGGGGCCCTGCGCCTCTGTCCACTCTAAAAGTGCCCCGGTTCATCTCTGTGAATGCAGAGTGAGCCGCAACAGCCTGTTCTCTTTGCCGGATAACTTCCTGACCAAAGCATTCCAAAGTGCCCCTGAGCAGAGCTGTAAAGGTTCGTACGTGGACCGTCAGGGCTCTCAGTGCTGAAGCTGAGGAGCAATAGGAAACAAGGTGCGCTGTGTCCCTTCTGGGTGTTCTTCACCTGTCGGCACTTTCTGGCGAGCCGTGACTCGACTTTAGAGGCAGTCTTGCAAACCGACCGTTTGCCCCCGAACACTGCTAGGCTTCTGGCAGGTTCAGGGCACCGCACACTGATCACGAAGTACAAACAACCAAGGTCCGGGCAGAGCATCCACAATGCTTGGCGCCAGGCAGCCTTTGCCCAGGAGCCTCAGGCAAAGCAGTGGCTTGACGCGAGTGTGCTGTTCAGGACTCCTAGGACTCCTGGGGGCTCACCACGTCGCATGGCAAAACACTGTGTACCCAATGTGTCTTCTTGGGCGCCCTCACCAAAAAGAGATACCTTAGGCAATTGGGACCGGTTCCCTGCATGAAGGAGGAAAGGCAACACTCTGCTCTCTTCGCTGCCCACCTATTTGGCCAAGCGTTCCAAAGTCCTCCCGGACTCCGGCCTAGCAGCGCCTAGGTGGAATGCAGACGGTCCCCACTGCTGAACCACTGCTGCGATGAGGAAACACTGTGTTTACGGTTCCTACTGGGAACCCTTACCTGCCGTGTCTCTGTGGGAGCAGAAGGTCGACTTCAGAGGCAGCCAGACAAACGTACAGTTTGCCCTTTCAACGCTACCTGGGGTTTTGTAAGACACGCGGACACTGTTGCCTATCCCCAGAAATTATATCCTCGAAGCCCTTCAGCCCATGCAGGGGCACCTGGGTGCCCAAATTTTCTCCGGGAAGCGCCAGGGTGCTGGTTGCGTCTCTTTCTCGTGGTCCAAAACTACAGAGACATGTGCTGGGTTCCAGGTTGATATTGGTTCCCTAAAGCCAGGAGCATTACTTTCCCAGTGGGCGAGCTGAAAGGGCGGCCTCAAAGTGTGCTGGGAACCAGTGCGGTTGCTCGAGCTCTCTTCGCCGTTAGAACGGCTTTGCGAAGGGCAAGGCAGTGTGACTGGAGAAACCCTCTCTCTTCTCCTCCGTGCAGGAGGCTTTCCTGGCGCCCCATGTCCCTAAAGGGCACACTCTACTGTTCCACAGGGACCAAAGTAAGGGTCCGGGATGCCATCCATGAATGGACTCGTGCAGATTTTGGCCAGGACACCTTAAGCATGTAGTGCATGAAAGTTAGCATGCCCCTCTGGAGGCTGCTGCTGCCTCAGCATATGCCTTGGAAGAACACTGGGTGGCGGAAGTGTTCTTGGGGCCCTGCGCCTCTGTCCACTCTAAAAGTGCCCCGGTTCATCTCTGTGAATGCAGAGTGAGCCGCAACAGCCTGTTCTCTTTGCCGGATAACTTCCTGACCAAAGCATTCCAAAGTGCCCCTGAGCAGAGCTGTAAAGGTTCGTACGTGGACCGTCAGGGCTCTCAGTGCTGAAGCTGAGGAGCAATAGGAAACAAGGTGCGCTGTGTCCCTTCTGGGTGTTCTTCACCTGTCGGCACTTTCTGGCGAGCCGTGACTCGACTTTAGAGGCAGTCTTGCAAACCGACCGTTTGCCCCCGAACACTGCTAGGCTTCTGGCAGGTTCAGGGCACCGCACACTGATCACGAAGTACAAACAACCAAGGTCCGGGCAGAGCATCCACAATGCTTGGCGCCAGGCAGCCTTTGCCCAGGAGCCTCAGGCAAAGCAGTGGCTTGACGCGAGTGTGCTGTTCAGGACTCCTAGGACTCCTGGGGGCTCACCACGTCGCATGGCAAAACACTGTGTACCCAATGTGTCTTCTTGGGCGCCCTCACCAAAAAGAGATACCTTAGGCAATTGGGACCGGTTCCCTGCATGAAGGAGGAAAGGCAACACTCTGCTCTCTTCGCTGCCCACCTATTTGGCCAAGCGTTCCAAAGTCCTCCCGGACTCCGGCCTAGCAGCTCCTAGGTGGAATGCAGACGGTCCCCACTGCTGAACCACTGCTGCGATGAGGAAACACTGTGTTTACGGTTCCTACTGGGAACCCTTACCTGCCGTGTCTCTGTGGGAGCAGAAGGTCGACTTCAGAGGCAGCCAGACAAACGTACAGTTTGCCCTTTCAACGCTACCTGGGGTTTTGTAAGACACGCGGACACTGTTGCCTATCCCCAGAAATTATATCCTCGAAGCCCTTCAGCCCATGCAGGGGCACCTGGGTGCCCAAATTTTCTCCGGGAAGCGCCAGGGTGCTGGTTGCGTCTCTTTCTCGTGGTCCAAAACTACAGAGACATGTGCTGGGTTCCAGGTTGATATTGGTTCCCTAAAGCCAGGAGCATTACTTTCCCAGTGGGCGAGCTGAAAGGGCGGCCTCAAAGTGTGCTGGGAACCAGTGCGGTTGCTCGAGCTCTCTTCGCCGTTAGAACGGCTTTGCGAAGGGCAAGGCAGTGTGACTGGAGAAACCCTCTCTCTTCTCCTCCGTGCAGGAGGCTTTCCTGGCGCCCCATGTCCCTAAAGGGCACACTCTACTGTTCCACAGGGACCAAAGTAAGGGTCCGGGATGCCATCCATGAATGGACTCGTGCAGAGTTTGGCCAGGACACCTTAAGCATGTAGTGCATGAAAGTTAGCATGCCCCTCTGGAGGCTGCTGCTGCCTCAGCATATGCCTTGGAAGAACACTGGGTGGCGGAAGTGTTCTTGGGGCCCTGCGCCTCTGTCCACTCTAAAAGTGCCCCGGTTCATCTCTGTGAATGCAGAGTGAGCCGCAACAGCCTGTTCTCTTTGCCGGATAACTTCCTGACCAAAGCATTCCAAAGTGCCCCTGAGCAGAGCTGTAAAGGTTCGTACGTGGACCGTCAGGGCTCTCAGTGCTGAAGCTGAGGAGCAATAGGAAACAAGGTGCGCTGTGTCCCTTCTGGGTGTTCTTCACCTGTCGGCACTTTCTGGCGAGCCGTGACTCGACTTTAGAGGCAGTCTTGCAAACCGACCGTTTGCCCCCGAACACTGCTAGGCTTCTGGCAGGTTCAGGGCACCGCACACTGATCACGAAGTACAAACAACCAAGGTCCGGGCAGAGCATCCACAATGCTTGGCGCCAGGCAGCCTTTGCCCAGGAGCCTCAGGCAAAGCAGTGGCTTGACGCGAGTGTGCTGTTCAGGACTCCTAGGACTCCTGGGGGCTCACCACGTCGCATGGCAAAACACTGTGTACCCAATGTGTCTTCTTGGGCGCCCTCACCAAAAAGAGATACCTTAGGCAATTGGGACCGGTTCCCTGCATGAAGGAGGAAAGGCAACACTCTGCTCTCTTCGCTGCCCACCTATTTGGCCAAGCGTTCCAAAGTCCTCCCGGACTCCGGCCTAGCAGCTCCTAGGTGGAATGCAGACGGTCCCCACTGCTGAACCACTGCTGCGATGAGGAAACACTGTGTTTACGGTTCCTACTGGGAACCCTTACCTGCCGTGTCTCTGTGGGAGCAGAAGGTCGACTTCAGAGGCAGCCAGACAAACGTACAGTTTGCCCTTTCAACGCTACCTGGGGTTTTGTAAGACACGCGGACACTGTTGCCTATCCCCAGAAATTATATCCTCGAAGCCCTTCAGCCCATGCAGGGGCACCTGGGTGCCCAAATTTTCTCCGGGAAGCGCCAGGGTGCTGGTTGCGTCTCTTTCTCGTGGTCCAAAACTACAGAGACATGTGCTGGGTTCCAGGTTGATATTGGTTCCCTAAAGCCAGGAGCATTACTTTCCCAGTGGGCGAGCTGAAAGGGCGGCCTCAAAGTGTGCTGGGAACCAGTGCGGTTGCTCGTGCTCTCTTCGCCGTTAGAACGGCTTTGCGAAGGGCAAGGCAGTGTGACTGGAGAAACCCTCTCTCTTCTCCTCCGTGCAGGAGGCTTTCCTGGCGCCCCATGTCCCTAAAGGGCACACTCTACTGTTCCACAGGGACCAAAGTAAGGGTCCGGGATGCCATCCATGAATGGACTCGTGCAGAGTTTGGCCAGGACACCTTAAGCATGTAGTGCATGAAAGTTAGCATGCCCCTCTGGAGGCTGCTGCTGCCTCAGCATATGCCTTGGAAGAACACTGGGTGGCGGAAGTGTTCTTGGGGCCCTGCGCCTCTGTCCACTCTAAAAGTGCCCCGGTTCATCTCTGTGAATGCAGAGTGAGCCGCAACAGCCTGTTCTCTTTGCCGGATAACTTCCTGACCAAAACATTCCAAAGTGCCCCTGAGCAGAGCTGTAAAGCTTCGTACGTGGACCGTCAGGGCTCTCAGTGCTGAAGCTGAGGAGCAATAGGAAACAAGGTGCGCTGTGTCCCTTCTGGGTGTTCTTCACCTGTCGGCACTTTCTGGCGAGCCGTGACTCGACTTTAGAGGCAGTCTTGCAAACCGACCGTTTGCCCCCGAACACTGCTAGGCTTCTGGCAGGTTCAGGGCACCGCACACTGATCACGAAGTACAAACAACCAAGGTCCGGGCAGAGCATCCACAATGCTTGGCGCCAGGCAGCCTTTGCCCAGGAGCCTCAGGCAAAGCAGTGGCTTGACGCGAGTGTGCTGTTCAGGACTCCTAGGACTCCTGGGGGCTCACCACGTCGCATGGCAAAACACTGTGTACCCAATGTGTCTTCTTGGGCGCCCTCACCAAAAAGAGATACCTTAGGCAATTGGGACCGGTTCCCTGCATGAAGGAGGAAAGGCAACACTCTGCTCTCTTCGCTGCCCACCTATTTGGCCAAGCGTTCCAAAGTCCTCCCGGACTCCGGCCTAGCAGCGCCTAGGTGGAATGCAGACGGTCCCCACTGCTGAACCACTGCTGCGATGAGGAAACACTGTGTTTACGGTTCCTACTGGGAACCCTTACCTGCCGTGTCTCTGTGGGAGCAGAAGGTCGACTTCAGAGGCAGCCAGACAAACGTACAGTTTGCCCTTTCAACGCTACCTGGGGTTTTGTAAGACACGCGGACACTGTTGCCTATCCCCAGAAATTATATCCTCGAAGCCCTTCAGCCCATGCAGGGGCACCTGGGTGCCCAAATTTTCTCCGGGAAGCGCCAGGGTGCTGGTTGCGTCTCTTTCTCGTGGTCCAAAACTACAGAGACATGTGCTGGGTTCCAGGTTGATATTGGTTCCCTAAAGCCAGGAGCATTACTTTCCCAGTGGGCGAGCTGAAAGGGCGGCCTCAAAGTGTGCTGGGAACCAGCGCGGTTGCTCGTGCTCTCTTCGCCGTTAGAACGGCTTTGCGAAGGGCAAGGCAGTGTGACTGGAGAAACCCTCTCTCTTCTCCTCCGTGCAGGAGGCTTTCCTGGCGCCCCATGTCCCTAAAGGGCACACTCTACTGTTCCACAGGGACCAAAGTAAGGGTCCGGGATGCCATCCATGAATGGACTCGTGCAGAGTTTGGCCAGGACACCTTAAGCATGTAGTGCATGAAAGTTAGCATGCCCCTCTGGAGGCTGCTGCTGCCTCAGCATATGCCTTGGAAGAACACTGGGTGGCGGAAGTGTTCTTGGGGCCCTGCGCCTCTGTCCACTCTAAAAGTGCCCCGGTTCATCTCTGTGAATGCAGAGTGAGCCGCAACAGCCTGTTCTCTTTGCCGGATAACTTCCTGACCAAAACATTCCAAAGTGCCCCTGAGCAGAGCTGTAAAGCTTCGTACGTGGACCGTCAGGGCTCTCAGTGCTGAAGCTGAGGAGCAATAGGAAACAAGGTGCGCTGTGTCCCTTCTGGGTGTTCTTCACCTGTCGGCACTTTCTGGCGAGCCGTGACTCGACTTTAGAGGCAGTCTTGCAAACCGACCGTTTGCCCCCGAACACTGCTAGGCTTCTGGCAGGTTCAGGGCACCGCACACTGATCACGAAGTACAAACAACCAAGGTCCGGGCAGAGCATCCACAATGCTTGGCGCCAGGCAGCCTTTGCCCAGGAGCCTCAGGCAAAGCAGTGGCTTGACGCGAGTGTGCTGTTCAGGACTCCTAGGACTCCTGGGGTCTCACCACGTCGCATGGCAAAACACTGTGTACCCAATGTGTCTTCTTGGGCGCCCTCACCAAAAAGAGATACCTTAGGCAATTGGGACCGGTTCCCTGCATGAAGGAGGAAAGGCAACACTCTGCTCTCTTCGCTGCCCACCTATTTGGCCAAGCGTTCCAAAGTCCTCCCGGACTCCGGCCTAGCAGCGCCTAGGTGGAATGCAGACGGTCCCCACTGCTGAACCACTGCTGCGATGAGGAAACACTGTGTTTACGGTTCCTACTGGGAACCCTTACCTGCCGTGTCTCTGTGGGAGCAGAAGGTCGACTTCAGAGGCAGCCAGACAAACGTACAGTTTGCCCTTTCAACGCTACCTGGGGTTTTGTAAGACACGCGGACACTGTTGCCTATCCCCAGAAATTATATCCTCGAAGCCCTTCAGCCCATGCAGGGGCACCTGGGTGCCCAAATTTTCTCCGGGAAGCGCCAGGGTGCTGGTTGCGTCTCTTTCTCGTGGTCCAAAACTACAGAGACATGTGCTGGGTTCCAGGTTGATATTGGTTCCCTAAAGCCAGGAGCATTACTTTCCCAGTGGGCGAGCTGAAAGGGCGGCCTCAAAGTGTGCTGGGAACCAGCGCGGTTGCTCGTGCTCTCTTCGCCGTTAGAACGGCTTTGCGAAGGGCAAGGCAGTGTGACTGGAGAAACCCTCTCTCTTCTCCTCCGTGCAGGAGGCTTTCCTGGCGCCCCATGTCCCTAAAGGGCACACTCTACTGTTCCACAGGGACCAAAGTAAGGGTCCGGGATGCCATCCATGAATGGACTCGTGCAGAGTTTGGCCAGGACACCTTAAGCATGTAGTGCATGAAAGTTAGCATGCCCCTCTGGAGGCTGCTGCTGCCTCAGCATATGCCTTGGAAGAACACTGGGTGGCGGAAGTGTTCTTGGGGCCCTGCGCCTCTGTCCACTCTAAAAGTGCCCCGGTTCATCTCTGTGAATGCAGAGTGAGCCGCAACAGCCTGTTCTCTTTGCCGGATAACTTCCTGACCAAAACATTCCAAAGTGCCCCTGAGCAGAGCTGTAAAGCTTCGTACGTGGACCGTCAGGGCTCTCAGTGCTGAAGCTGAGGAGCAATAGGAAACAAGGTGCGCTGTGTCCCTTCTGGGTGTTCTTCACCTGTCGGCACTTTCTGGCGAGCCGTGACTCGACTTTAGAGGCAGTCTTGCAAACCGACCGTTTGCCCCCGAACACTGCTAGGCTTCTGGCAGGTTCAGGGCACCGCACACTGATCACGAAGTACAAACAACCAAGGTCCGGGCAGAGCATCCACAATGCTTGGCGCCAGGCAGCCTTTGCCCAGGAGCCTCAGGCAAAGCAGTGGCTTGACGCGAGTGTGCTGTTCAGGACTCCTAGGACTCCTGGGGGCTCACCACGTCGCATGGCAAAACACTGTGTACCCAATGTGTCTTCTTGGGCGCCCTCACCAAAAAGAGATACCTTAGGCAATTGGGACCGGTTCCCTGCATGAAGGAGGAAAGGCAACACTCTGCTCTCTTCGCTGCCCACCTATTTGGCCAAGCGTTCCAAAGTCCTCCCGGACTCCGGCCTAGCAGCGCCTAGGTGGAATGCAGACGGTCCCCACTGCTGAACCACTGCTGCGATGAGGAAACACTGTGTTTACGGTTCCTACTGGGAACCCTTACCTGCCGTGTCTCTGTGGGAGCAGAAGGTCGACTTCAGAGGCAGCCAGACAAACGTACAGTTTGCCCTTTCAACGCTACCTGGGGTTTTGTAAGACACGCGGACACTGTTGCCTATCCCCAGAAATTATATCCTCGAAGCCCTTCAGCCCATGCAGGGGCACCTGGGTGCCCAAATTTTCTCCGGGAAGCGCCAGGGTGCTGGTTGCGTCTCTTTCTCGTGGTCCAAAACTACAGAGACATGTGCTGGGTTCCAGGTTGATATTGGTTCCCTAAAGCCAGGAGCATTACTTTCCCAGTGGGCGAGCTGAAAGGGCGGCCTCAAAGTGTGCTGGGAACCAGCGCGGTTGCTCGTGCTCTCTTCGCCGTTAGAACGGCTTTGCGAAGGGCAAGGCAGTGTGACTGGAGAAACCCTCTCTCTTCTCCTCCGTGCAGGAGGCTTTCCTGGCGCCCCATGTCCCTAAAGGGCACACTCTACTGTTCCACAGGGACCAAAGTAAGGGTCCGGGATGCCATCCATGAATGGACTCGTGCAGAGTTTGGCCAGGACACCTTAAGCATGTAGTGCATGAAAGTTAGCATGCCCCTCTGGAGGCTGCTGCTGCCTCAGCATATGCCTTGGAAGAACACTGGGTGGCGGAAGTGTTCTTGGGGCCCTGCGCCTCTGTCCACTCTAAAAGTGCCCCGGTTCATCTCTGTGAATGCAGAGTGAGCCGCAACAGCCTGTTCTCTTTGCCGGATAACTTCCTGACCAAAACATTCCAAAGTGCCCCTGAGCAGAGCTGTAAAGCTTCGTACGTGGACCGTCAGGGCTCTCAGTGCTGAAGCTGAGGAGCAATAGGAAACAAGGTGCGCTGTGTCCCTTCTGGGTGTTCTTCACCTGTCGGCACTTTCTGGCGAGCCGTGACTCGACTTTAGAGGCAGTCTTGCAAACCGACCGTTTGCCCCCGAACACTGCTAGGCTTCTGGCAGGTTCAGGGCACCGCACACTGATCACGAAGTACAAACAACCAAGGTCCGGGCAGAGCATCCACAATGCTTGGCGCCAGGCAGCCTTTGCCCAGGAGCCTCAGGCAAAGCAGTGGCTTGACGCGAGTGTGCTGTTCAGGACTCCTAGGACTCCTGGGGGCTCACCACGTCGCATGGCAAAACACTGTGTACCCAATGTGTCTTCTTGGGCGCCCTCACCAAAAAGAGATACCTTAGGCAATTGGGACCGGTTCCCTGCATGAAGGAGGAAAGGCAACACTCTGCTCTCTTCGCTGCCCACCTATTTGGCCAAGCGTTCCAAAGTCCTCCCGGACTCCGGCCTAGCAGCGCCTAGGTGGAATGCAGACGGTCCCCACTGCTGAACCACTGCTGCGATGAGGAAACACTGTGTTTACGGTTCCTACTGGGAACCCTTACCTGCCGTGTCTCTGTGGGAGCAGAAGGTCGACTTCAGAGGCAGCCAGACAAACGTACAGTTTGCCCTTTCAACGCTACCTGGGGTTTTGTAAGACACGCGGACACTGTTGCCTATCCCCAGAAATTATATCCTCGAAGCCCTTCAGCCCATGCAGGGGCACCTGGGTGCCCAAATTTTCTCCGGGAAGCGCCAGGGTGCTGGTTGCGTCTCTTTCTCGTGGTCCAAAACTACAGAGACATGTGCTGGGTTCCAGGTTGATATTGGTTCCCTAAAGCCAGGAGCATTACTTTCCCAGTGGGCGAGCTGAAAGGGCGGCCTCAAAGTGTGCTGGGAACCAGCGCGGTTGCTCGTGCTCTCTTCGCCGTTAGAACGGCTTTGCGAAGGGCAAGGCAGTGTGACTGGAGAAACCCTCTCTCTTCTCCTCCGTGCAGGAGGCTTTCCTGGCGCCCCATGTCCCTAAAGGGCACACTCTACTGTTCCACAGGGACCAAAGTAAGGGTCCGGGATGCCATCCATGAATGGACTCGTGCAGAGTTTGGCCAGGACACCTTAAGCATGTAGTGCATGAAAGTTAGCATGCCCCTCTGGAGGCTGCTGCTGCCTCAGCATATGCCTTGGAAGAACACTGGGTGGCGGAAGTGTTCTTGGGGCCCTGCGCCTCTGTCCACTCTAAAAGTGCCCCGGTTCATCTCTGTGAATGCAGAGTGAGCCGCAACAGCCTGTTCTCTTTGCCGGATAACTTCCTGACCAAAACATTCCAAAGTGCCCCTGAGCAGAGCTGTAAAGCTTCGTACGTGGACCGTCAGGGCTCTCAGTGCTGAAGCTGAGGAGCAATAGGAAACAAGGTGCGCTGTGTCCCTTCTGGGTGTTCTTCACCTGTCGGCACTTTCTGGCGAGCCGTGACTCGACTTTAGAGGCAGTCTTGCAAACCGACCGTTTGCCCCCGAACACTGCTAGGCTTCTGGCAGGTTCAGGGCACCGCACACTGATCACGAAGTACAAACAACCAAGGTCCGGGCAGAGCATCCACAATGCTTGGCGCCAGGCAGCCTTTGCCCAGGAGCCTCAGGCAAAGCAGTGGCTTGACGCGAGTGTGCTGTTCAGGACTCCTAGGACTCCTGGGGGCTCACCACGTCGCATGGCAAAACACTGTGTACCCAATGTGTCTTCTTGGGCGCCCTCACCAAAAAGAGATACCTTAGGCAATTGGGACCGGTTCCCTGCATGAAGGAGGAAAGGCAACACTCTGCTCTCTTCGCTGCCCACCTATTTGGCCAAGCGTTCCAAAGTCCTCCCGGACTCCGGCCTAGCAGCGCCTAGGTGGAATGCAGACGGTCCCCACTGCTGAACCACTGCTGCGATGAGGAAACACTGTGTTTACGGTTCCTACTGGGAACCCTTACCTGCCGTGTCTCTGTGGGAGCAGAAGGTCGACTTCAGAGGCAGCCAGACAAACGTACAGTTTGCCCTTTCAACGCTACCTGGGGTTTTGTAAGACACGCGGACACTGTTGCCTATCCCCAGAAATTATATCCTCGAAGCCCTTCAGCCCATGCAGGGGCACCTGGGTGCCCAAATTTTCTCCGGGAAGCGCCAGGGTGCTGGTTGCGTCTCTTTCTCGTGGTCCAAAACTACAGAGACATGTGCTGGGTTCCAGGTTGATATTGGTTCCCTAAAGCCAGGAGCATTACTTTCCCAGTGGGCGAGCTGAAAGGGCGGCCTCAAAGTGTGCTGGGAACCAGCGCGGTTGCTCGTGCTCTCTTCGCCGTTAGAACGGCTTTGCGAAGGGCAAGGCAGTGTGACTGGAGAAACCCTCTCTCTTCTCCTCCGTGCAGGAGGCTTTCCTGGCGCCCCATGTCCCTAAAGGGCACACTCTACTGTTCCACAGGGACCAAAGTAAGGGTCCGGGATGCCATCCATGAATGGACTCGTGCAGAGTTTGGCCAGGACACCTTAAGCATGTAGTGCATGAAAGTTAGCATGCCCCTCTGGAGGCTGCTGCTGCCTCAGCATATGCCTTGGAAGAACACTGGGTGGCGGAAGTGTTCTTGGGGCCCTGCGCCTCTGTCCACTCTAAAAGTGCCCCGGTTCATCTCTGTGAATGCAGAGTGAGCCGCAACAGCCTGTTCTCTTTGCCGGATAACTTCCTGACCAAAACATTCCAAAGTGCCCCTGAGCAGAGCTGTAAAGCTTCGTACGTGGACCGTCAGGGCTCTCAGTGCTGAAGCTGAGGAGCAATAGGAAACAAGGTGCGCTGTGTCCCTTCTGGGTGTTCTTCACCTGTCGGCACTTTCTGGCGAGCCGTGACTCGACTTTAGAGGCAGTCTTGCAAACCGACCGTTTGCCCCCGAACACTGCTAGGCTTCTGGCAGGTTCAGGGCACCGCACACTGATCACGAAGTACAAACAACCAAGGTCCGGGCAGAGCATCCACAATGCTTGGCGCCAGGCAGCCTTTGCCCAGGAGCCTCAGGCAAAGCAGTGGCTTGACGCGAGTGTGCTGTTCAGGACTCCTAGGACTCCTGGGGGCTCACCACGTCGCATGGCAAAACACTGTGTACCCAATGTGTCTTCTTGGGCGCCCTCACCAAAAAGAGATACCTTAGGCAATTGGGACCGGTTCCCTGCATGAAGGAGGAAAGGCAACACTCTGCTCTCTTCGCTGCCCACCTATTTGGCCAAGCGTTCCAAAGTCCTCCCGGACTCCGGCCTAGCAGCGCCTAGGTGGAATGCAGACGGTCCCCACTGCTGAACCACTGCTGCGATGAGGAAACACTGTGTTTACGGTTCCTACTGGGAACCCTTACCTGCCGTGTCTCTGTGGGAGCAGAAGGTCGACTTCAGAGGCAGCCAGACAAACGTACAGTTTGCCCTTTCAACGCTACCTGGGGTTTTGTAAGACACGCGGACACTGTTGCCTATCCCCAGAAATTATATCCTCGAAGCCCTTCAGCCCATGCAGGGGCACCTGGGTGCCCAAATTTTCTCCGGGAAGCGCCAGGGTGCTGGTTGCGTCTCTTTCTCGTGGTCCAAAACTACAGAGACATGTGCTGGGTTCCAGGTTGATATTGGTTCCCTAAAGCCAGGAGCATTACTTTCCCAGTGGGCGAGCTGAAAGGGCGGCCTCAAAGTGTGCTGGGAACCAGCGCGGTTGCTCGTGCTCTCTTCGCCGTTAGAACGGCTTTGCGAAGGGCAAGGCAGTGTGACTGGAGAAACCCTCTCTCTTCTCCTCCGTGCAGGAGGCTTTCCTGGCGCCCCATGTCCCTAAAGGGCACACTCTACTGTTCCACAGGGACCAAAGTAAGGGTCCGGGATGCCATCCATGAATGGACTCGTGCAGAGTTTGGCCAGGACACCTTAAGCATGTAGTGCATGAAAGTTAGCATGCCCCTCTGGAGGCTGCTGCTGCCTCAGCATATGCCTTGGAAGAACACTGGGTGGCGGAAGTGTTCTTGGGGCCCTGCGCCTCTGTCCACTCTAAAAGTGCCCCGGTTCATCTCTGTGAATGCAGAGTGAGCCGCAACAGCCTGTTCTCTTTGCCGGATAACTTCCTGACCAAAACATTCCAAAGTGCCCCTGAGCAGAGCTGTAAAGCTTCGTACGTGGACCGTCAGGGCTCTCAGTGCTGAAGCTGAGGAGCAATAGGAAACAAGGTGCGCTGTGTCCCTTCTGGGTGTTCTTCACCTGTCGGCACTTTCTGGCGAGCCGTGACTCGACTTTAGAGGCAGTCTTGCAAACCGACCGTTTGCCCCCGAACACTGCTAGGCTTCTGGCAGGTTCAGGGCACCGCACACTGATCACGAAGTACAAACAACCAAGGTCCGGGCAGAGCATCCACAATGCTTGGCGCCAGGCAGCCTTTGCCCAGGAGCCTCAGGCAAAGCAGTGGCTTGACGCGAGTGTGCTGTTCAGGACTCCTAGGACTCCTGGGGGCTCACCACGTCGCATGGCAAAACACTGTGTACCCAATGTGTCTTCTTGGGCGCCCTCACCAAAAAGAGATACCTTAGGCAATTGGGACCGGTTCCCTGCATGAAGGAGGAAAGGCAACACTCTGCTCTCTTCGCTGCCCACCTATTTGGCCAAGCGTTCCAAAGTCCTCCCGGACTCCGGCCTAGCAGCGCCTAGGTGGAATGCAGACGGTCCCCACTGCTGAACCACTGCTGCGATGAGGAAACACTGTGTTTACGGTTCCTACTGGGAACCCTTACCTGCCGTGTCTCTGTGGGAGCAGAAGGTCGACTTCAGAGGCAGCCAGACAAACGTACAGTTTGCCCTTTCAACGCTACCTGGGGTTTTGTAAGACACGCGGACACTGTTGCCTATCCCCAGAAATTATATCCTCGAAGCCCTTCAGCCCATGCAGGGGCACCTGGGTGCCCAAATTTTCTCCGGGAAGCGCCAGGGTGCTGGTTGCGTCTCTTTCTCGTGGTCCAAAACTACAGAGACATGTGCTGGGTTCCAGGTTGATATTGGTTCCCTAAAGCCAGGAGCATTACTTTCCCAGTGGGCGAGCTGAAAGGGCGGCCTCAAAGTGTGCTGGGAACCAGCGCGGTTGCTCGTGCTCGCTTCGCCGTTAGAACGGCTTTGCGAAGGGCAAGGCAGTGTGACTGGAGAAGCCCTCTCTCTTCTCCTCCGTGCAGGAGGCTTTCCTGGCGCCCCATGTCCCTAAAGGGCACACTCTACTGTTCCACAGGGACCAAAGTAAGGGTCCGGGATGCCATCCATGAATGGACTCGTGCAGAGTTTGGCCAGGACACCTTAAGCATGTAGTGCATGAAAGTTAGCATGCCCCTCTGGAGGCTGCTGCTGCCTCAGCATATGCCTTGGAAGAACACTGGGTGGCGGAAGTGTTCTTGGGGCCCTGCGCCTCTGTCCACTCTAAAAGTGCCCCGGTTCATCTCTGTGAATGCAGAGTGAGCCGCAACAGCCTGTTCTCTTTGCCGGATAACTTCCTGACCAAAACATTCCAAAGTGCCCCTGAGCAGAGCTGTAAAGCTTCGTACGTGGACCGTCAGGGCTCTCAGTGCTGAAGCTGAGGAGCAATAGGAAACAAGGTGCGCTGTGTCCCTTCTGGGTGTTCTTCACCTGTCGGCACTTTCTGGCGAGCCGTGACTCGACTTTAGAGGCAGTCTTGCAAACCGACCGTTTGCCCCCGAACACTGCTAGGCTTCTGGCAGGTTCAGGGCACCGCACACTGATCACGAAGTACAAACAACCAAGGTCCGGGCAGAGCATCCACAATGCTTGGCGCCAGGCAGCCTTTGCCCAGGAGCCTCAGGCAAAGCAGTGGCTTGACGCGAGTGTGCTGTTCAGGACTCCTAGGACTCCTGGGGGCTCACCACGTCGCATGGCAAAACACTGTGTACCCAATGTGTCTTCTTGGGCGCCCTCACCAAAAAGAGATACCTTAGGCAATTGGGACCGGTTCCCTGCATGAAGGAGGAAAGGCAACACTCTGCTCTCTTCGCTGCCCACCTATTTGGCCAAGCGTTCCAAAGTCCTCCCGGACTCCGGCCTAGCAGCTCCTAGGTGGAATGCAGACGGTCCCCACTGCTGAACCACTGCTGCGATGAGGAAACACTGTGTTTACGGTTCCTACTGGGAACCCTTACCTGCCGTGTCTCTGTGGGAGCAGAAGGTCGACTTCAGAGGCAGCCAGACAAACGTACAGTTTGCCCTTTCAACGCTACCTGGGGTTTTGTAAGACACGCGGACACTGTTGCCTATCCCCAGAAATTATATCCTCGAAGCCCTTCAGCCCATGCAGGGGCACCTGGGTGCCCAAATTTTCTCCGGGAAGCGCCAGGGTGCTGGTTGCGTCTCTTTCTCGTGGTCCAAAACTACAGAGACATGTGCTGGGTTCCAGGTTGATATTGGTTCCCTAAAGCCAGGAGCATTACTTTCCCAGTGGGCGAGCTGAAAGGGCGGCCTCAAAGTGTGCTGGGAACCAGCGCGGTTGCTCGTGCTCGCTTCGCCATTAGAACGGCTTTGCGAAGGGCAAGGCAGTGTGACTGGAGAAGCCCTCTCTCTTCTCCTCCGTGCAGGAGGCTTTCCTGGCGCCCCATGTCCCTAAAGGGCACACTCTACTGTTCCACAAGGACCAAAGTAAGGGTCCGGGATGCCATCCATGAATGGACTCGTGCAGAGTTTGGCCAGGACACCTTAAGCATGTAGTGCATGAAAGTTAGCATGCCCCTCTGGAGGCTGCTGCTGCCTCAGCATATGCCTTGGAAGAACACTGGGTGGCGGAAGTGTTCTTGGGGCCCTGCGCCTCTGTCCACTCTAAAAGTGCCCCGGTTCATCTCTGTGAATGCAGAGTGAGCCGCAACAGCCTGTTCTCTTTGCCGGATAACTTCCTGACCAAAGCATTCCAAAGTGCCCCTGAGCAGAGCTGTAAAGGTTCGTACGTGGACCGTCAGGGCTCTCAGTGCTGAAGCTGAGGAGCAATAGGAAACAAGGTGCGCTGTGTCCCTTCTGGGTGTTCTTCACCTGTCGGCACTTTCTGGCGAGCCGTGACTCGACTTTAGAGGCAGTCTTGCAAACCGACCGTTTGCCCCCGAACACTGCTAGGCTTCTGGCAGGTTCAGGGCACCGCACACTGATCACGAAGTACAAACAACCAAGGTCCGGGCAGAGCATCCACAATGCTTGGCGCCAGGCAGCCTTTGCCCAGGAGCCTCAGGCAAAGCAGTGGCTTGACGCGAGTGTGCTGTTCAGGACTCCTAGGACTCCTGGGGGCTCACCACGTCGCATGGCAAAACACTGTGTACCCAATGTGTCTTCTTGGGCGCCCTCACCAAAAAGAGATACCTTAGGCAATTGGGACCGGTTCCCTGCATGAAGGAGGAAAGGCAACACTCTGCTCTCTTCGCTGCCCACCTATTTGGCCAAGCGTTCCAAAGTCCTCCCGGACTCCGGCCTAGCAGCTCCTAGGTGGAATGCAGACGGTCCCCACTGCTGAACCACTGCTGCGATGAGGAAACACTGTGTTTACGGTTCCTACTGGGAACCCTTACCTGCCGTGTCTCTGTGGGAGCAGAAGGTCGACCTCAGAGGCAGCCAGACAAACGTACAGTTTGCCCTTTCAACGCTACCTGGGGTTTTGTAAGACACGCGGACACTGTTGCCTATCCCCAGAAATTATATCCTCGAAGCCCTTCAGCCCATGCAGGGGCACCTGGGTGCCCAAATTTTCTCCGGGAAGCGCCAGGGTGCTGGTTGCGTCTCTTTCTCGTGGTCCAAAACTACAGAGACATGTGCTGGGTTCCAGGTTGATATTGGTTCCCTAAAGCCAGGAGCATTACTTTCCCAGTGGGCGAGCTGAAAGGGCGGCCTCAAAGTGTGCTGGGAACCAGCGCGGTTGCTCGTGCTCGCTTCGCCATTAGAACGGCTTTGCGAAGGGCAAGGCAGTGTGACTGGAGAAGCCCTCTCTCTTCTCCTCCGTGCAGGAGGCTTTCCTGGCGCCCCATGTCCCTAAAGGGCACACTCTACTGTTCCACAAGGACCAAAGTAAGGGTCCGGGATGCCATCCATGAATGGACTCGTGCAGAGTTTGGCCAGGACACCTTAAGCATGTAGTGCATGAAAGTTAGCATGCCCCTCTGGAGGCTGCTGCTGCCTCAGCATATGCCTTGGAAGAACACTGGGTGGCGGAAGTGTTCTTGGGGCCCTGCGCCTCTGTCCACTCTAAAAGTGCCCCGGTTCATCTCTGTGAATGCAGAGTGAGCCGCAACAGCCTGTTCTCTTTGCCGGATAACTTCCTGACCAAAGCATTCCAAAGTGCCCCTGAGCAGAGCTGTAAAGGTTCGTACGTGGACCGTCAGGGCTCTCAGTGCTGAAGCTGAGGAGCAATAGGAAACAAGGTGCGCTGTGTCCCTTCTGGGTGTTCTTCACCTGTCGGCACTTTCTGGCGAGCCGTGACTCGACTTTAGAGGCAGTCTTGCAAACCGACCGTTTGCCCCCGAACACTGCTAGGCTTCTGGCAGGTTCAGGGCACCGCACACTGATCACGAAGTACAAACAACCAAGGTCCGGGCAGAGCATCCACAATGCTTGGCGCCAGGCAGCCTTTGCCCAGGAGCCTCAGGCAAAGCAGTGGCTTGACGCGAGTGTGCTGTTCAGGACTCCTAGGACTCCTGGGGGCTCACCACGTCGCATGGCAAAACACTGTGTACCCAATGTGTCTTCTTGGGCGCCCTCACCAAAAAGAGATACCTTAGGCAATTGGGACCGGTTCCCTGCATGAAGGAGGAAAGGCAACACTCTGCTCTCTTCGCTGCCCACCTATTTGGCCAAGCGTTCCAAAGTCCTCCCGGACTCCGGCCTAGCAGCTCCTAGGTGGAATGCAGACGGTCCCCACTGCTGAACCACTGCTGCGATGAGGAAACACTGTGTTTACGGTTCCTACTGGGAACCCTTACCTGCCGTGTCTCTGTGGGAGCAGAAGGTCGACCTCAGAGGCAGCCAGACAAACGTACAGTTTGCCCTTTCAACGCTACCTGGGGTTTTGTAAGACACGCGGACACTGTTGCCTATCCCCAGAAATTATATCCTCGAAGCCCTTCAGCCCATGCAGGGGCACCTGGGTGCCCAAATTTTCTCCGGGAAGCGCCAGGGTGCTGGTTGCGTCTCTTTCTCGTGGTCCAAAACTACAGAGACATGTGCTGGGTTCCAGGTTGATATTGGTTCCCTAAAGCCAGGAGCATTACTTTCCCAGTGGGCGAGCTGAAAGGGCGGCCTCAAAGTGTGCTGGGAACCAGCGCGGTTGCTCGTGCTCGCTTCGCCATTAGAACGGCTTTGCGAAGGGCAAGGCAGTGTGACTGGAGAAGCCCTCTCTCTTCTCCTCCGTGCAGGAGGCTTTCCTGGCGCCCCATGTCCCTAAAGGGCACACTCTACTGTTCCACAGGGACCAAAGTAAGGGTCCGGGATGCCATCCATGAATGGACTCGTGCAGAGTTTGGCCAGGACACCTTAAGCATGTAGTGCATGAAAGTTAGCATGCCCCTCTGGAGGCTGCTGCTGCCTCAGCATATGCCTTGGAAGAACACTGGGTGGCGGAAGTGTTCTTGGGGCCCTGCGCCTCTGTCCACTCTAAAAGTGCCCCGGTTCATCTCTGTGAATGCAGAGTGAGCCGCAACAGCCTGTTCTCTTTGCCGGATAACTTCCTGACCAAAGCATTCCAAAGTGCCCCTGAGCAGAGCTGTAAAGGTTCGTACGTGGACCGTCAGGGCTCTCAGTGCTGAAGCTGAGGAGCAATAGGAAACAAGGTGCGCTGTGTCCCTTCTGGGTGTTCTTCACCTGTCGGCACTTTCTGGCGAGCCGTGACTCGACTTTAGAGGCAGTCTTGCAAACCGACCGTTTGCCCCCGAACACTGCTAGGCTTCTGGCAGGTTCAGGGCACCGCACACTGATCACGAAGTACAAACAACCAAGGTCCGGGCAGAGCATCCACAATGCTTGGCGCCAGGCAGCCTTTGCCCAGGAGCCTCAGGCAAAGCAGTGGCTTGACGCGAGTGTGCTGTTCAGGACTCCTAGGACTCCTGGGGGCTCACCACGTCGCATGGCAAAACACTGTGTACCCAATGTGTCTTCTTGGGCGCCCTCACCAAAAAGAGATACCTTAGGCAATTGGGACCGGTTCCCTGCATGAAGGAGGAAAGGCAACACTCTGCTCTCTTCGCTGCCCACCTATTTGGCCAAGCGTTCCAAAGTCCTCCCGGACTCCGGCCTAGCAGCTCCTAGGTGGAATGCAGACGGTCCCCACTGCTGAACCACTGCTGCGATGAGGAAACACTGTGTTTACGGTTCCTACTGGGAACCCTTACCTGCCGTGTCTCTGTGGGAGCAGAAGGTCGACCTCAGAGGCAGCCAGACAAACGTACAGTTTGCCCTTTCAACGCTACCTGGGGTTTTGTAAGACACGCGGACACTGTTGCCTATCCCCAGAAATTATATCCTCGAAGCCCTTCAGCCCATGCAGGGGCACCTGGGTGCCCAAATTTTCTCCGGGAAGCGCCAGGGTGCTGGTTGCGTCTCTTTCTCGTGGTCCAAAACTACAGAGACATGTGCTGGGTTCCAGGTTGATATTGGTTCCCTAAAGCCAGGAGCATTACTTTCCCAGTGGGCGAGCTGAAAGGGCGGCCTCAAAGTGTGCTGGGAACCAGCGCGGTTGCTCGTGCTCGCTTCGCCATTAGAACGGCTTTGCGAAGGGCAAGGCAGTGTGACTGGAGAAGCCCTCTCTCTTCTCCTCCGTGCAGGAGGCTTTCCTGGCGCCCCATGTCCCTAAAGGGCACACTCTACTGTTCCACAGGGACCAAAGTAAGGGTCCGGGATGCCATCCATGAATGGACTCGTGCAGAGTTTGGCCAGGACACCTTAAGCATGTAGTGCATGAAAGTTAGCATGCCCCTCTGGAGGCTGCTGCTGCCTCAGCATATGCCTTGGAAGAACACTGGGTGGCGGAAGTGTTCTTGGGGCCCTGCGCCTCTGTCCACTCTAAAAGTGCCCCGGTTCATCTCTGTGAATGCAGAGTGAGCCGCAACAGCCTGTTCTCTTTGCCGGATAACTTCCTGACCAAAGCATTCCAAAGTGCCCCTGAGCAGAGCTGTAAAGGTTCGTACGTGGACCGTCAGGGCTCTCAGTGCTGAAGCTGAGGAGCAATAGGAAACAAGGTGCGCTGTGTCCCTTCTGGGTGTTCTTCACCTGTCGGCACTTTCTGGCGAGCCGTGACTCGACTTTAGAGGCAGTCTTGCAAACCGACCGTTTGCCCCCGAACACTGCTAGGCTTCTGGCAGGTTCAGGGCACCGCACACTGATCACGAAGTACAAACAACCAAGGTCCGGGCAGAGCATCCACAATGCTTGGCGCCAGGCAGCCTTTGCCCAGGAGCCTCAGGCAAAGCAGTGGCTTGACGCGAGTGTGCTGTTCAGGACTCCTAGGACTCCTGGGGGCTCACCACGTCGCATGGCAAAACACTGTGTACCCAATGTGTCTTCTTGGGCGCCCTCACCAAAAAGAGATACCTTAGGCAATTGGGACCGGTTCCCTGCATGAAGGAGGAAAGGCAACACTCTGCTCTCTTCGCTGCCCACCTATTTGGCCAAGCGTTCCAAAGTCCTCCCGGACTCCGGCCTAGCAGCGCCTAGGTGGAATGCAGACGGTCCCCACTGCTGAACCACTGCTGCGATGAGGAAACACTGTGTT
Source organism: Mesoplodon mirus (assembly GCF_964341445.2). Taxonomy (NCBI): domain Eukaryota; kingdom Metazoa; phylum Chordata; class Mammalia; order Artiodactyla; family Ziphiidae; genus Mesoplodon; species Mesoplodon mirus. The sequence continues at coordinate 105,412 of NW_028295301.1, forward strand.
TACGGTTCCTACTGGGAACCCTTACCTGCCGTGTCTCTGTGGGAGCAGAAGGTCGACCTCAGAGGCAGCCAGACAAACGTACAGTTTGCCCTTTCAACGCTACCTGGGGTTTTGTAAGACACGCGGACACTGTTGCCTATCCCCAGAAATTATATCCTCGAAGCCCTTCAGCCCATGCAGGGGCACCTGGGTGCCCAAATTTTCTCCGGGAAGCGCCAGGGTGCTGGTTGCGTCTCTTTCTCGTGGTCCAAAACTACAGAGACATGTGCTGGGTTCCAGGTTGATATTGGTTCCCTAAAGCCAGGAGCATTACTTTCCCAGTGGGCGAGCTGAAAGGGCGGCCTCAAAGTGTGCTGGGAACCAGCGCGGTTGCTCGTGCTCTCTTCGCCATTAGAACGGCTTTGCGAAGGGCAAGGCAGTGTGACTGGAGAAGCCCTCTCTCTTCTCCTCCGTGCAGGAGGCTTTCCTGGCGCCCCATGTCCCTAAAGGGCACACTCTACTGTTCCACAGGGACCAAAGTAAGGGTCCGGGATGCCATCCATGAATGGACTCGTGCAGAGTTTGGCCAGGACACCTTAAGCATGTAGTGCATGAAAGTTAGCATGCCCCTCTGGAGGCTGCTGCTGCCTCAGCATATGCCTTGGAAGAACACTGGGTGGCGGAAGTGTTCTTGGGGCCCTGCGCCTCTGTCCACTCTAAAAGTGCCCCGGTTCATCTCTGTGAATGCAGAGTGAGCCGCAACAGCCTGTTCTCTTTGCCGGATAACTTCCTGACCAAAGCATTCCAAAGTGCCCCTGAGCAGAGCTGTAAAGGTTCGTACGTGGACCGTCAGGGCTCTCAGTGCTGAAGCTGAGGAGCAATAGGAAACAAGGTGCGCTGTGTCCCTTCTGGGTGTTCTTCACCTGTCGGCACTTTCTGGCGAGCCGTGACTCGACTTTAGAGGCAGTCTTGCAAACCGACCGTTTGCCCCCGAACACTGCTAGGCTTCTGGCAGGTTCAGGGCACCGCACACTGATCACGAAGTACAAACAACCAAGGTCCGGGCAGAGCATCCACAATGCTTGGCGCCAGGCAGCCTTTGCCCAGGAGCCTCAGGCAAAGCAGTGGCTTGACGCGAGTGTGCTGTTCAGGACTCCTAGGACTCCTGGGGGCTCACCACGTCGCATGGCAAAACACTGTGTACCCAATGTGTCTTCTTGGGCGCCCTCACCAAAAAGAGATACCTTAGGCAATTGGGACCGGTTCCCTGCATGAAGGAGGAAAGGCAACACTCTGCTCTCTTCGCTGCCCACCTATTTGGCCAAGCGTTCCAAAGTCCTCCCGGACTCCGGCCTAGCAGCGCCTAGGTGGAATGCAGACGGTCCCCACTGCTGAACCACTGCTGCGATGAGGAAACACTGTGTTTACGGTTCCTACTGGGAACCCTTACCTGCCGTGTCTCTGTGGGAGCAGAAGGTCGACCTCAGAGGCAGCCAGACAAACGTACAGTTTGCCCTTTCAACGCTACCTGGGGTTTTGTAAGACACGCGGACACTGTTGCCTATCCCCAGAAATTATATCCTCGAAGCCCTTCAGCCCATGCAGGGGCACCTGGGTGCCCAAATTTTCTCCGGGAAGCGCCAGGGTGCTGGTTGCGTCTCTTTCTCGTGGTCCAAAACTACAGAGACATGTGCTGGGTTCCAGGTTGATATTGGTTCCCTAAAGCCAGGAGCATTACTTTCCCAGTGGGCGAGCTGAAAGGGCGGCCTCAAAGTGTGCTGGGAACCAGCGCGGTTGCTCGTGCTCGCTTCGCCATTAGAACGGCTTTGCGAAGGGCAAGGCAGTGTGACTGGAGAAGCCCTCTCTCTTCTCCTCCGTGCAGGAGGCTTTCCTGGCGCCCCATGTCCCTAAAGGGCACACTCTACTGTTCCACAGGGACCAAAGTAAGGGTCCGGGATGCCATCCATGAATGGACTCGTGCAGAGTTTGGCCAGGACACCTTAAGCATGTAGTGCATGAAAGTTAGCATGCCCCTCTGGAGGCTGCTGCTGCCTCAGCATATGCCTTGGAAGAACACTGGGTGGCGGAAGTGTTCTTGGGGCCCTGCGCCTCTGTCCACTCTAAAAGTGCCCCGGTTCATCTCTGTGAATGCAGAGTGAGCCGCAACAGCCTGTTCTCTTTGCCGGATAACTTCCTGACCAAAGCATTCCAAAGTGCCCCTGAGCAGAGCTGTAAAGGTTCGTACGTGGACCGTCAGGGCTCTCAGTGCTGAAGCTGAGGAGCAATAGGAAACAAGGTGCGCTGTGTCCCTTCTGGGTGTTCTTCACCTGTCGGCACTTTCTGGCGAGCCGTGACTCGACTTTAGAGGCAGTCTTGCAAACCGACCGTTTGCCCCCGAACACTGCTAGGCTTCTGGCAGGTTCAGGGCACCGCACACTGATCACGAAGTACAAACAACCAAGGTCCGGGCAGAGCATCCACAATGCTTGGCGCCAGGCAGCCTTTGCCCAGGAGCCTCAGGCAAAGCAGTGGCTTGACGCGAGTGTGCTGTTCAGGACTCCTAGGACTCCTGGGGGCTCACCACGTCGCATGGCAAAACACTGTGTACCCAATGTGTCTTCTTGGGCGCCCTCACCAAAAAGAGATACCTTAGGCAATTGGGACCGGTTCCCTGCATGAAGGAGGAAAGGCAACACTCTGCTCTCTTCGCTGCCCACCTATTTGGCCAAGCGTTCCAAAGTCCTCCCGGACTCCGGCCTAGCAGCGCCTAGGTGGAATGCAGACGGTCCCCACTGCTGAACCACTGCTGCGATGAGGAAACACTGTGTTTACGGTTCCTACTGGGAACCCTTACCTGCCGTGTCTCTGTGGGAGCAGAAGGTCGACTTCAGAGGCAGCCAGACAAACGTACAGTTTGCCCTTTCAACGCTACCTGGGGTTTTGTAAGACACGCGGACACTGTTGCCTATCCCCAGAAATTATATCCTCGAAGCCCTTCAGCCCATGCAGGGGCACCTGGGTGCCCAAATTTTCTCCGGGAAGCGCCAGGGTGCTGGTTGCGTCTCTTTCTCGTGGTCCAAAACTACAGAGACATGTGCTGGGTTCCAGGTTGATATTGGTTCCCTAAAGCCAGGAGCATTACTTTCCCAGTGGGCGAGCTGAAAGGGCGGCCTCAAAGTGTGCTGGGAACCAGCGCGGTTGCTCGTGCTCTCTTCGCCATTAGAACGGCTTTGCGAAGGGCAAGGCAGTGTGACTGGAGAAGCCCTCTCTCTTCTCCTCCGTGCAGGAGGCTTTCCTGGCGCCCCATGTCCCTAAAGGGCACACTCTACTGTTCCACAGGGACCAAAGTAAGGGTCCGGGATGCCATCCATGAATGGACTCGTGCAGAGTTTGGCCAGGACACCTTAAGCATGTAGTGCATGAAAGTTAGCATGCCCCTCTGGAGGCTGCTGCTGCCTCAGCATATGCCTTGGAAGAACACTGGGTGGCGGAAGTGTTCTTGGGGCCCTGCGCCTCTGTCCAGTCTAAAAGTGCCCCGGTTCATCTCTGTGAATGCAGAGTGAGCCGCAACAGCCTGTTCTCTTTGCCGGATAACTTCCTGACCAAAGCATTCCAAAGTGCCCCTGAGCAGAGCTGTAAAGGTTCGTACGTGGACCGTCAGGGCTCTCAGTGCTGAAGCTGAGGAGCAATAGGAAACAAGGTGCGCTGTGTCCCTTCTGGGTGTTCTTCACCTGTCGGCACTTTCTGGCGAGCCGTGACTCGACTTTAGAGGCAGTCTTGCAAACCGACCGTTTGCCCCCGAACACTGCTAGGCTTCTGGCAGGTTCAGGGCACCGCACACTGATCACGAAGTACAAACAACCAAGGTCCGGGCAGAGCATCCACAATGCTTGGCGCCAGGCAGCCTTTGCCCAGGAGCCTCAGGCAAAGCAGTGGCTTGACGCGAGTGTGCTGTTCAGGACTCCTAGGACTCCTGGGGGCTCACCACGTCGCATGGCAAAACACTGTGTACCCAATGTGTCTTCTTGGGCGCCCTCACCAAAAAGAGATACCTTAGGCAATTGGGACCGGTTCCCTGCATGAAGGAGGAAAGGCAACACTCTGCTCTCTTCGCTGCCCACCTATTTGGCCAAGCGTTCCAAAGTCCTCCCGGACTCCGGCCTAGCAGCTCCTAGGTGGAATGCAGACGGTCCCCACTGCTGAACCACTGCTGCGATGAGGAAACACTGTGTTTACGGTTCCTACTGGGAACCCTTACCTGCCGTGTCTCTGTGGGAGCAGAAGGTCGACCTCAGAGGCAGCCAGACAAACGTACAGTTTGCCCTTTCAACGCTACCTGGGGTTTTGTAAGACACGCGGACACTGTTGCCTATCCCCAGAAATTATATCCTCGAAGCCCTTCAGCCCATGCAGGGGCACCTGGGTGCCCAAATTTTCTCCGGGAAGCGCCAGGGTGCTGGTTGCGTCTCTTTCTCGTGGTCCAAAACTACAGAGACATGTGCTGGGTTCCAGGTTGATATTGGTTCCCTAAAGCCAGGAGCATTACTTTCCCAGTGGGCGAGCTGAAAGGGCGGCCTCAAAGTGTGCTGGGAACCAGCGCGGTTGCTCGTGCTCGCTTCGCCATTAGAACGGCTTTGCGAAGGGCAAGGCAGTGTGACTGGAGAAGCCCTCTCTCTTCTCCTCCGTGCAGGAGGCTTTCCTGGCGCCCCATGTCCCTAAAGGGCACACTCTACTGTTCCACAGGGACCAAAGTAAGGGTCCGGGATGCCATCCATGAATGGACTCGTGCAGAGTTTGGCCAGGACACCTTAAGCATGTAGTGCATGAAAGTTAGCATGCCCCTCTGGAGGCTGCTGCTGCCTCAGCATATGCCTTGGAAGAACACTGGGTGGCGGAAGTGTTCTTGGGGCCCTGCGCCTCTGTCCACTCTAAAAGTGCCCCGGTTCATCTCTGTGAATGCAGAGTGAGCCGCAACAGCCTGTTCTCTTTGCCGGATAACTTCCTGACCAAAGCATTCCAAAGTGCCCCTGAGCAGAGCTGTAAAGGTTCGTACGTGGACCGTCAGGGCTCTCAGTGCTGAAGCTGAGGAGCAATAGGAAACAAGGTGCGCTGTGTCCCTTCTGGGTGTTCTTCACCTGTCGGCACTTTCTGGCGAGCCGTGACTCGACTTTAGAGGCAGTCTTGCAAACCGACCGTTTGCCCCCGAACACTGCTAGGCTTCTGGCAGGTTCAGGGCACCGCACACTGATCACGAAGTACAAACAACCAAGGTCCGGGCAGAGCATCCACAATGCTTGGCGCCAGGCAGCCTTTGCCCAGGAGCCTCAGGCAAAGCAGTGGCTTGACGCGAGTGTGCTGTTCAGGACTCCTAGGACTCCTGGGGGCTCACCACGTCGCATGGCAAAACACTGTGTACCCAATGTGTCTTCTTGGGCGCCCTCACCAAAAAGAGATACCTTAGGCAATTGGGACCGGTTCCCTGCATGAAGGAGGAAAGGCAACACTCTGCTCTCTTCGCTGCCCACCTATTTGGCCAAGCGTTCCAAAGTCCTCCCGGACTCCGGCCTAGCAGCTCCTAGGTGGAATGCAGACGGTCCCCACTGCTGAACCACTGCTGCGATGAGGAAACACTGTGTTTACGGTTCCTACTGGGAACCCTTACCTGCCGTGTCTCTGTGGGAGCAGAAGGTCGACTTCAGAGGCAGCCAGACAAACGTACAGTTTGCCCTTTCAACGCTACCTGGGGTTTTGTAAGACACGCGGACACTGTTGCCTATCCCCAGAAATTATATCCTCGAAGCCCTTCAGCCCATGCAGGGGCACCTGGGTGCCCAAATTTTCTCCGGGAAGCGCCAGGGTGCTGGTTGCGTCTCTTTCTCGTGGTCCAAAACTACAGAGACATGTGCTGGGTTCCAGGTTGATATTGGTTCCCTAAAGCCAGGAGCATTACTTTCCCAGTGGGCGAGCTGAAAGGGCGGCCTCAAAGTGTGCTGGGAACCAGCGCGGTTGCTCGTGCTCTCTTCGCCATTAGAACGGCTTTGCGAAGGGCAAGGCAGTGTGACTGGAGAAGCCCTCTCTCTTCTCCTCCGTGCAGGAGGCTTTCCTGGCGCCCCATGTCCCTAAAGGGCACACTCTACTGTTCCACAGGGACCAAAGTAAGGGTCCGGGATGCCATCCATGAATGGACTCGTGCAGAGTTTGGCCAGGACACCTTAAGCATGTAGTGCATGAAAGTTAGCATGCCCCTCTGGAGGCTGCTGCTGCCTCAGCATATGCCTTGGAAGAACACTGGGTGGCGGAAGTGTTCTTGGGGCCCTGCGCCTCTGTCCACTCTAAAAGTGCCCCGGTTCATCTCTGTGAATGCAGAGTGAGCCGCAACAGCCTGTTCTCTTTGCCGGATAACTTCCTGACCAAAGCATTCCAAAGTGCCCCTGAGCAGAGCTGTAAAGGTTCGTACGTGGACCGTCAGGGCTCTCAGTGCTGAAGCTGAGGAGCAATAGGAAACAAGGTGCGCTGTGTCCCTTCTGGGTGTTCTTCACCTGTCGGCACTTTCTGGCGAGCCGTGACTCGACTTTAGAGGCAGTCTTGCAAACCGACCGTTTGCCCCCGAACACTGCTAGGCTTCTGGCAGGTTCAGGGCACCGCACACTGATCACGAAGTACAAACAACCAAGGTCCGGGCAGAGCATCCACAATGCTTGGCGCCAGGCAGCCTTTGCCCAGGAGCCTCAGGCAAAGCAGTGGCTTGACGCGAGTGTGCTGTTCAGGACTCCTAGGACTCCTGGGGGCTCACCACGTCGCATGGCAAAACACTGTGTACCCAATGTGTCTTCTTGGGCGCCCTCACCAAAAAGAGATACCTTAGGCAATTGGGACCGGTTCCCTGCATGAAGGAGGAAAGGCAACACTCTGCTCTCTTCGCTGCCCACCTATTTGGCCAAGCGTTCCAAAGTCCTCCCGGACTCCGGCCTAGCAGCTCCTAGGTGGAATGCAGACGGTCCCCACTGCTGAACCACTGCTGCGATGAGGAAACACTGTGTTTACGGTTCCTACTGGGAACCCTTACCTGCCGTGTCTCTGTGGGAGCAGAAGGTCGACTTCAGAGGCAGCCAGACAAACGTACAGTTTGCCCTTTCAACGCTACCTGGGGTTTTGTAAGACACGCGGACACTGTTGCCTATCCCCAGAAATTATATCCTCGAAGCCCTTCAGCCCATGCAGGGGCACCTGGGTGCCCAAATTTTCTCCGGGAAGCGCCAGGGTGCTGGTTGCGTCTCTTTCTCGTGGTCCAAAACTACAGAGACATGTGCTGGGTTCCAGGTTGATATTGGTTCCCTAAAGCCAGGAGCATTACTTTCCCAGTGGGCGAGCTGAAAGGGCGGCCTCAAAGTGTGCTGGGAACCAGCGCGGTTGCTCGTGCTCTCTTCGCCATTAGAACGGCTTTGCGAAGGGCAAGGCAGTGTGACTGGAGAAGCCCTCTCTCTTCTCCTCCGTGCAGGAGGCTTTCCTGGCGCCCCATGTCCCTAAAGGGCACACTCTACTGTTCCACAGGGACCAAAGTAAGGGTCCGGGATGCCATCCATGAATGGACTCGTGCAGAGTTTGGCCAGGACACCTTAAGCATGTAGTGCATGAAAGTTAGCATGCCCCTCTGGAGGCTGCTGCTGCCTCAGCATATGCCTTGGAAGAACACTGGGTGGCGGAAGTGTTCTTGGGGCCCTGCGCCTCTGTCCACTCTAAAAGTGCCCCGGTTCATCTCTGTGAATGCAGAGTGAGCCGCAACAGCCTGTTCTCTTTGCCGGATAACTTCCTGACCAAAGCATTCCAAAGTGCCCCTGAGCAGAGCTGTAAAGGTTCGTACGTGGACCGTCAGGGCTCTCAGTGCTGAAGCTGAGGAGCAATAGGAAACAAGGTGCGCTGTGTCCCTTCTGGGTGTTCTTCACCTGTCGGCACTTTCTGGCGAGCCGTGACTCGACTTTAGAGGCAGTCTTGCAAACCGACCGTTTGCCCCCGAACACTGCTAGGCTTCTGGCAGGTTCAGGGCACCGCACACTGATCACGAAGTACAAACAACCAAGGTCCGGGCAGAGCATCCACAATGCTTGGCGCCAGGCAGCCTTTGCCCAGGAGCCTCAGGCAAAGCAGTGGCTTGACGCGAGTGTGCTGTTCAGGACTCCTAGGACTCCTGGGGGCTCACCACGTCGCATGGCAAAACACTGTGTACCCAATGTGTCTTCTTGGGCGCCCTCACCAAAAAGAGATACCTTAGGCAATTGGGACCGGTTCCCTGCATGAAGGAGGAAAGGCAACACTCTGCTCTCTTCGCTGCCCACCTATTTGGCCAAGCGTTCCAAAGTCCTCCCGGACTCCGGCCTAGCAGCTCCTAGGTGGAATGCAGACGGTCCCCACTGCTGAACCACTGCTGCGATGAGGAAACACTGTGTTTACGGTTCCTACTGGGAACCCTTACCTGCCGTGTCTCTGTGGGAGCAGAAGGTCGACTTCAGAGGCAGCCAGACAAACGTACAGTTTGCCCTTTCAACGCTACCTGGGGTTTTGTAAGACACGCGGACACTGTTGCCTATCCCCAGAAATTATATCCTCGAAGCCCTTCAGCCCATGCAGGGGCACCTGGGTGCCCAAATTTTCTCCGGGAAGCGCCAGGGTGCTGGTTGCGTCTCTTTCTCGTGGTCCAAAACTACAGAGACATGTGCTGGGTTCCAGGTTGATATTGGTTCCCTAAAGCCAGGAGCATTACTTTCCCAGTGGGCGAGCTGAAAGGGCGGCCTCAAAGTGTGCTGGGAACCAGCGCGGTTGCTCGTGCTCTCTTCGCCATTAGAACGGCTTTGCGAAGGGCAAGGCAGTGTGACTGGAGAAGCCCTCTCTCTTCTCCTCCGTGCAGGAGGCTTTCCTGGCGCCCCATGTCCCTAAAGGGCACACTCTACTGTTCCACAGGGACCAAAGTAAGGGTCCGGGATGCCATCCATGAATGGACTCGTGCAGAGTTTGGCCAGGACACCTTAAGCATGTAGTGCATGAAAGTTAGCATGCCCCTCTGGAGGCTGCTGCTGCCTCAGCATATGCCTTGGAAGAACACTGGGTGGCGGAAGTGTTCTTGGGGCCCTGCGCCTCTGTCCACTCTAAAAGTGCCCCGGTTCATCTCTGTGAATGCAGAGTGAGCCGCAACAGCCTGTTCTCTTTGCCGGATAACTTCCTGACCAAAGCATTCCAAAGTGCCCCTGAGCAGAGCTGTAAAGGTTCGTACGTGGACCGTCAGGGCTCTCAGTGCTGAAGCTGAGGAGCAATAGGAAACAAGGTGCGCTGTGTCCCTTCTGGGTGTTCTTCACCTGTCGGCACTTTCTGGCGAGCCGTGACTCGACTTTAGAGGCAGTCTTGCAAACCGACCGTTTGCCCCCGAACACTGCTAGGCTTCTGGCAGGTTCAGGGCACCGCACACTGATCACGAAGTACAAACAACCAAGGTCCGGGCAGAGCATCCACAATGCTTGGCGCCAGGCAGCCTTTGCCCAGGAGCCTCAGGCAAAGCAGTGGCTTGACGCGAGTGTGCTGTTCAGGACTCCTAGGACTCCTGGGGGCTCACCACGTCGCATGGCAAAACACTGTGTACCCAATGTGTCTTCTTGGGCGCCCTCACCAAAAAGAGATACCTTAGGCAATTGGGACCGGTTCCCTGCATGAAGGAGGAAAGGCAACACTCTGCTCTCTTCGCTGCCCACCTATTTGGCCAAGCGTTCCAAAGTCCTCCCGGACTCCGGCCTAGCAGCTCCTAGGTGGAATGCAGACGGTCCCCACTGCTGAACCACTGCTGCGATGAGGAAACACTGTGTTTACGGTTCCTACTGGGAACCCTTACCTGCCGTGTCTCTGTGGGAGCAGAAGGTCGACTTCAGAGGCAGCCAGACAAACGTACAGTTTGCCCTTTCAACGCTACCTGGGGTTTTGTAAGACACGCGGACACTGTTGCCTATCCCCAGAAATTATATCCTCGAAGCCCTTCAGCCCATGCAGGGGCACCTGGGTGCCCAAATTTTCTCCGGGAAGCGCCAGGGTGCTGGTTGCGTCTCTTTCTCGTGGTCCAAAACTACAGAGACATGTGCTGGGTTCCAGGTTGATATTGGTTCCCTAAAGCCAGGAGCATTACTTTCCCAGTGGGCGAGCTGAAAGGGCGGCCTCAAAGTGTGCTGGGAACCAGCGCGGTTGCTCGTGCTCTCTTCGCCATTAGAACGGCTTTGCGAAGGGCAAGGCAGTGTGACTGGAGAAGCCCTCTCTCTTCTCCTCCGTGCAGGAGGCTTTCCTGGCGCCCCATGTCCCTAAAGGGCACACTCTACTGTTCCACAGGGACCAAAGTAAGGGTCCGGGATGCCATCCATGAATGGACTCGTGCAGAGTTTGGCCAGGACACCTTAAGCATGTAGTGCATGAAAGTTAGCATGCCCCTCTGGAGGCTGCTGCTGCCTCAGCATATGCCTTGGAAGAACACTGGGTGGCGGAAGTGTTCTTGGGGCCCTGCGCCTCTGTCCACTCTAAAAGTGCCCCGGTTCATCTCTGTGAATGCAGAGTGAGCCGCAACAGCCTGTTCTCTTTGCCGGATAACTTCCTGACCAAAGCATTCCAAAGTGCCCCTGAGCAGAGCTGTAAAGGTTCGTACGTGGACCGTCAGGGCTCTCAGTGCTGAAGCTGAGGAGCAATAGGAAACAAGGTGCGCTGTGTCCCTTCTGGGTGTTCTTCACCTGTCGGCACTTTCTGGCGAGCCGTGACTCGACTTTAGAGGCAGTCTTGCAAACCGACCGTTTGCCCCCGAACACTGCTAGGCTTCTGGCAGGTTCAGGGCACCGCACACTGATCACGAAGTACAAACAACCAAGGTCCGGGCAGAGCATCCACAATGCTTGGCGCCAGGCAGCCTTTGCCCAGGAGCCTCAGGCAAAGCAGTGGCTTGACGCGAGTGTGCTGTTCAGGACTCCTAGGACTCCTGGGGGCTCACCACGTCGCATGGCAAAACACTGTGTACCCAATGTGTCTTCTTGGGCGCCCTCACCAAAAAGAGATACCTTAGGCAATTGGGACCGGTTCCCTGCATGAAGGAGGAAAGGCAACACTCTGCTCTCTTCGCTGCCCACCTATTTGGCCAAGCGTTCCAAAGTCCTCCCGGACTCCGGCCTAGCAGCTCCTAGGTGGAATGCAGACGGTCCCCACTGCTGAACCACTGCTGCGATGAGGAAACACTGTGTTTACGGTTCCTACTGGGAACCCTTACCTGCCGTGTCTCTGTGGGAGCAGAAGGTCGACTTCAGAGGCAGCCAGACAAACGTACAGTTTGCCCTTTCAACGCTACCTGGGGTTTTGTAAGACACGCGGACACTGTTGCCTATCCCCAGAAATTATATCCTCGAAGCCCTTCAGCCCATGCAGGGGCACCTGGGTGCCCAAATTTTCTCCGGGAAGCGCCAGGGTGCTGGTTGCGTCTCTTTCTCGTGGTCCAAAACTACAGAGACATGTGCTGGGTTCCAGGTTGATATTGGTTCCCTAAAGCCAGGAGCATTACTTTCCCAGTGGGCGAGCTGAAAGGGCGGCCTCAAAGTGTGCTGGGAACCAGCGCGGTTGCTCGTGCTCTCTTCGCCGTTAGAACGGCTTTGCGAAGGGCAAGGCAGTGTGACTGGAGAAACCCTCTCTCTTCTCCTCCGTGCAGGAGGCTTTCCTGGCGCCCCATGTCCCTAAAGGGCACACTCTACTGTTCCACAGGGACCAAAGTAAGGGTCCGGGATGCCATCCATGAATGGACTCGTGCAGAGTTTGGCCAGGACACCTTAAGCATGTAGTGCATGAAAGTTAGCATGCCCCTCTGGAGGCTGCTGCTGCCTCAGCATATGCCTTGGAAGAACACTGGGTGGCGGAAGTGTTCTTGGGGCCCTGCGCCTCTGTCCACTCTAAAAGTGCCCCGGTTCATCTCTGTGAATGCAGAGTGAGCCGCAACAGCCTGTTCTCTTTGCCGGATAACTTCCTGACCAAAGCATTCCAAAGTGCCCCTGAGCAGAGCTGTAAAGGTTCGTACGTGGACCGTCAGGGCTCTCAGTGCTGAAGCTGAGGAGCAATAGGAAACAAGGTGCGCTGTGTCCCTTCTGGGTGTTCTTCACCTGTCGGCACTTTCTGGCGAGCCGTGACTCGACTTTAGAGGCAGTCTTGCAAACCGACCGTTTGCCCCCGAACACTGCTAGGCTTCTGGCAGGTTCAGGGCACCGCACACTGATCACGAAGTACAAACAACCAAGGTCCGGGCAGAGCATCCACAATGCTTGGCGCCAGGCAGCCTTTGCCCAGGAGCCTCAGGCAAAGCAGTGGCTTGACGCGAGTGTGCTGTTCAGGACTCCTAGGACTCCTGGGGGCTCACCACGTCGCATGGCAAAACACTGTGTACCCAATGTGTCTTCTTGGGCGCCCTCACCAAAAAGAGATACCTTAGGCAATTGGGACCGGTTCCCTGCATGAAGGAGGAAAGGCAACACTCTGCTCTCTTCGCTGCCCACCTATTTGGCCAAGCGTTCCAAAGTCCTCCCGGACTCCGGCCTAGCAGCTCCTAGGTGGAATGCAGACGGTCCCCACTGCTGAACCACTGCTGCGATGAGGAAACACTGTGTTTACGGTTCCTACTGGGAACCCTTACCTGCCGTGTCTCTGTGGGAGCAGAAGGTCGACTTCAGAGGCAGCCAGACAAACGTACAGTTTGCCCTTTCAACGCTACCTGGGGTTTTGTAAGACACGCGGACACTGTTGCCTATCCCCAGAAATTATATCCTCGAAGCCCTTCAGCCCATGCAGGGGCACCTGGGTGCCCAAATTTTCTCCGGGAAGCGCCAGGGTGCTGGTTGCGTCTCTTTCTCGTGGTCCAAAACTACAGAGACATGTGCTGGGTTCCAGGTTGATATTGGTTCCCTAAAGCCAGGAGCATTACTTTCCCAGTGGGCGAGCTGAAAGGGCGGCCTCAAAGTGTGCTGGGAACCAGCGCGGTTGCTCGTGCTCTCTTCGCCGTTAGAACGGCTTTGCGAAGGGCAAGGCAGTGTGACTGGAGAAACCCTCTCTCTTCTCCTCCGTGCAGGAGGCTTTCCTGGCGCCCCATGTCCCTAAAGGGCACACTCTACTGTTCCACAGGGACCAAAGTAAGGGTCCGGGATGCCATCCATGAATGGACTCGTGCAGAGTTTGGCCAGGACACCTTAAGCATGTAGTGCATGAAAGTTAGCATGCCCCTCTGGAGGCTGCTGCTGCCTCAGCATATGCCTTGGAAGAACACTGGGTGGCGGAAGTGTTCTTGGGGCCCTGCGCCTCTGTCCACTCTAAAAGTGCCCCGGTTCATCTCTGTGAATGCAGAGTGAGCCGCAACAGCCTGTTCTCTTTGCCGGATAACTTCCTGACCAAAGCATTCCAAAGTGCCCCTGAGCAGAGCTGTAAAGGTTCGTACGTGGACCGTCAGGGCTCTCAGTGCTGAAGCTGAGGAGCAATAGGAAACAAGGTGCGCTGTGTCCCTTCTGGGTGTTCTTCACCTGTCGGCACTTTCTGGCGAGCCGTGACTCGACTTTAGAGGCAGTCTTGCAAACCGACCGTTTGCCCCCGAACACTGCTAGGCTTCTGGCAGGTTCAGGGCACCGCACACTGATCACGAAGTACAAACAACCAAGGTCCGGGCAGAGCATCCACAATGCTTGGCGCCAGGCAGCCTTTGCCCAGGAGCCTCAGGCAAAGCAGTGGCTTGACGCGAGTGTGCTGTTCAGGACTCCTAGGACTCCTGGGGGCTCACCACGTCGCATGGCAAAACACTGTGTACCCAATGTGTCTTCTTGGGCGCCCTCACCAAAAAGAGATACCTTAGGCAATTGGGACCGGTTCCCTGCATGAAGGAGGAAAGGCAACACTCTGCTCTCTTCGCTGCCCACCTATTTGGCCAAGCGTTCCAAAGTCCTCCCGGACTCCGGCCTAGCAGCGCCTAGGTGGAATGCAGACGGTCCCCACTGCTGAACCACTGCTGCGATGAGGAAACACTGTGTTTACGGTTCCTACTGGGAACCCTTACCTGCCGTGTCTCTGTGGGAGCAGAAGGTCGACTTCAGAGGCAGCCAGACAAACGTACAGTTTGCCCTTTCAACGCTACCTGGGGTTTTGTAAGACACGCGGACACTGTTGCCTATCCCCAGAAATTATATCCTCGAAGCCCTTCAGCCCATGCAGGGGCACCTGGGTGCCCAAATTTTCTCCGGGAAGCGCCAGGGTGCTGGTTGCGTCTCTTTCTCGTGGTCCAAAACTACAGAGACATGTGCTGGGTTCCAGGTTGATATTGGTTCCCTAAAGCCAGGAGCATTACTTTCCCAGTGGGCGAGCTGAAAGGGCGGCCTCAAAGTGTGCTGGGAACCAGCGCGGTTGCTCGTGCTCTCTTCGCCGTTAGAACGGCTTTGCGAAGGGCAAGGCAGTGTGACTGGAGAAACCCTCTCTCTTCTCCTCCGTGCAGGAGGCTTTCCTGGCGCCCCATGTCCCTAAAGGGCACACTCTACTGTTCCACAGGGACCAAAGTAAGGGTCCGGGATGCCATCCATGAATGGACTCGTGCAGAGTTTGGCCAGGACACCTTAAGCATGTAGTGCATGAAAGTTAGCATGCCCCTCTGGAGGCTGCTGCTGCCTCAGCATATGCCTTGGAAGAACACTGGGTGGCGGAAGTGTTCTTGGGGCCCTGCGCCTCTGTCCACTCTAAAAGTGCCCCGGTTCATCTCTGTGAATGCAGAGTGAGCCGCAACAGCCTGTTCTCTTTGCCGGATAACTTCCTGACCAAAGCATTCCAAAGTGCCCCTGAGCAGAGCTGTAAAGGTTCGTACGTGGACCGTCAGGGCTCTCAGTGCTGAAGCTGAGGAGCAATAGGAAACAAGGTGCGCTGTGTCCCTTCTGGGTGTTCTTCACCTGTCGGCACTTTCTGGCGAGCCGTGACTCGACTTTAGAGGCAGTCTTGCAAACCGACCGTTTGCCCCCGAACACTGCTAGGCTTCTGGCAGGTTCAGGGCACCGCACACTGATCACGAAGTACAAACAACCAAGGTCCGGGCAGAGCATCCACAATGCTTGGCGCCAGGCAGCCTTTGCCCAGGAGCCTCAGGCAAAGCAGTGGCTTGACGCGAGTGTGCTGTTCAGGACTCCTAGGACTCCTGGGGGCTCACCACGTCGCATGGCAAAACACTGTGTACCCAATGTGTCTTCTTGGGCGCCCTCACCAAAAAGAGATACCTTAGGCAATTGGGACCGGTTCCCTGCATGAAGGAGGAAAGGCAACACTCTGCTCTCTTCGCTGCCCACCTATTTGGCCAAGCGTTCCAAAGTCCTCCCGGACTCCGGCCTAGCAGCGCCTAGGTGGAATGCAGACGGTCCCCACTGCTGAACCACTGCTGCGATGAGGAAACACTGTGTTTACGGTTCCTACTGGGAACCCTTACCTGCCGTGTCTCTGTGGGAGCAGAAGGTCGACTTCAGAGGCAGCCAGACAAACGTACAGTTTGCCCTTTCAACGCTACCTGGGGTTTTGTAAGACACGCGGACACTGTTGCCTATCCCCAGAAATTATATCCTCGAAGCCCTTCAGCCCATGCAGGGGCACCTGGGTGCCCAAATTTTCTCCGGGAAGCGCCAGGGTGCTGGTTGCGTCTCTTTCTCGTGGTCCAAAACTACAGAGACATGTGCTGGGTTCCAGGTTGATATTGGTTCCCTAAAGCCAGGAGCATTACTTTCCCAGTGGGCGAGCTGAAAGGGCGGCCTCAAAGTGTGCTGGGAACCAGCGCGGTTGCTCGTGCTCGCTTCGCCGTTAGAACGGCTTTGCGAAGGGCAAGGCAGTGTGACTGGAGAAACCCTCTCTCTTCTCCTCCGTGCAGGAGGCTTTCCTGGCGCCCCATGTCCCTAAAGGGCACACTCTACTGTTCCACAGGGACCAAAGTAAGGGTCCGGGATGCCATCCATGAATGGACTCGTGCAGAGTTTGGCCAGGACACCTTAAGCATGTAGTGCATGAAAGTTAGCATGCCCCTCTGGAGGCTGCTGCTGCCTCAGCATATGCCTTGGAAGAACACTGGGTGGCGGAAGTGTTCTTGGGGCCCTGCGCCTCTGTCCACTCTAAAAGTGCCCCGGTTCATCTCTGTGAATGCAGAGTGAGCCGCAACAGCCTGTTCTCTTTGCCGGATAACTTCCTGACCAAAACATTCCAAAGTGCCCCTGAGCAGAGCTGTAAAGGTTCGTACGTGGACCGTCAGGGCTCTCAGTGCTGAAGCTGAGGAGCAATAGGAAACAAGGTGCGCTGTGTCCCTTCTGGGTGTTCTTCACCTGTCGGCACTTTCTGGCGAGCCGTGACTCGACTTTAGAGGCAGTCTTGCAAACCGACCGTTTGCCCCCGAACACTGCTAGGCTTCTGGCAGGTTCAGGGCACCGCACACTGATCACGAAGTACAAACAACCAAGGTCCGGGCAGAGCATCCACAATGCTTGGCGCCAGGCAGCCTTTGCCCAGGAGCCTCAGGCAAAGCAGTGGCTTGACGCGAGTGTGCTGTTCAGGACTCCTAGGACTCCTGGGGGCTCACCACGTCGCATGGCAAAACACTGTGTACCCAATGTGTCTTCTTGGGCGCCCTCACCAAAAAGAGATACCTTAGGCAATTGGGACCGGTTCCCTGCATGAAGGAGGAAAGGCAACACTCTGCTCTCTTCGCTGCCCACCTATTTGGCCAAGCGTTCCAAAGTCCTCCCGGACTCCGGCCTAGCAGCGCCTAGGTGGAATGCAGACGGTCCCCACTGCTGAACCACTGCTGCGATGAGGAAACACTGTGTTTACGGTTCCTACTGGGAACCCTTACCTGCCGTGTCTCTGTGGGAGCAGAAGGTCGACTTCAGAGGCAGCCAGACAAACGTACAGTTTGCCCTTTCAACGCTACCTGGGGTTTTGTAAGACACGCGGACACTGTTGCCTATCCCCAGAAATTATATCCTCGAAGCCCTTCAGCCCATGCAGGGGCACCTGGGTGCCCAAATTTTCTCCGGGAAGCGCCAGGGTGCTGGTTGCGTCTCTTTCTCGTGGTCCAAAACTACAGAGACATGTGCTGGGTTCCAGGTTGATATTGGTTCCCTAAAGCCAGGAGCATTACTTTCCCAGTGGGCGAGCTGAAAGGGCGGCCTCAAAGTGTGCTGGGAACCAGCGCGGTTGCTCGTGCTCGCTTCGCCATTAGAACGGCTTTGCGAAGGGCAAGGCAGTGTGACTGGAGAAGCCCTCTCTCTTCTCCTCCGTGCAGGAGGCTTTCCTGGCGCCCCATGTCCCTAAAGGGCACACTCTACTGTTCCACAGGGACCAAAGTAAGGGTCCGGGATGCCATCCATGAATGGACTCGTGCAGAGTTTGGCCAGGACACCTTAAGCATGTAGTGCATGAAAGTTAGCATGCCCCTCTGGAGGCTGCTGCTGCCTCAGCATATGCCTTGGAAGAACACTGGGTGGCGGAAGTGTTCTTGGGGCCCTGCGCCTCTGTCCACTCTAAAAGTGCCCCGGTTCATCTCTGTGAATGCAGAGTGAGCCGCAACAGCCTGTTCTCTTTGCCGGATAACTTCCTGACCAAAACATTCCAAAGTGCCCCTGAGCAGAGCTGTAAAGCTTCGTACGTGGACCGTCAGGGCTCTCAGTGCTGAAGCTGAGGAGCAATAGGAAACAAGGTGCGCTGTGTCCCTTCTGGGTGTTCTTCACCTGTCGGCACTTTCTGGCGAGCCGTGACTCGACTTTAGAGGCAGTCTTGCAAACCGACCGTTTGCCCCCGAACACTGCTAGGCTTCTGGCAGGTTCAGGGCACCGCACACTGATCACGAAGTACAAACAACCAAGGTCCGGGCAGAGCATCCACAATGCTTGGCGCCAGGCAGCCTTTGCCCAGGAGCCTCAGGCAAAGCAGTGGCTTGACGCGAGTGTGCTGTTCAGGACTCCTAGGACTCCTGGGGGCTCACCACGTCGCATGGCAAAACACTGTGTACCCAATGTGTCTTCTTGGGCGCCCTCACCAAAAAGAGATACCTTAGGCAATTGGGACCGGTTCCCTGCATGAAGGAGGAAAGGCAACACTCTGCTCTCTTCGCTGCCCACCTATTTGGCCAAGCGTTCCAAAGTCCTCCCGGACTCCGGCCTAGCAGCGCCTAGGTGGAATGCAGACGGTCCCCACTGCTGAACCACTGCTGCGATGAGGAAACACTGTGTTTACGGTTCCTACTGGGAACCCTTACCTGCCGTGTCTCTGTGGGAGCAGAAGGTCGACTTCAGAGGCAGCCAGACAAACGTACAGTTTGCCCTTTCAACGCTACCTGGGGTTTTGTAAGACACGCGGACACTGTTGCCTATCCCCAGAAATTATATCCTCGAAGCCCTTCAGCCCATGCAGGGGCACCTGGGTGCCCAAATTTTCTCCGGGAAGCGCCAGGGTGCTGGTTGCGTCTCTTTCTCGTGGTCCAAAACTACAGAGACATGTGCTGGGTTCCAGGTTGATATTGGTTCCCTAAAGCCAGGAGCATTACTTTCCCAGTGGGCGAGCTGAAAGGGCGGCCTCAAAGTGTGCTGGGAACCAGCGCGGTTGCTCGTGCTCGCTTCGCCATTAGAACGGCTTTGCGAAGGGCAAGGCAGTGTGACTGGAGAAGCCCTCTCTCTTCTCCTCCGTGCAGGAGGCTTTCCTGGCGCCCCATGTCCCTAAAGGGCACACTCTACTGTTCCACAGGGACCAAAGTAAGGGTCCGGGATGCCATCCATGAATGGACTCGTGCAGAGTTTGGCCAGGACACCTTAAGCATGTAGTGCATGAAAGTTAGCATGCCCCTCTGGAGGCTGCTGCTGCCTCAGCATATGCCTTGGAAGAACACTGGGTGGCGGAAGTGTTCTTGGGGCCCTGCGCCTCTGTCCACTCTAAAAGTGCCCCGGTTCATCTCTGTGAATGCAGAGTGAGCCGCAACAGCCTGTTCTCTTTGCCGGATAACTTCCTGACCAAAACATTCCAAAGTGCCCCTGAGCAGAGCTGTAAAGCTTCGTACGTGGACCGTCAGGGCTCTCAGTGCTGAAGCTGAGGAGCAATAGGAAACAAGGTGCGCTGTGTCCCTTCTGGGTGTTCTTCACCTGTCGGCACTTTCTGGCGAGCCGTGACTCGACTTTAGAGGCAGTCTTGCAAACCGACCGTTTGCCCCCGAACACTGCTAGGCTTCTGGCAGGTTCAGGGCACCGCACACTGATCACGAAGTACAAACAACCAAGGTCCGGGCAGAGCATCCACAATGCTTGGCGCCAGGCAGCCTTTGCCCAGGAGCCTCAGGCAAAGCAGTGGCTTGACGCGAGTGTGCTGTTCAGGACTCCTAGGACTCCTGGGGGCTCACCACGTCGCATGGCAAAACACTGTGTACCCAATGTGTCTTCTTGGGCGCCCTCACCAAAAAGAGATACCTTAGGCAATTGGGACCGGTTCCCTGCATGAAGGAGGAAAGGCAACACTCTGCTCTCTTCGCTGCCCACCTATTTGGCCAAGCGTTCCAAAGTCCTCCCGGACTCCGGCCTAGCAGCGCCTAGGTGGAATGCAGACGGTCCCCACTGCTGAACCACTGCTGCGATGAGGAAACACTGTGTTTACGGTTCCTACTGGGAACCCTTACCTGCCGTGTCTCTGTGGGAGCAGAAGGTCGACTTCAGAGGCAGCCAGACAAACGTACAGTTTGCCCTTTCAACGCTACCTGGGGTTTTGTAAGACACGCGGACACTGTTGCCTATCCCCAGAAATTATATCCTCGAAGCCCTTCAGCCCATGCAGGGGCACCTGGGTGCCCAAATTTTCTCCGGGAAGCGCCAGGGTGCTGGTTGCGTCTCTTTCTCGTGGTCCAAAACTACAGAGACATGTGCTGGGTTCCAGGTTGATATTGGTTCCCTAAAGCCAGGAGCATTACTTTCCCAGTGGGCGAGCTGAAAGGGCGGCCTCAAAGTGTGCTGGGAACCAGCGCGGTTGCTCGTGCTCGCTTCGCCATTAGAACGGCTTTGCGAAGGGCAAGGCAGTGTGACTGGAGAAGCCCTCTCTCTTCTCCTCCGTGCAGGAGGCTTTCCTGGCGCCCCATGTCCCTAAAGGGCACACTCTACTGTTCCACAGGGACCAAAGTAAGGGTCCGGGATGCCATCCATGAATGGACTCGTGCAGAGTTTGGCCAGGACACCTTAAGCATGTAGTGCATGAAAGTTAGCATGCCCCTCTGGAGGCTGCTGCTGCCTCAGCATATGCCTTGGAAGAACACTGGGTGGCGGAAGTGTTCTTGGGGCCCTGCGCCTCTGTCCACTCTAAAAGTGCCCCGGTTCATCTCTGTGAATGCAGAGTGAGCCGCAACAGCCTGTTCTCTTTGCCGGATAACTTCCTGACCAAAACATTCCAAAGTGCCCCTGAGCAGAGCTGTAAAGCTTCGTACGTGGACCGTCAGGGCTCTCAGTGCTGAAGCTGAGGAGCAATAGGAAACAAGGTGCGCTGTGTCCCTTCTGGGTGTTCTTCACCTGTCGGCACTTTCTGGCGAGCCGTGACTCGACTTTAGAGGCAGTCTTGCAAACCGACCGTTTGCCCCCGAACACTGCTAGGCTTCTGGCAGGTTCAGGGCACCGCACACTGATCACGAAGTACAAACAACCAAGGTCCGGGCAGAGCATCCACAATGCTTGGCGCCAGGCAGCCTTTGCCCAGGAGCCTCAGGCAAAGCAGTGGCTTGACGCGAGTGTGCTGTTCAGGACTCCTAGGACTCCTGGGGGCTCACCACGTCGCATGGCAAAACACTGTGTACCCAATGTGTCTTCTTGGGCGCCCTCACCAAAAAGAGATACCTTAGGCAATTGGGACCGGTTCCCTGCATGAAGGAGGAAAGGCAACACTCTGCTCTCTTCGCTGCCCACCTATTTGGCCAAGCGTTCCAAAGTCCTCCCGGACTCCGGCCTAGCAGCGCCTAGGTGGAATGCAGACGGTCCCCACTGCTGAACCACTGCTGCGATGAGGAAACACTGTGTTTACGGTTCCTACTGGGAACCCTTACCTGCCGTGTCTCTGTGGGAGCAGAAGGTCGACTTCAGAGGCAGCCAGACAAACGTACAGTTTGCCCTTTCAACGCTACCTGGGGTTTTGTAAGACACGCGGACACTGTTGCCTATCCCCAGAAATTATATCCTCGAAGCCCTTCAGCCCATGCAGGGGCACCTGGGTGCCCAAATTTTCTCCGGGAAGCGCCAGGGTGCTGGTTGCGTCTCTTTCTCGTGGTCCAAAACTACAGAGACATGTGCTGGGTTCCAGGTTGATATTGGTTCCCTAAAGCCAGGAGCATTACTTTCCCAGTGGGCGAGCTGAAAGGGCGGCCTCAAAGTGTGCTGGGAACCAGCGCGGTTGCTCGTGCTCGCTTCGCCATTAGAACGGCTTTGCGAAGGGCAAGGCAGTGTGACTGGAGAAGCCCTCTCTCTTCTCCTCCGTGCAGGAGGCTTTCCTGGCGCCCCATGTCCCTAAAGGGCACACTCTACTGTTCCACAGGGACCAAAGTAAGGGTCCGGGATGCCATCCATGAATGGACTCGTGCAGAGTTTGGCCAGGACACCTTAAGCATGTAGTGCATGAAAGTTAGCATGCCCCTCTGGAGGCTGCTGCTGCCTCAGCATATGCCTTGGAAGAACACTGGGTGGCGGAAGTGTTCTTGGGGCCCTGCGCCTCTGTCCACTCTAAAAGTGCCCCGGTTCATCTCTGTGAATGCAGAGTGAGCCGCAACAGCCTGTTCTCTTTGCCGGATAACTTCCTGACCAAAACATTCCAAAGTGCCCCTGAGCAGAGCTGTAAAGCTTCGTACGTGGACCGTCAGGGCTCTCAGTGCTGAAGCTGAGGAGCAATAGGAAACAAGGTGCGCTGTGTCCCTTCTGGGTGTTCTTCACCTGTCGGCACTTTCTGGCGAGCCGTGACTCGACTTTAGAGGCAGTCTTGCAAACCGACCGTTTGCCCCCGAACACTGCTAGGCTTCTGGCAGGTTCAGGGCACCGCACACTGATCACGAAGTACAAACAACCAAGGTCCGGGCAGAGCATCCACAATGCTTGGCGCCAGGCAGCCTTTGCCCAGGAGCCTCAGGCAAAGCAGTGGCTTGACGCGAGTGTGCTGTTCAGGACTCCTAGGACTCCTGGGGGCTCACCACGTCGCATGGCAAAACACTGTGTACCCAATGTGTCTTCTTGGGCGCCCTCACCAAAAAGAGATACCTTAGGCAATTGGGACCGGTTCCCTGCATGAAGGAGGAAAGGCAACACTCTGCTCTCTTCGCTGCCCACCTATTTGGCCAAGCGTTCCAAAGTCCTCCCGGACTCCGGCCTAGCAGCGCCTAGGTGGAATGCAGACGGTCCCCACTGCTGAACCACTGCTGCGATGAGGAAACACTGTGTTTACGGTTCCTACTGGGAACCCTTACCTGCCGTGTCTCTGTGGGAGCAGAAGGTCGACTTCAGAGGCAGCCAGACAAACGTACAGTTTGCCCTTTCAACGCTACCTGGGGTTTTGTAAGACACGCGGACACTGTTGCCTATCCCCAGAAATTATATCCTCGAAGCCCTTCAGCCCATGCAGGGGCACCTGGGTGCCCAAATTTTCTCCGGGAAGCGCCAGGGTGCTGGTTGCGTCTCTTTCTCGTGGTCCAAAACTACAGAGACATGTGCTGGGTTCCAGGTTGATATTGGTTCCCTAAAGCCAGGAGCATTACTTTCCCAGTGGGCGAGCTGAAAGGGCGGCCTCAAAGTGTGCTGGGAACCAGCGCGGTTGCTCGTGCTCGCTTCGCCATTAGAACGGCTTTGCGAAGGGCAAGGCAGTGTGACTGGAGAAGCCCTCTCTCTTCTCCTCCGTGCAGGAGGCTTTCCTGGCGCCCCATGTCCCTAAAGGGCACACTCTACTGTTCCACAGGGACCAAAGTAAGGGTCCGGGATGCCATCCATGAATGGACTCGTGCAGAGTTTGGCCAGGACACCTTAAGCATGTAGTGCATGAAAGTTAGCATGCCCCTCTGGAGGCTGCTGCTGCCTCAGCATATGCCTTGGAAGAACACTGGGTGGCGGAAGTGTTCTTGGGGCCCTGCGCCTCTGTCCACTCTAAAAGTGCCCCGGTTCATCTCTGTGAATGCAGAGTGAGCCGCAACAGCCTGTTCTCTTTGCCGGATAACTTCCTGACCAAAACATTCCAAAGTGCCCCTGAGCAGAGCTGTAAAGCTTCGTACGTGGACCGTCAGGGCTCTCAGTGCTGAAGCTGAGGAGCAATAGGAAACAAGGTGCGCTGTGTCCCTTCTGGGTGTTCTTCACCTGTCGGCACTTTCTGGCGAGCCGTGACTCGACTTTAGAGGCAGTCTTGCAAACCGACCGTTTGCCCCCGAACACTGCTAGGCTTCTGGCAGGTTCAGGGCACCGCACACTGATCACGAAGTACAAACAACCAAGGTCCGGGCAGAGCATCCACAATGCTTGGCGCCAGGCAGCCTTTGCCCAGGAGCCTCAGGCAAAGCAGTGGCTTGACGCGAGTGTGCTGTTCAGGACTCCTAGGACTCCTGGGGGCTCACCACGTCGCATGGCAAAACACTGTGTACCCAATGTGTCTTCTTGGGCGCCCTCACCAAAAAGAGATACCTTAGGCAATTGGGACCGGTTCCCTGCATGAAGGAGGAAAGGCAACACTCTGCTCTCTTCGCTGCCCACCTATTTGGCCAAGCGTTCCAAAGTCCTCCCGGACTCCGGCCTAGCAGCGCCTAGGTGGAATGCAGACGGTCCCCACTGCTGAACCACTGCTGCGATGAGGAAACACTGTGTTTACGGTTCCTACTGGGAACCCTTACCTGCCGTGTCTCTGTGGGAGCAGAAGGTCGACTTCAGAGGCAGCCAGACAAACGTACAGTTTGCCCTTTCAACGCTACCTGGGGTTTTGTAAGACACGCGGACACTGTTGCCTATCCCCAGAAATTATATCCTCGAAGCCCTTCAGCCCATGCAGGGGCACCTGGGTGCCCAAATTTTCTCCGGGAAGCGCCAGGGTGCTGGTTGCGTCTCTTTCTCGTGGTCCAAAACTACAGAGACATGTGCTGGGTTCCAGGTTGATATTGGTTCCCTAAAGCCAGGAGCATTACTTTCCCAGTGGGCGAGCTGAAAGGGCGGCCTCAAAGTGTGCTGGGAACCAGCGCGGTTGCTCGTGCTCGCTTCGCCATTAGAACGGCTTTGCGAAGGGCAAGGCAGTGTGACTGGAGAAGCCCTCTCTCTTCTCCTCCGTGCAGGAGGCTTTCCTGGCGCCCCATGTCCCTAAAGGGCACACTCTACTGTTCCACAGGGACCAAAGTAAGGGTCCGGGATGCCATCCATGAATGGACTCGTGCAGAGTTTGGCCAGGACACCTTAAGCATGTAGTGCATGAAAGTTAGCATGCCCCTCTGGAGGCTGCTGCTGCCTCAGCATATGCCTTGGAAGAACACTGGGTGGCGGAAGTGTTCTTGGGGCCCTGCGCCTCTGTCCACTCTAAAAGTGCCCCGGTTCATCTCTGTGAATGCAGAGTGAGCCGCAACAGCCTGTTCTCTTTGCCGGATAACTTCCTGACCAAAACATTCCAAAGTGCCCCTGAGCAGAGCTGTAAAGCTTCGTACGTGGACCGTCAGGGCTCTCAGTGCTGAAGCTGAGGAGCAATAGGAAACAAGGTGCGCTGTGTCCCTTCTGGGTGTTCTTCACCTGTCGGCACTTTCTGGCGAGCCGTGACTCGACTTTAGAGGCAGTCTTGCAAACCGACCGTTTGCCCCCGAACACTGCTAGGCTTCTGGCAGGTTCAGGGCACCGCACACTGATCACGAAGTACAAACAACCAAGGTCCGGGCAGAGCATCCACAATGCTTGGCGCCAGGCAGCCTTTGCCCAGGAGCCTCAGGCAAAGCAGTGGCTTGACGCGAGTGTGCTGTTCAGGACTCCTAGGACTCCTGGGGGCTCACCACGTCGCATGGCAAAACACTGTGTACCCAATGTGTCTTCTTGGGCGCCCTCACCAAAAAGAGATACCTTAGGCAATTGGGACCGGTTCCCTGCATGAAGGAGGAAAGGCAACACTCTGCTCTCTTCGCTGCCCACCTATTTGGCCAAGCGTTCCAAAGTCCTCCCGGACTCCGGCCTAGCAGCGCCTAGGTGGAATGCAGACGGTCCCCACTGCTGAACCACTGCTGCGATGAGGAAACACTGTGTTTACGGTTCCTACTGGGAACCCTTACCTGCCGTGTCTCTGTGGGAGCAGAAGGTCGACTTCAGAGGCAGCCAGACAAACGTACAGTTTGCCCTTTCAACGCTACCTGGGGTTTTGTAAGACACGCGGACACTGTTGCCTATCCCCAGAAATTATATCCTCGAAGCCCTTCAGCCCATGCAGGGGCACCTGGGTGCCCAAATTTTCTCCGGGAAGCGCCAGGGTGCTGGTTGCGTCTCTTTCTCGTGGTCCAAAACTACAGAGACATGTGCTGGGTTCCAGGTTGATATTGGTTCCCTAAAGCCAGGAGCATTACTTTCCCAGTGGGCGAGCTGAAAGGGCGGCCTCAAAGTGTGCTGGGAACCAGCGCGGTTGCTCGTGCTCGCTTCGCCATTAGAACGGCTTTGCGAAGGGCAAGGCAGTGTGACTGGAGAAGCCCTCTCTCTTCTCCTCCGTGCAGGAGGCTTTCCTGGCGCCCCATGTCCCTAAAGGGCACACTCTACTGTTCCACAGGGACCAAAGTAAGGGTCCGGGATGCCATCCATGAATGGACTCGTGCAGAGTTTGGCCAGGACACCTTAAGCATGTAGTGCATGAAAGTTAGCATGCCCCTCTGGAGGCTGCTGCTGCCTCAGCATATGCCTTGGAAGAACACTGGGTGGCGGAAGTGTTCTTGGGGCCCTGCGCCTCTGTCCACTCTAAAAGTGCCCCGGTTCATCTCTGTGAATGCAGAGTGAGCCGCAACAGCCTGTTCTCTTTGCCGGATAACTTCCTGACCAAAACATTCCAAAGTGCCCCTGAGCAGAGCTGTAAAGCTTCGTACGTGGACCGTCAGGGCTCTCAGTGCTGAAGCTGAGGAGCAATAGGAAACAAGGTGCGCTGTGTCCCTTCTGGGTGTTCTTCACCTGTCGGCACTTTCTGGCGAGCCGTGACTCGACTTTAGAGGCAGTCTTGCAAACCGACCGTTTGCCCCCGAACACTGCTAGGCTTCTGGCAGGTTCAGGGCACCGCACACTGATCACGAAGTACAAACAACCAAGGTCCGGGCAGAGCATCCACAATGCTTGGCGCCAGGCAGCCTTTGCCCAGGAGCCTCAGGCAAAGCAGTGGCTTGACGCGAGTGTGCTGTTCAGGACTCCTAGGACTCCTGGGGGCTCACCACGTCGCATGGCAAAACACTGTGTACCCAATGTGTCTTCTTGGGCGCCCTCACCAAAAAGAGATACCTTAGGCAATTGGGACCGGTTCCCTGCATGAAGGAGGAAAGGCAACACTCTGCTCTCTTCGCTGCCCACCTATTTGGCCAAGCGTTCCAAAGTCCTCCCGGACTCCGGCCTAGCAGCGCCTAGGTGGAATGCAGACGGTCCCCACTGCTGAACCACTGCTGCGATGAGGAAACACTGTGTTTACGGTTCCTACTGGGAACCCTTACCTGCCGTGTCTCTGTGGGAGCAGAAGGTCGACTTCAGAGGCAGCCAGACAAACGTACAGTTTGCCCTTTCAACGCTACCTGGGGTTTTGTAAGACACGCGGACACTGTTGCCTATCCCCAGAAATTATATCCTCGAAGCCCTTCAGCCCATGCAGGGGCACCTGGGTGCCCAAATTTTCTCCGGGAAGCGCCAGGGTGCTGGTTGCGTCTCTTTCTCGTGGTCCAAAACTACAGAGACATGTGCTGGGTTCCAGGTTGATATTGGTTCCCTAAAGCCAGGAGCATTACTTTCCCAGTGGGCGAGCTGAAAGGGCGGCCTCAAAGTGTGCTGGGAACCAGCGCGGTTGCTCGTGCTCGCTTCGCCATTAGAACGGCTTTGCGAAGGGCAAGGCAGTGTGACTGGAGAAGCCCTCTCTCTTCTCCTCCGTGCAGGAGGCTTTCCTGGCGCCCCATGTCCCTAAAGGGAACACTCTACTGTTCCACAAGGACCAAAGTAAGGGTCCGGGATGCCATCCATGAATGGACTCGTGCAGAGTTTGGCCAGGACACCTTAAGCATGTAGTGCATGAAAGTTAGCATGCCCCTCTGGAGGCTGCTGCTGCCTCAGCATATGCCTTGGAAGAACACTGGGTGGCGGAAGTGTTCTTGGGGCCCTGCGCCTCTGTCCACTCTAAAAGTGCCCCGGTTCATCTCTGTGAATGCAGAGTGAGCCGCAACAGCCTGTTCTCTTTGCCGGATAACTTCCTGACCAAAACATTCCAAAGTGCCCCTGAGCAGAGCTGTAAAGCTTCGTACGTGGACCGTCAGGGCTCTCAGTGCTGAAGCTGAGGAGCAATAGGAAACAAGGTGCGCTGTGTCCCTTCTGGGTGTTCTTCACCTGTCGGCACTTTCTGGCGAGCCGTGACTCGACTTTAGAGGCAGTCTTGCAAACCGACCGTTTGCCCCCGAACACTGCTAGGCTTCTGGCAGGTTCAGGGCACCGCACACTGATCACGAAGTACAAACAACCAAGGTCCGGGCAGAGCATCCACAATGCTTGGCGCCAGGCAGCCTTTGCCCAGGAGCCTCAGGCAAAGCAGTGGCTTGACGCGAGTGTGCTGTTCAGGACTCCTAGGACTCCTGGGGGCTCACCACGTCGCATGGCAAAACACTGTGTACCCAATGTGTCTTCTTGGGCGCCCTCACCAAAAAGAGATACCTTAGGCAATTGGGACCGGTTCCCTGCATGAAGGAGGAAAGGCAACACTCTGCTCTCTTCGCTGCCCACCTATTTGGCCAAGCGTTCCAAAGTCCTCCCGGACTCCGGCCTAGCAGCGCCTAGGTGGAATGCAGACGGTCCCCACTGCTGAACCACTGCTGCGATGAGGAAACACTGTGTTTACGGTTCCTACTGGGAACCCTTACCTGCCGTGTCTCTGTGGGAGCAGAAGGTCGACTTCAGAGGCAGCCAGACAAACGTACAGTTTGCCCTTTCAACGCTACCTGGGGTTTTGTAAGACACGCGGACACTGTTGCCTATCCCCAGAAATTATATCCTCGAAGCCCTTCAGCCCATGCAGGGGCACCTGGGTGCCCAAATTTTCTCCGGGAAGCGCCAGGGTGCTGGTTGCGTCTCTTTCTCGTGGTCCAAAACTACAGAGACATGTGCTGGGTTCCAGGTTGATATTGGTTCCCTAAAGCCAGGAGCATTACTTTCCCAGTGGGCGAGCTGAAAGGGCGGCCTCAAAGTGTGCTGGGAACCAGCGCGGTTGCTCGTGCTCGCTTCGCCATTAGAACGGCTTTGCGAAGGGCAAGGCAGTGTGACTGGAGAAGCCCTCTCTCTTCTCCTCCGTGCAGGAGGCTTTCCTGGCGCCCCATGTCCCTAAAGGGCACACTCTACTGTTCCACAGGGACCAAAGTAAGGGTCCGGGATGCCATCCATGAATGGACTCGTGCAGAGTTTGGCCAGGACACCTTAAGCATGTAGTGCATGAAAGTTAGCATGCCCCTCTGGAGGCTGCTGCTGCCTCAGCATATGCCTTGGAAGAACACTGGGTGGCGGAAGTGTTCTTGGGGCCCTGCGCCTCTGTCCACTCTAAAAGTGCCCCGGTTCATCTCTGTGAATGCAGAGTGAGCCGCAACAGCCTGTTCTCTTTGCCGGATAACTTCCTGACCAAAACATTCCAAAGTGCCCCTGAGCAGAGCTGTAAAGCTTCGTACGTGGACCGTCAGGGCTCTCAGTGCTGAAGCTGAGGAGCAATAGGAAACAAGGTGCGCTGTGTCCCTTCTGGGTGTTCTTCACCTGTCGGCACTTTCTGGCGAGCCGTGACTCGACTTTAGAGGCAGTCTTGCAAACCGACCGTTTGCCCCCGAACACTGCTAGGCTTCTGGCAGGTTCAGGGCACCGCACACTGATCACGAAGTACAAACAACCAAGGTCCGGGCAGAGCATCCACAATGCTTGGCGCCAGGCAGCCTTTGCCCAGGAGCCTCAGGCAAAGCAGTGGCTTGACGCGAGTGTGCTGTTCAGGACTCCTAGGACTCCTGGGGGCTCACCACGTCGCATGGCAAAACACTGTGTACCCAATGTGTCTTCTTGGGCGCCCTCACCAAAAAGAGATACCTTAGGCAATTGGGACCGGTTCCCTGCATGAAGGAGGAAAGGCAACACTCTGCTCTCTTCGCTGCCCACCTATTTGGCCAAGCGTTCCAAAGTCCTCCCGGACTCCGGCCTAGCAGCGCCTAGGTGGAATGCAGACGGTCCCCACTGCTGAACCACTGCTGCGATGAGGAAACACTGTGTTTACGGTTCCTACTGGGAACCCTTACCTGCCGTGTCTCTGTGGGAGCAGAAGGTCGACTTCAGAGGCAGCCAGACAAACGTACAGTTTGCCCTTTCAACGCTACCTGGGGTTTTGTAAGACACGCGGACACTGTTGCCTATCCCCAGAAATTATATCCTCGAAGCCCTTCAGCCCATGCAGGGGCACCTGGGTGCCCAAATTTTCTCCGGGAAGCGCCAGGGTGCTGGTTGCGTCTCTTTCTCGTGGTCCAAAACTACAGAGACATGTGCTGGGTTCCAGGTTGATATTGGTTCCCTAAAGCCAGGAGCATTACTTTCCCAGTGGGCGAGCTGAAAGGGCGGCCTCAAAGTGTGCTGGGAACCAGCGCGGTTGCTCGTGCTCGCTTCGCCATTAGAACGGCTTTGCGAAGGGCAAGGCAGTGTGACTGGAGAAGCCCTCTCTCTTCTCCTCCGTGCAGGAGGCTTTCCTGGCGCCCCATGTCCCTAAAGGGCACACTCTACTGTTCCACAAGGACCAAAGTAAGGGTCCGGGATGCCATCCATGAATGGACTCGTGCAGAGTTTGGCCAGGACACCTTAAGCATGTAGTGCATGAAAGTTAGCATGCCCCTCTGGAGGCTGCTGCTGCCTCAGCATATGCCTTGGAAGAACACTGGGTGGCGGAAGTGTTCTTGGGGCCCTGCGCCTCTGTCCACTCTAAAAGTGCCCCGGTTCATCTCTGTGAATGCAGAGTGAGCCGCAACAGCCTGTTCTCTTTGCCGGATAACTTCCTGACCAAAACATTCCAAAGTGCCCCTGAGCAGAGCTGTAAAGCTTCGTACGTGGACCGTCAGGGCTCTCAGTGCTGAAGCTGAGGAGCAATAGGAAACAAGGTGCGCTGTGTCCCTTCTGGGTGTTCTTCACCTGTCGGCACTTTCTGGCGAGCCGTGACTCGACTTTAGAGGCAGTCTTGCAAACCGACCGTTTGCCCCCGAACACTGCTAGGCTTCTGGCAGGTTCAGGGCACCGCACACTGATCACGAAGTACAAACAACCAAGGTCCGGGCAGAGCATCCACAATGCTTGGCGCCAGGCAGCCTTTGCCCAGGAGCCTCAGGCAAAGCAGTGGCTTGACGCGAGTGTGCTGTTCAGGACTCCTAGGACTCCTGGGGGCTCACCACGTCGCATGGCAAAACACTGTGTACCCAATGTGTCTTCTTGGGCGCCCTCACCAAAAAGAGATACCTTAGGCAATTGGGACCGGTTCCCTGCATGAAGGAGGAAAGGCAACACTCTGCTCTCTTCGCTGCCCACCTATTTGGCCAAGCGTTCCAAAGTCCTCCCGGACTCCGGCCTAGCAGCGCCTAGGTGGAATGCAGACGGTCCCCACTGCTGAACCACTGCTGCGATGAGGAAACACTGTGTTTACGGTTCCTACTGGGAACCCTTACCTGCCGTGTCTCTGTGGGAGCAGAAGGTCGACTTCAGAGGCAGCCAGACAAACGTACAGTTTGCCCTTTCAACGCTACCTGGGGTTTTGTAAGACACGCGGACACTGTTGCCTATCCCCAGAAATTATATCCTCGAAGCCCTTCAGCCCATGCAGGGGCACCTGGGTGCCCAAATTTTCTCCGGGAAGCGCCAGGGTGCTGGTTGCGTCTCTTTCTCGTGGTCCAAAACTACAGAGACATGTGCTGGGTTCCAGGTTGATATTGGTTCCCTAAAGCCAGGAGCATTACTTTCCCAGTGGGCGAGCTGAAAGGGCGGCCTCAAAGTGTGCTGGGAACCAGCGCGGTTGCTCGTGCTCGCTTCGCCATTAGAACGGCTTTGCGAAGGGCAAGGCAGTGTGACTGGAGAAGCCCTCTCTCTTCTCCTCCGTGCAGGAGGCTTTCCTGGCGCCCCATGTCCCTAAAGGGCACACTCTACTGTTCCACAAGGACCAAAGTAAGGGTCCGGGATGCCATCCATGAATGGACTCGTGCAGAGTTTGGCCAGGACACCTTAAGCATGTAGTGCATGAAAGTTAGCATGCCCCTCTGGAGGCTGCTGCTGCCTCAGCATATGCCTTGGAAGAACACTGGGTGGCCGGAAGTGTTCTTGGGGCCCTGCGCCTCTGTCCACTCTAAAAGTGCCCCGGTTCATCTCTGTGAATGCAGAGTGAGCCGCAACAGCCTGTTCTCTTTGCCGGATAACTTCCTGACCAAAACATTCCAAAGTGCCCCTGAGCAGAGCTGTAAAGCTTCGTACGTGGACCGTCAGGGCTCTCAGTGCTGAAGCTGAGGAGCAATAGGAAACAAGGTGCGCTGTGTCCCTTCTGGGTGTTCTTCACCTGTCGGCACTTTCTGGCGAGCCGTGACTCGACTTTAGAGGCAGTCTTGCAAACCGACCGTTTGCCCCCGAACACTGCTAGGCTTCTGGCAGGTTCAGGGCACCGCACACTGATCACGAAGTACAAACAACCAAGGTCCGGGCAGAGCATCCACAATGCTTGGCGCCAGGCAGCCTTTGCCCAGGAGCCTCAGGCAAAGCAGTGGCTTGACGCGAGTGTGCTGTTCAGGACTCCTAGGACTCCTGGGGGCTCACCACGTCGCATGGCAAAACACTGTGTACCCAATGTGTCTTCTTGGGCGCCCTCACCAAAAAGAGATACCTTAGGCAATTGGGACCGGTTCCCTGCATGAAGGAGGAAAGGCAACACTCTGCTCTCTTCGCTGCCCACCTATTTGGCCAAGCGTTCCAAAGTCCTCCCGGACTCCGGCCTAGCAGCGCCTAGGTGGAATGCAGACGGTCCCCACTGCTGAACCACTGCTGCGATGAGGAAACACTGTGTTTACGGTTCCTACTGGGAACCCTTACCTGCCGTGTCTCTGTGGGAGCAGAAGGTCGACTTCAGAGGCAGCCAGACAAACGTACAGTTTGCCCTTTCAACGCTACCTGGGGTTTTGTAAGACACGCGGACACTGTTGCCTATCCCCAGAAATTATATCCTCGAAGCCCTTCAGCCCATGCAGGGGCACCTGGGTGCCCAAATTTTCTCCGGGAAGCGCCAGGGTGCTGGTTGCGTCTCTTTCTCGTGGTCCAAAACTACAGAGACATGTGCTGGGTTCCAGGTTGATATTGGTTCCCTAAAGCCAGGAGCATTACTTTCCCAGTGGGCGAGCTGAAAGGGCGGCCTCAAAGTGTGCTGGGAACCAGCGCGGTTGCTCGTGCTCGCTTCGCCATTAGAACGGCTTTGCGAAGGGCAAGGCAGTGTGACTGGAGAAGCCCTCTCTCTTCTCCTCCGTGCAGGAGGCTTTCCTGGCGCCCCATGTCCCTAAAGGGCACACTCTACTGTTCCACAAGGACCAAAGTAAGGGTCCGGGATGCCATCCATGAATGGACTCGTGCAGAGTTTGGCCAGGACACCTTAAGCATGTAGTGCATGAAAGTTAGCATGCCCCTCTGGAGGCTGCTGCTGCCTCAGCATATGCCTTGGAAGAACACTGGGTGGCGGAAGTGTTCTTGGGGCCCTGCGCCTCTGTCCACTCTAAAAGTGCCCCGGTTCATCTCTGTGAATGCAGAGTGAGCCGCAACAGCCTGTTCTCTTTGCCGGATAACTTCCTGACCAAAACATTCCAAAGTGCCCCTGAGCAGAGCTGTAAAGCTTCGTACGTGGACCGTCAGGGCTCTCAGTGCTGAAGCTGAGGAGCAATAGGAAACAAGGTGCGCTGTGTCCCTTCTGGGTGTTCTTCACCTGTCGGCACTTTCTGGCGAGCCGTGACTCGACTTTAGAGGCAGTCTTGCAAACCGACCGTTTGCCCCCGAACACTGCTAGGCTTCTGGCAGGTTCAGGGCACCGCACACTGATCACGAAGTACAAACAACCAAGGTCCGGGCAGAGCATCCACAATGCTTGGCGCCAGGCAGCCTTTGCCCAGGAGCCTCAGGCAAAGCAGTGGCTTGACGCGAGTGTGCTGTTCAGGACTCCTAGGACTCCTGGGGGCTCACCACGTCGCATGGCAAAACACTGTGTACCCAATGTGTCTTCTTGGGCGCCCTCACCAAAAAGAGATACCTTAGGCAATTGGGACCGGTTCCCTGCATGAAGGAGGAAAGGCAACACTCTGCTCTCTTCGCTGCCCACCTATTTGGCCAAGCGTTCCAAAGTCCTCCCGGACTCCGGCCTAGCAGCTCCTAGGTGGAATGCAGACGGTCCCCACTGCTGAACCACTGCTGCGATGAGGAAACACTGTGTTTACGGTTCCTACTGGGAACCCTTACCTGCCGTGTCTCTGTGGGAGCAGAAGGTCGACTTCAGAGGCAGCCAGACAAACGTACAGTTTGCCCTTTCAACGCTACCTGGGGTTTTGTAAGACACGCGGACACTGTTGCCTATCCCCAGAAATTATATCCTCGAAGCCCTTCAGCCCATGCAGGGGCACCTGGGTGCCCAAATTTTCTCCGGGAAGCGCCAGGGTGCTGGTTGCGTCTCTTTCTCGTGGTCCAAAACTACAGAGACATGTGCTGGGTTCCAGGTTGATATTGGTTCCCTAAAGCCAGGAGCATTACTTTCCCAGTGGGCGAGCTGAAAGGGCGGCCTCAAAGTGTGCTGGGAACCAGCGCGGTTGCTCGTGCTCGCTTCGCCATTAGAACGGCTTTGCGAAGGGCAAGGCAGTGTGACTGGAGAAGCCCTCTCTCTTCTCCTCCGTGCAGGAGGCTTTCCTGGCGCCCCATGTCCCTAAAGGGCACACTCTACTGTTCCACAAGGACCAAAGTAAGGGTCCGGGATGCCATCCATGAATGGACTCGTGCAGAGTTTGGCCAGGACACCTTAAGCATGTAGTGCATGAAAGTTAGCATGCCCCTCTGGAGGCTGCTGCTGCCTCAGCATATGCCTTGGAAGAACACTGGGTGGCGGAAGTGTTCTTGGGGCCCTGCGCCTCTGTCCACTCTAAAAGTGCCCCGGTTCATCTCTGTGAATGCAGAGTGAGCCGCAACAGCCTGTTCTCTTTGCCGGATAACTTCCTGACCAAAACATTCCAAAGTGCCCCTGAGCAGAGCTGTAAAGGTTCGTACGTGGACCGTCAGGGCTCTCAGTGCTGAAGCTGAGGAGCAATAGGAAACAAGGTGCGCTGTGTCCCTTCTGGGTGTTCTTCACCTGTCGGCACTTTCTGGCGAGCCGTGACTCGACTTTAGAGGCAGTCTTGCAAACCGACCGTTTGCCCCCGAACACTGCTAGGCTTCTGGCAGGTTCAGGGCACCGCACACTGATCACGAAGTACAAACAACCAAGGTCCGGGCAGAGCATCCACAATGCTTGGCGCCAGGCAGCCTTTGCCCAGGAGCCTCAGGCAAAGCAGTGGCTTGACGCGAGTGTGCTGTTCAGGACTCCTAGGACTCCTGGGGGCTCACCACGTCGCATGGCAAAACACTGTGTACCCAATGTGTCTTCTTGGGCGCCCTCACCAAAAAGAGATACCTTAGGCAATTGGGACCGGTTCCCTGCATGAAGGAGGAAAGGCAACACTCTGCTCTCTTCGCTGCCCACCTATTTGGCCAAGCGTTCCAAAGTCCTCCCGGACTCCGGCCTAGCAGCTCCTAGGTGGAATGCAGACGGTCCCCACTGCTGAACCACTGCTGCGATGAGGAAACACTGTGTTTACGGTTCCTACTGGGAACCCTTACCTGCCGTGTCTCTGTGGGAGCAGAAGGTCGACTTCAGAGGCAGCCAGACAAACGTACAGTTTGCCCTTTCAACGCTACCTGGGGTTTTGTAAGACACGCGGACACTGTTGCCTATCCCCAGAAATTATATCCTCGAAGCCCTTCAGCCCATGCAGGGGCACCTGGGTGCCCAAATTTTCTCCGGGAAGCGCCAGGGTGCTGGTTGCGTCTCTTTCTCGTGGTCCAAAACTACAGAGACATGTGCTGGGTTCCAGGTTGATATTGGTTCCCTAAAGCCAGGAGCATTACTTTCCCAGTGGGCGAGCTGAAAGGGCGGCCTCAAAGTGTGCTGGGAACCAGCGCGGTTGCTCGTGCTCGCTTCGCCATTAGAACGGCTTTGCGAAGGGCAAGGCAGTGTGACTGGAGAAGCCCTCTCTCTTCTCCTCCGTGCAGGAGGCTTTCCTGGCGCCCCATGTCCCTAAAGGGCACACTCTACTGTTCCACAAGGACCAAAGTAAGGGTCCGGGATGCCATCCATGAATGGACTCGTGCAGAGTTTGGCCAGGACACCTTAAGCATGTAGTGCATGAAAGTTAGCATGCCCCTCTGGAGGCTGCTGCTGCCTCAGCATATGCCTTGGAAGAACACTGGGTGGCGGAAGTGTTCTTGGGGCCCTGCGCCTCTGTCCACTCTAAAAGTGCCCCGGTTCATCTCTGTGAATGCAGAGTGAGCCGCAACAGCCTGTTCTCTTTGCCGGATAACTTCCTGACCAAAACATTCCAAAGTGCCCCTGAGCAGAGCTGTAAAGCTTCGTACGTGGACCGTCAGGGCTCTCAGTGCTGAAGCTGAGGAGCAATAGGAAACAAGGTGCGCTGTGTCCCTTCTGGGTGTTCTTCACCTGTCGGCACTTTCTGGCGAGCCGTGACTCGACTTTAGAGGCAGTCTTGCAAACCGACCGTTTGCCCCCGAACACTGCTAGGCTTCTGGCAGGTTCAGGGCACCGCACACTGATCACGAAGTACAAACAACCAAGGTCCGGGCAGAGCATCCACAATGCTTGGCGCCAGGCAGCCTTTGCCCAGGAGCCTCAGGCAAAGCAGTGGCTTGACGCGAGTGTGCTGTTCAGGACTCCTAGGACTCCTGGGGGCTCACCACGTCGCATGGCAAAACACTGTGTACCCAATGTGTCTTCTTGGGCGCCCTCACCAAAAAGAGATACCTTAGGCAATTGGGACCGGTTCCCTGCATGAAGGAGGAAAGGCAACACTCTGCTCTCTTCGCTGCCCACCTATTTGGCCAAGCGTTCCAAAGTCCTCCCGGACTCCGGCCTAGCAGCTCCTAGGTGGAATGCAGACGGTCCCCACTGCTGAACCACTGCTGCGATGAGGAAACACTGTGTTTACGGTTCCTACTGGGAACCCTTACCTGCCGTGTCTCTGTGGGAGCAGAAGGTCGACTTCAGAGGCAGCCAGACAAACGTACAGTTTGCCCTTTCAACGCTACCTGGGGTTTTGTAAGACACGCGGACACTGTTGCCTATCCCCAGAAATTATATCCTCGAAGCCCTTCAGCCCATGCAGGGGCACCTGGGTGCCCAAATTTTCTCCGGGAAGCGCCAGGGTGCTGGTTGCGTCTCTTTCTCGTGGTCCAAAACTACAGAGACATGTGCTGGGTTCCAGGTTGATATTGGTTCCCTAAAGCCAGGAGCATTACTTTCCCAGTGGGCGAGCTGAAAGGGCGGCCTCAAAGTGTGCTGGGAACCAGCGCGGTTGCTCGTGCTCGCTTCGCCATTAGAACGGCTTTGCGAAGGGCAAGGCAGTGTGACTGGAGAAGCCCTCTCTCTTCTCCTCCGTGCAGGAGGCTTTCCTGGCGCCCCATGTCCCTAAAGGGCACACTCTACTGTTCCACAAGGACCAAAGTAATGGTCCGGGATGCCATCCATGAATGGACTCGTGCAGAGTTTGGCCAGGACACCTTAAGCATGTAGTGCATGAAAGTTAGCATGCCCCTCTGGAGGCTGCTGCTGCCTCAGCATATGCCTTGGAAGAACACTGGGTGGCGGAAGTGTTCTTGGGGCCCTGCGCCTCTGTCCACTCTAAAAGTGCCCCGGTTCATCTCTGTGAATGCAGAGTGAGCCGCAACAGCCTGTTCTCTTTGCCGGATAACTTCCTGACCAAAGCATTCCAAAGTGCCCCTGAGCAGAGCTGTAAAGGTTCATACGTGGACCGTCAGGGCTCTCAGTGCTGAAGCTGAGGAGCAATAGGAAACAAGGTGCGCTGTGTCCCTTCTGGGTGTTCTTCACCTGTCGGCACTTTCTGGCGAGCCGTGACTCGACTTTAGAGGCAGTCTTGCAAACCGACCGTTTGCCCCCGAACACTGCTAGGCTTCTGGCAGGTTCAGGGCACCGCACACTGATCACGAAGTACAAACAACCAAGGTCCGGGCAGAGCATCCACAATGCTTGGCGCCAGGCAGCCTTTGCCCAGGAGCCTCAGGCAAAGCAGTGGCTTGACGCGAGTGTGCTGTTCAGGACTCCTAGGACTCCTGGGGGCTCACCACGTCGCATGGCAAAACACTGTGTACCCAATGTGTCTTCTTGGGCGCCCTCACCAAAAAGAGATACCTTAGGCAATTGGGACCGGTTCCCTGCATGAAGGAGGAAAGGCAACACTCTGCTCTCTTCGCTGCCCACCTATTTGGCCAAGCGTTCCAAAGTCCTCCCGGACTCCGGCCTAGCAGCTCCTAGGTGGAATGCAGACGGTCCCCACTGCTGAACCACTGCTGCGATGAGGAAACACTGTGTTTACGGTTCCTACTGGGAACCCTTACCTGCCGTGTCTCTGTGGGAGCAGAAGGTCGACCTCAGAGGCAGCCAGACAAACGTACAGTTTGCCCTTTCAACGCTACCTGGGGTTTTGTAAGACACGCGGACACTGTTGCCTATCCCCAGAAATTATATCCTCGAAGCCCTTCAGCCCATGCAGGGGCACCTGGGTGCCCAAATTTTCTCCGGGAAGCGCCAGGGTGCTGGTTGCGTCTCTTTCTCGTGGTCCAAAACTACAGAGACATGTGCTGGGTTCCAGGTTGATATTGGTTCCCTAAAGCCAGGAGCATTACTTTCCCAGTGGGCGAGCTGAAAGGGCGGCCTCAAAGTGTGCTGGGAACCAGCGCGGTTGCTCGTGCTCGCTTCGCCGTTAGAACGGCTTTGCGAAGGGCAAGGCAGTGTGACTGGAGAAGCCCTCTCTCTTCTCCTCCGTGCAGGAGGCTTTCCTGGCGCCCCATGTCCCTAAAGGGCACACTCTACTGTTCCACAAGGACCAAAGTAAGGGTCCGGGATGCCATCCATGAATGGACTCGTGCAGAGTTTGGCCAGGACACCTTAAGCATGTAGTGCATGAAAGTTAGCATGCCCCTCTGGAGGCTGCTGCTGCCTCAGCATATGCCTTGGAAGAACACTGGGTGGCGGAAGTGTTCTTGGGGCCCTGCGCCTCTGTCCACTCTAAAAGTGCCCCGGTTCATCTCTGTGAATGCAGAGTGAGCCGCAACAGCCTGTTCTCTTTGCCGGATAACTTCCTGACCAAAGCATTCCAAAGTGCCCCTGAGCAGAGCTGTAAAGGTTCATACGTGGACCGTCAGGGCTCTCAGTGCTGAAGCTGAGGAGCAATAGGAAACAAGGTGCGCTGTGTCCCTTCTGGGTGTTCTTCACCTGTCGGCACTTTCTGGCGAGCCGTGACTCGACTTTAGAGGCAGTCTTGCAAACCGACCGTTTGCCCCCGAACACTGCTAGGCTTCTGGCAGGTTCAGGGCACCGCACACTGATCACGAAGTACAAACAACCAAGGTCCGGGCAGAGCATCCACAATGCTTGGCGCCAGGCAGCCTTTGCCCAGGAGCCTCAGGCAAAGCAGTGGCTTGACGCGAGTGTGCTGTTCAGGACTCCTAGGACTCCTGGGGGCTCACCACGTCGCATGGCAAAACACTGTGTACCCAATGTGTCTTCTTGGGCGCCCTCACCAAAAAGAGATACCTTAGGCAATTGGGACCGGTTCCCTGCATGAAGGAGGAAAGGCAACACTCTGCTCTCTTCGCTGCCCACCTATTTGGCCAAGCGTTCCAAAGTCCTCCCGGACTCCGGCCTAGCAGCTCCTAGGTGGAATGCAGACGGTCCCCACTGCTGAACCACTGCTGCGATGAGGAAACACTGTGTTTACGGTTCCTACTGGGAACCCTTACCTGCCGTGTCTCTGTGGGAGCAGAAGGTCGACCTCAGAGGCAGCCAGACAAACGTACAGTTTGCCCTTTCAACGCTACCTGGGGTTTTGTAAGACACGCGGACACTGTTGCCTATCCCCAGAAATTATATCCTCGAAGCCCTTCAGCCCATGCAGGGGCACCTGGGTGCCCAAATTTTCTCCGGGAAGCGCCAGGGTGCTGGTTGCGTCTCTTTCTCGTGGTCCAAAACTACAGAGACATGTGCTGGGTTCCAGGTTGATATTGGTTCCCTAAAGCCAGGAGCATTACTTTCCCAGTGGGCGAGCTGAAAGGGCGGCCTCAAAGTGTGCTGGGAACCAGCGCGGTTGCTCGTGCTCGCTTCGCCGTTAGAACGGCTTTGCGAAGGGCAAGGCAGTGTGACTGGAGAAGCCCTCTCTCTTCTCCTCCGTGCAGGAGGCTTTCCTGGCGCCCCATGTCCCTAAAGGGCACACTCTACTGTTCCACAAGGACCAAAGTAAGGGTCCGGGATGCCATCCATGAATGGACTCGTGCAGAGTTTGGCCAGGACACCTTAAGCATGTAGTGCATGAAAGTTAGCATGCCCCTCTGGAGGCTGCTGCTGCCTCAGCATATGCCTTGGAAGAACACTGGGTGGCGGAAGTGTTCTTGGGGCCCTGCGCCTCTGTCCACTCTAAAAGTGCCCCGGTTCATCTCTGTGAATGCAGAGTGAGCCGCAACAGCCTGTTCTCTTTGCCGGATAACTTCCTGACCAAAACATTCCAAAGTGCCCCTGAGCAGAGCTGTAAAGCTTCGTACGTGGACCGTCAGGGCTCTCAGTGCTGAAGCTGAGGAGCAATAGGAAACAAGGTGCGCTGTGTCCCTTCTGGGTGTTCTTCACCTGTCGGCACTTTCTGGCGAGCCGTGACTCGACTTTAGAGGCAGTCTTGCAAACCGACCGTTTGCCCCCGAACACTGCTAGGCTTCTGGCAGGTTCAGGGCACCGCACACTGATCACGAAGTACAAACAACCAAGGTCCGGGCAGAGCATCCACAATGCTTGGCGCCAGGCAGCCTTTGCCCAGGAGCCTCAGGCAAAGCAGTGGCTTGACGCGAGTGTGCTGTTCAGGACTCCTAGGACTCCTGGGGGCTCACCACGTCGCATGGCAAAACACTGTGTACCCAATGTGTCTTCTTGGGCGCCCTCACCAAAAAGAGATACCTTAGGCAATTGGGACCGGTTCCCTGCATGAAGGAGGAAAGGCAACACTCTGCTCTCTTCGCTGCCCACCTATTTGGCCAAGCGTTCCAAAGTCCTCCCGGACTCCGGCCTAGCAGCGCCTAGGTGGAATGCAGACGGTCCCCACTGCTGAACCACTGCTGCGATGAGGAAACACTGTGTTTACGGTTCCTACTGGGAACCCTTACCTGCCGTGTCTCTGTGGGAGCAGAAGGTCGACTTCAGAGGCAGCCAGACAAACGTACAGTTTGCCCTTTCAACGCTACCTGGGGTTTTGTAAGACACGCGGACACTGTTGCCTATCCCCAGAAATTATATCCTCGAAGCCCTTCAGCCCATGCAGGGGCACCTGGGTGCCCAAATTTTCTCCGGGAAGCGCCAGGGTGCTGGTTGCGTCTCTTTCTCGTGGTCCAAAAGTACAGAGACATGTGCTGGGTTCCAGGTTGATATTGGTTCCCTAAAGCCAGGAGCATTACTTTCCCAGTGGGCGAGCTGAAAGGGCGGCCTCAAAGTGTGCTGGGAACCAGCGCGGTTGCTCGTGCTCGCTTCGCCGTTAGAACGGCTTTGCGAAGGGCAAGGCAGTGTGACTGGAGAAGCCCTCTCTCTTCTCCTCCGTGCAGGAGGCTTTCCTGGCGCCCCATGTCCCTAAAGGGCACACTCTACTGTTCCACAGGGACCAAAGTAAGGGTCCGGGATGCCATCCATGAATGGACTCGTGCAGAGTTTGGCCAGGACACCTTAAGCATGTAGTGCATGAAAGTTAGCATGCCCCTCTGGAGGCTGCTGCTGCCTCAGCATATGCCTTGGAAGAACACTGGGTGGCGGAAGTGTTCTTGGGGCCCTGCGCCTCTGTCCACTCTAAAAGTGCCCCGGTTCATCTCTGTGAATGCAGAGTGAGCCGCAACAGCCTGTTCTCTTTGCCGGATAACTTCCTGACCAAAGCATTCAAAAGTGCCCCTGAGCAGAGCTGTAAAGGTTCATACGTGGACCGTCAGGGCTCTCAGTGCTGAAGCTGAGGAGCAATAGGAAACAAGGTGCGCTGTGTCCCTTCTGGGTGTTCTTCACCTGTCGGCACTTTCTGGCGAGCCGTGACTCGACTTTAGAGGCAGTCTTGCAAACCGACCGTTTGCCCCCGAACACTGCTAGGCTTCTGGCAGGTTCAGGGCACCGCACACTGATCACGAAGTACAAACAACCAAGGTCCGGGCAGAGCATCCACAATGCTTGGCGCCAGGCAGCCTTTGCCCAGGAGCCTCAGGCAAAGCAGTGGCTTGACGCGAGTGTGCTGTTCAGGACTCCTAGGACTCCTGGGGGCTCACCACGTCGCATGGCAAAACACTGTGTACCCAATGTGTCTTCTTGGGCGCCCTCACCAAAAAGAGATACCTTAGGCAATTGGGACCGGTTCCCTGCATGAAGGAGGAAAGGCAACACTCTGCTCTCTTCGCTGCCCACCTATTTGGCCAAGCGTTCCAAAGTCCTCCCGGACTCCGGCCTAGCAGCTCCTAGGTGGAATGCAGACGGTCCCCACTGCTGAACCACTGCTGCGATGAGGAAACACTGTGTTTACGGTTCCTACTGGGAACCCTTACCTGCCGTGTCTCTGTGGGAGCAGAAGGTCGACCTCAGAGGCAGCCAGACAAACGTACAGTTTGCCCTTTCAACGCTACCTGGGGTTTTGTAAGACACGCGGACACTGTTGCCTATCCCCAGAAATTATATCCTCGAAGCCCTTCAGCCCATGCAGGGGCACCTGGGTGCCCAAATTTTCTCCGGGAAGCGCCAGGGTGCTGGTTGCGTCTCTTTCTCGTGGTCCAAAAGTACAGAGACATGTGCTGGGTTCCAGGTTGATATTGGTTCCCTAAAGCCAGGAGCATTACTTTCCCAGTGGGCGAGCTGAAAGGGCGGCCTCAAAGTGTGCTGGGAACCAGCGCGGTTGCTCGTGCTCGCTTCGCCGTTAGAACGGCTTTGCGAAGGGCAAGGCAGTGTGACTGGAGAAGCCCTCTCTCTTCTCCTCCGTGCAGGAGGCTTTCCTGGCGCCCCATGTCCCTAAAGGGCACACTCTACTGTTCCACAAGGACCAAAGTAAGGGTCCGGGATGCCATCCATGAATGGACTCGTGCAGAGTTTGGCCAGGACACCTTAAGCATGTAGTGCATGAAAGTTAGCATGCCCCTCTGGAGGCTGCTGCTGCCTCAGCATATGCCTTGGAAGAACACTGGGTGGCGGAAGTGTTCTTGGGGCCCTGCGCCTCTGTCCACTC
This sequence comes from Mesoplodon mirus, assembly GCF_964341445.2. Taxonomy (NCBI): domain Eukaryota; kingdom Metazoa; phylum Chordata; class Mammalia; order Artiodactyla; family Ziphiidae; genus Mesoplodon; species Mesoplodon mirus. Next base: position 148,229 of record NW_028295301.1, read on the forward strand.
TAAAAGTGCCCCGGTTCATCTCTGTGAATGCAGAGTGAGCCGCAACAGCCTGTTCTCTTTGCCGGATAACTTCCTGACCAAAACATTCCAAAGTGCCCCTGAGCAGAGCTGTAAAGCTTCGTACGTGGACCGTCAGGGCTCTCAGTGCTGAAGCTGAGGAGCAATAGGAAACAAGGTGCGCTGTGTCCCTTCTGGGTGTTCTTCACCTGTCGGCACTTTCTGGCGAGCCGTGACTCGACTTTAGAGGCAGTCTTGCAAACCGACCGTTTGCCCCCGAACACTGCTAGGCTTCTGGCAGGTTCAGGGCACCGCACACTGATCACGAAGTACAAACAACCAAGGTCCGGGCAGAGCATCCACAATGCTTGGCGCCAGGCAGCCTTTGCCCAGGAGCCTCAGGCAAAGCAGTGGCTTGACGCGAGTGTGCTGTTCAGGACTCCTAGGACTCCTGGGGGCTCACCACGTCGCATGGCAAAACACTGTGTACCCAATGTGTCTTCTTGGGCGCCCTCACCAAAAAGAGATACCTTAGGCAATTGGGACCGGTTCCCTGCATGAAGGAGGAAAGGCAACACTCTGCTCTCTTCGCTGCCCACCTATTTGGCCAAGCGTTCCAAAGTCCTCCCGGACTCCGGCCTAGCAGCTCCTAGGTGGAATGCAGACGGTCCCCACTGCTGAACCACTGCTGCGATGAGGAAACACTGTGTTTACGGTTCCTACTGGGAACCCTTACCTGCCGTGTCTCTGTGGGAGCAGAAGGTCGACCTCAGAGGCAGCCAGACAAACGTACAGTTTGCCCTTTCAACGCTACCTGGGGTTTTGTAAGACACGCGGACACTGTTGCCTATCCCCAGAAATTATATCCTCGAAGCCCTTCAGCCCATGCAGGGGCACCTGGGTGCCCAAATTTTCTCCGGGAAGCGCCAGGGTGCTGGTTGCGTCTCTTTCTCGTGGTCCAAAAGTACAGAGACATGTGCTGGGTTCCAGGTTGATATTGGTTCCCTAAAGCCAGGAGCATTACTTTCCCAGTGGGCGAGCTGAAAGGGCGGCCTCAAAGTGTGCTGGGAACCAGCGCGGTTGCTCGTGCTCGCTTCGCCGTTAGAACGGCTTTGCGAAGGGCAAGGCAGTGTGACTGGAGAAGCCCTCTCTCTTCTCCTCCGTGCAGGAGGCTTTCCTGGCGCCCCATGTCCCTAAAGGGCACACTCTACTGTTCCACAAGGACCAAAGTAAGGGTCCGGGATGCCATCCATGAATGGACTCGTGCAGAGTTTGGCCAGGACACCTTAAGCATGTAGTGCATGAAAGTTAGCATGCCCCTCTGGAGGCTGCTGCTGCCTCAGCATATGCCTTGGAAGAACACTGGGTGGCGGAAGTGTTCTTGGGGCCCTGCGCCTCTGTCCACTCTAAAAGTGCCCCGGTTCATCTCTGTGAATGCAGAGTGAGCCGCAACAGCCTGTTCTCTTTGCCGGATAACTTCCTGACCAAAACATTCCAAAGTGCCCCTGAGCAGAGCTGTAAAGCTTCGTACGTGGACCGTCAGGGCTCTCAGTGCTGAAGCTGAGGAGCAATAGGAAACAAGGTGCGCTGTGTCCCTTCTGGGTGTTCTTCACCTGTCGGCACTTTCTGGCGAGCCGTGACTCGACTTTAGAGGCAGTCTTGCAAACCGACCGTTTGCCCCCGAACACTGCTAGGCTTCTGGCAGGTTCAGGGCACCGCACACTGATCACGAAGTACAAACAACCAAGGTCCGGGCAGAGCATCCACAATGCTTGGCGCCAGGCAGCCTTTGCCCAGGAGCCTCAGGCAAAGCAGTGGCTTGACGCGAGTGTGCTGTTCAGGACTCCTAGGACTCCTGGGGGCTCACCACGTCGCATGGCAAAACACTGTGTACCCAATGTGTCTTCTTGGGCGCCCTCACCAAAAAGAGATACCTTAGGCAATTGGGACCGGTTCCCTGCATGAAGGAGGAAAGGCAACACTCTGCTCTCTTCGCTGCCCACCTATTTGGCCAAGCGTTCCAAAGTCCTCCCGGACTCCGGCCTAGCAGCTCCTAGGTGGAATGCAGACGGTCCCCACTGCTGAACCACTGCTGCGATGAGGAAACACTGTGTTTACGGTTCCTACTGGGAACCCTTACCTGCCGTGTCTCTGTGGGAACAGAAGGTCGACCTCAGAGGCAGCCAGACAAACGTACAGTTTGCCCTTTCAACGCTACCTGGGGTTTTGTAAGACACGCGGACACTGTTGCCTATCCCCAGAAATTATATCCTCGAAGCCCTTCAGCCCATGCAGGGGCACCTGGGTGCCCAAATTTTCTCCGGGAAGCGCCAGGGTGCTGGTTGCGTCTCTTTCTCGTGGTCCAAAAGTACAGAGACATGTGCTGGGTTCCAGGTTGATATTGGTTCCCTAAAGCCAGGAGCATTACTTTCCCAGTGGGCGAGCTGAAAGGGCGGCCTCAAAGTGTGCTGGGAACCAGCGCGGTTGCTCGTGCTCGCTTCGCCGTTAGAACGGCTTTGCGAAGGGCAAGGCAGTGTGACTGGAGAAGCCCTCTCTCTTCTCCTCCGTGCAGGAGGCTTTCCTGGCGCCCCATGTCCCTAAAGGGCACACTCTACTGTTCCACAAGGACCAAAGTAAGGGTCCGGGATGCCATCCATGAATGGACTCGTGCAGAGTTTGGCCAGGACACCTTAAGCATGTAGTGCATGAAAGTTAGCATGCCCCTCTGGAGGCTGCTGCTGCCTCAGCATATGCCTTGGAAGAACACTGGGTGGCGGAAGTGTTCTTGGGGCCCTGCGCCTCTGTCCACTCTAAAAGTGCCCCGGTTCATCTCTGTGAATGCAGAGTGAGCCGCAACAGCCTGTTCTCTTTGCCGGATAACTTCCTGACCAAAACATTCCAAAGTGCCCCTGAGCAGAGCTGTAAAGCTTCGTACGTGGACCGTCAGGGCTCTCAGTGCTGAAGCTGAGGAGCAATAGGAAACAAGGTGCGCTGTGTCCCTTCTGGGTGTTCTTCACCTGTCGGCACTTTCTGGCGAGCCGTGACTCGACTTTAGAGGCAGTCTTGCAAACCGACCGTTTGCCCCCGAACACTGCTAGGCTTCTGGCAGGTTCAGGGCACCGCACACTGATCACGAAGTACAAACAACCAAGGTCCGGGCAGAGCATCCACAATGCTTGGCGCCAGGCAGCCTTTGCCCAGGAGCCTCAGGCAAAGCAGTGGCTTGACGCGAGTGTGCTGTTCAGGACTCCTAGGACTCCTGGGGGCTCACCACGTCGCATGGCAAAACACTGTGTACCCAATGTGTCTTCTTGGGCGCCCTCACCAAAAAGAGATACCTTAGGCAATTGGGACCGGTTCCCTGCATGAAGGAGGAAAGGCAACACTCTGCTCTCTTCGCTGCCCACCTATTTGGCCAAGCGTTCCAAAGTCCTCCCGGACTCCGGCCTAGCAGCGCCTAGGTGGAATGCAGACGGTCCCCACTGCTGAACCACTGCTGCGATGAGGAAACACTGTGTTTACGGTTCCTACTGGGAACCCTTACCTGCCGTGTCTCTGTGGGAGCAGAAGGTCGACTTCAGAGGCAGCCAGACAAACGTACAGTTTGCCCTTTCAACGCTACCTGGGGTTTTGTAAGACACGCGGACACTGTTGCCTATCCCCAGAAATTATATCCTCGAAGCCCTTCAGCCCATGCAGGGGCACCTGGGTGCCCAAATTTTCTCCGGGAAGCGCCAGGGTGCTGGTTGCGTCTCTTTCTCGTGGTCCAAAAGTACAGAGACATGTGCTGGGTTCCAGGTTGATATTGGTTCCCTAAAGCCAGGAGCATTACTTTCCCAGTGGGCGAGCTGAAAGGGCGGCCTCAAAGTGTGCTGGGAACCAGCGCGGTTGCTCGTGCTCGCTTCGCCGTTAGAACGGCTTTGCGAAGGGCAAGGCAGTGTGACTGGAGAAGCCCTCTCTCTTCTCCTCCGTGCAGGAGGCTTTCCTGGCGCCCCATGTCCCTAAAGGGCACACTCTACTGTTCCACAGGGACCAAAGTAAGGGTCCGGGATGCCATCCATGAATGGACTCGTGCAGAGTTTGGCCAGGACACCTTAAGCATGTAGTGCATGAAAGTTAGCATGCCCCTCTGGAGGCTGCTGCTGCCTCAGCATATGCCTTGGAAGAACACTGGGTGGCGGAAGTGTTCTTGGGGCCCTGCGCCTCTGTCCACTCTAAAAGTGCCCCGGTTCATCTCTGTGAATGCAGAGTGAGCCGCAACAGCCTGTTCTCTTTGCCGGATATCTTCCTGACCAAAACATTCCAAAGTGCCCCTGAGCAGAGCTGTAAAGCTTCGTACGTGGACCGTCAGGGCTCTCAGTGCTGAAGCTGAGGAGCAATAGGAAACAAGGTGCGCTGTGTCCCTTCTGGGTGTTCTTCACCTGTCGGCACTTTCTGGCGAGCCGTGACTCGACTTTAGAGGCAGTCTTGCAAACCGACCGTTTGCCCCCGAACACTGCTAGGCTTCTGGCAGGTTCAGGGCACCGCACACTGATCACGAAGTACAAACAACCAAGGTCCGGGCAGAGCATCCACAATGCTTGGCGCCAGGCAGCCTTTGCCCAGGAGCCTCAGGCAAAGCAGTGGCTTGACGCGAGTGTGCTGTTCAGGACTCCTAGGACTCCTGGGGGCTCACCACGTCGCATGGCAAAACACTGTGTACCCAATGTGTCTTCTTGGGCGCCCTCACCAAAAAGAGATACCTTAGGCAATTGGGACCGGTTCCCTGCATGAAGGAGGAAAGGCAACACTCTGCTCTCTTCGCTGCCCACCTATTTGGCCAAGCGTTCCAAAGTCCTCCCGGACTCCGGCCTAGCAGCTCCTAGGTGGAATGCAGACGGTCCCCACTGCTGAACCACTGCTGCGATGAGGAAACACTGTGTTTACGGTTCCTACTGGGAACCCTTACCTGCCGTGTCTCTGTGGGAGCAGAAGGTCGACTTCAGAGGCAGCCAGACAAACGTACAGTTTGCCCTTTCAACGCTACCTGGGGTTTTGTAAGACACGCGGACACTGTTGCCTATCCCCAGAAATTATATCCTCGAAGCCCTTCAGCCCATGCAGGGGCACCTGGGTGCCCAAATTTTCTCCGGGAAGCGCCAGGGTGCTGGTTGCGTCTCTTTCTCGTGGTCCAAAACTACAGAGACATGTGCTGGGTTCCAGGTTGATATTGGTTCCCTAAAGCCAGGAGCATTACTTTCCCAGTGGGCGAGCTGAAAGGGCGGCCTCAAAGTGTGCTGGGAACCAGCGCGGTTGCTCGTGCTCGCTTCGCCGTTAGAACGGCTTTGCGAAGGGCAAGGCAGTGTGACTGGAGAAGCCCTCTCTCTTCTCCTCCGTGCAGGAGGCTTTCCTGGCGCCCCATGTCCCTAAAGGGCACACTCTACTGTTCCACAAGGACCAAAGTAAGGGTCCGGGATGCCATCCATGAATGGACTCGTGCAGAGTTTGGCCAGGACACCTTAAGCATGTAGTGCATGAAAGTTAGCATGCCCCTCTGGAGGCTGCTGCTGCCTCAGCATATGCCTTGGAAGAACACTGGGTGGCGGAAGTGTTCTTGGGGCCCTGCGCCTCTGTCCAGTCTAAAAGTGCCCCGGTTCATCTCTGTGAATGCAGAGTGAGCCGCAACAGCCTGTTCTCTTTGCCGGATAACTTCCTGACCAAAACATTCCAAAGTGCCCCTGAGCAGAGCTGTAAAGCTTCGTACGTGGACCGTCAGGGCTCTCAGTGCTGAAGCTGAGGAGCAATAGGAAACAAGGTGCGCTGTGTCCCTTCTGGGTGTTCTTCACCTGTCGGCACTTTCTGGCGAGCCGTGACTCGACTTTAGAGGCAGTCTTGCAAACCGACCGTTTGCCCCCGAACACTGCTAGGCTTCTGGCAGGTTCAGGGCACCGCACACTGATCACGAAGTACAAACAACCAAGGTCCGGGCAGAGCATCCACAATGCTTGGCGCCAGGCAGCCTTTGCCCAGGAGCCTCAGGCAAAGCAGTGGCTTGACGCGAGTGTGCTGTTCAGGACTCCTAGGACTCCTGGGGGCTCACCACGTCGCATGGCAAAACACTGTGTACCCAATGTGTCTTCTTGGGCGCCCTCACCAAAAAGAGATACCTTAGGCAATTGGGACCGGTTCCCTGCATGAAGGAGGAAAGGCAACACTCTGCTCTCTTCGCTGCCCACCTATTTGGCCAAGCGTTCCAAAGTCCTCCCGGACTCCGGCCTAGCAGCGCCTAGGTGGAATGCAGACGGTCCCCACTGCTGAACCACTGCTGCGATGAGGAAACACTGTGTTTACGGTTCCTACTGGGAACCCTTACCTGCCGTGTCTCTGTGGGAGCAGAAGGTCGACTTCAGAGGCAGCCAGACAAACGTACAGTTTGCCCTTTCAACGCTACCTGGGGTTTTGTAAGACACGCGGACACTGTTGCCTATCCCCAGAAATTATATCCTCGAAGCCCTTCAGCCCATGCAGGGGCACCTGGGTGCCCAAATTTTCTCCGGGAAGCGCCAGGGTGCTGGTTGCGTCTCTTTCTCGTGGTCCAAAACTACAGAGACATGTGCTGGGTTCCAGGTTGATATTGGTTCCCTAAAGCCAGGAGCATTACTTTCCCAGTGGGCGAGCTGAAAGGGCGGCCTCAAAGTGTGCTGGGAACCAGCGCGGTTGCTCGTGCTCGCTTCGCCGTTAGAACGGCTTTGCGAAGGGCAAGGCAGTGTGACTGGAGAAGCCCTCTCTCTTCTCCTCCGTGCAGGAGGCTTTCCTGGCGCCCCATGTCCCTAAAGGGCACACTCTACTGTTCCACAGGGACCAAAGTAAGGGTCCGGGATGCCATCCATGAATGGACTCGTGCAGAGTTTGGCCAGGACACCTTAAGCATGTAGTGCATGAAAGTTAGCATGCCCCTCTGGAGGCTGCTGCTGCCTCAGCATATGCCTTGGAAGAACACTGGGTGGCGGAAGTGTTCTTGGGGCCCTGCGCCTCTGTCCACTCTAAAAGTGCCCCGGTTCATCTCTGTGAATGCAGAGTGAGCCGCAACAGCCTGTTCTCTTTGCCGGATAACTTCCTGACCAAAACATTCCAAAGTGCCCCTGAGCAGAGCTGTAAAGCTTCGTACGTGGACCGTCAGGGCTCTCAGTGCTGAAGCTGAGGAGCAATAGGAAACAAGGTGCGCTGTGTCCCTTCTGGGTGTTCTTCACCTGTCGGCACTTTCTGGCGAGCCGTGACTCGACTTTAGAGGCAGTCTTGCAAACCGACCGTTTGCCCCCGAACACTGCTAGGCTTCTGGCAGGTTCAGGGCACCGCACACTGATCACGAAGTACAAACAACCAAGGTCCGGGCAGAGCATCCACAATGCTTGGCGCCAGGCAGCCTTTGCCCAGGAGCCTCAGGCAAAGCAGTGGCTTGACGCGAGTGTGCTGTTCAGGACTCCTAGGACTCCTGGGGGCTCACCACGTCGCATGGCAAAACACTGTGTACCCAATGTGTCTTCTTGGGCGCCCTCACCAAAAAGAGATACCTTAGGCAATTGGGACCGGTTCCCTGCATGAAGGAGGAAAGGCAACACTCTGCTCTCTTCGCTGCCCACCTATTTGGCCAAGCGTTCCAAAGTCCTCCCGGACTCCGGCCTAGCAGCTCCTAGGTGGAATGCAGACGGTCCCCACTGCTGAACCACTGCTGCGATGAGGAAACACTGTGTTTACGGTTCCTACTGGGAACCCTTACCTGCCGTGTCTCTGTGGGAGCAGAAGGTCGACCTCAGAGGCAGCCAGACAAACGTACAGTTTGCCCTTTCAACGCTACCTGGGGTTTTGTAAGACACGCGGACACTGTTGCCTATCCCCAGAAATTATATCCTCGAAGCCCTTCAGCCCATGCAGGGGCACCTGGGTGCCCAAATTTTCTCCGGGAAGCGCCAGGGTGCTGGTTGCGTCTCTTTCTCGTGGTCCAAAAGTACAGAGACATGTGCTGGGTTCCAGGTTGATATTGGTTCCCTAAAGCCAGGAGCATTACTTTCCCAGTGGGCGAGCTGAAAGGGCGGCCTCAAAGTGTGCTGGGAACCAGCGCGGTTGCTCGTGCTCGCTTCGCCGTTAGAACGGCTTTGCGAAGGGCAAGGCAGTGTGACTGGAGAAGCCCTCTCTCTTCTCCTCCGTGCAGGAGGCTTTCCTGGCGCCCCATGTCCCTAAAGGGCACACTCTACTGTTCCACAAGGACCAAAGTAAGGGTCCGGGATGCCATCCATGAATGGACTCGTGCAGAGTTTGGCCAGGACACCTTAAGCATGTAGTGCATGAAAGTTAGCATGCCCCTCTGGAGGCTGCTGCTGCCTCAGCATATGCCTTGGAAGAACACTGGGTGGCGGAAGTGTTCTTGGGGCCCTGCGCCTCTGTCCACTCTAAAAGTGCCCCGGTTCATCTCTGTGAATGCAGAGTGAGCCGCAACAGCCTGTTCTCTTTGCCGGATAACTTCCTGACCAAAACATTCCAAAGTGCCCCTGAGCAGAGCTGTAAAGCTTCGTACGTGGACCGTCAGGGCTCTCAGTGCTGAAGCTGAGGAGCAATAGGAAACAAGGTGCGCTGTGTCCCTTCTGGGTGTTCTTCACCTGTCGGCACTTTCTGGCGAGCCGTGACTCGACTTTAGAGGCAGTCTTGCAAACCGACCGTTTGCCCCCGAACACTGCTAGGCTTCTGGCAGGTTCAGGGCACCGCACACTGATCACGAAGTACAAACAACCAAGGTCCGGGCAGAGCATCCACAATGCTTGGCGCCAGGCAGCCTTTGCCCAGGAGCCTCAGGCAAAGCAGTGGCTTGACGCGAGTGTGCTGTTCAGGACTCCTAGGACTCCTGGGGGCTCACCACGTCGCATGGCAAAACACTGTGTACCCAATGTGTCTTCTTGGGCGCCCTCACCAAAAAGAGATACCTTAGGCAATTGGGACCGGTTCCCTGCATGAAGGAGGAAAGGCAACACTCTGCTCTCTTCGCTGCCCACCTATTTGGCCAAGCGTTCCAAAGTCCTCCCGGACTCCGGCCTAGCAGCTCCTAGGTGGAATGCAGACGGTCCCCACTGCTGAACCACTGCTGCGATGAGGAAACACTGTGTTTACGGTTCCTACTGGGAACCCTTACCTGCCGTGTCTCTGTGGGAGCAGAAGGTCGACCTCAGAGGCAGCCAGACAAACGTACAGTTTGCCCTTTCAACGCTACCTGGGGTTTTGTAAGACACGCGGACACTGTTGCCTATCCCCAGAAATTATATCCTCGAAGCCCTTCAGCCCATGCAGGGGCACCTGGGTGCCCAAATTTTCTCCGGGAAGCGCCAGGGTGCTGGTTGCGTCTCTTTCTCGTGGTCCAAAAGTACAGAGACATGTGCTGGGTTCCAGGTTGATATTGGTTCCCTAAAGCCAGGAGCATTACTTTCCCAGTGGGCGAGCTGAAAGGGCGGCCTCAAAGTGTGCTGGGAACCAGCGCGGTTGCTCGTGCTCGCTTCGCCGTTAGAACGGCTTTGCGAAGGGCAAGGCAGTGTGACTGGAGAAGCCCTCTCTCTTCTCCTCCGTGCAGGAGGCTTTCCTGGCGCCCCATGTCCCTAAAGGGCACACTCTACTGTTCCACAAGGACCAAAGTAAGGGTCCGGGATGCCATCCATGAATGGACTCGTGCAGAGTTTGGCCAGGACACCTTAAGCATGTAGTGCATGAAAGTTAGCATGCCCCTCTGGAGGCTGCTGCTGCCTCAGCATATGCCTTGGAAGAACACTGGGTGGCGGAAGTGTTCTTGGGGCCCTGCGCCTCTGTCCACTCTAAAAGTGCCCCGGTTCATCTCTGTGAATGCAGAGTGAGCCGCAACAGCCTGTTCTCTTTGCCGGATAACTTCCTGACCAAAACATTCCAAAGTGCCCCTGAGCAGAGCTGTAAAGCTTCGTACGTGGACCGTCAGGGCTCTCAGTGCTGAAGCTGAGGAGCAATAGGAAACAAGGTGCGCTGTGTCCCTTCTGGGTGTTCTTCACCTGTCGGCACTTTCTGGCGAGCCGTGACTCGACTTTAGAGGCAGTCTTGCAAACCGACCGTTTGCCCCCGAACACTGCTAGGCTTCTGGCAGGTTCAGGGCACCGCACACTGATCACGAAGTACAAACAACCAAGGTCCGGGCAGAGCATCCACAATGCTTGGCGCCAGGCAGCCTTTGCCCAGGAGCCTCAGGCAAAGCAGTGGCTTGACGCGAGTGTGCTGTTCAGGACTCCTAGGACTCCTGGGGGCTCACCACGTCGCATGGCAAAACACTGTGTACCCAATGTGTCTTCTTGGGCGCCCTCACCAAAAAGAGATACCTTAGGCAATTGGGACCGGTTCCCTGCATGAAGGAGGAAAGGCAACACTCTGCTCTCTTCGCTGCCCACCTATTTGGCCAAGCGTTCCAAAGTCCTCCCGGACTCCGGCCTAGCAGCTCCTAGGTGGAATGCAGACGGTCCCCACTGCTGAACCACTGCTGCGATGAGGAAACACTGTGTTTACGGTTCCTACTGGGAACCCTTACCTGCCGTGTCTCTGTGGGAACAGAAGGTCGACCTCAGAGGCAGCCAGACAAACGTACAGTTTGCCCTTTCAACGCTACCTGGGGTTTTGTAAGACACGCGGACACTGTTGCCTATCCCCAGAAATTATATCCTCGAAGCCCTTCAGCCCATGCAGGGGCACCTGGGTGCCCAAATTTTCTCCGGGAAGCGCCAGGGTGCTGGTTGCGTCTCTTTCTCGTGGTCCAAAAGTACAGAGACATGTGCTGGGTTCCAGGTTGATATTGGTTCCCTAAAGCCAGGAGCATTACTTTCCCAGTGGGCGAGCTGAAAGGGCGGCCTCAAAGTGTGCTGGGAACCAGCGCGGTTGCTCGTGCTCGCTTCGCCGTTAGAACGGCTTTGCGAAGGGCAAGGCAGTGTGACTGGAGAAGCCCTCTCTCTTCTCCTCCGTGCAGGAGGCTTTCCTGGCGCCCCATGTCCCTAAAGGGCACACTCTACTGTTCCACAAGGACCAAAGTAAGGGTCCGGGATGCCATCCATGAATGGACTCGTGCAGAGTTTGGCCAGGACACCTTAAGCATGTAGTGCATGAAAGTTAGCATGCCCCTCTGGAGGCTGCTGCTGCCTCAGCATATGCCTTGGAAGAACACTGGGTGGCGGAAGTGTTCTTGGGGCCCTGCGCCTCTGTCCACTCTAAAAGTGCCCCGGTTCATCTCTGTGAATGCAGAGTGAGCCGCAACAGCCTGTTCTCTTTGCCGGATAACTTCCTGACCAAAACATTCCAAAGTGCCCCTGAGCAGAGCTGTAAAGCTTCGTACGTGGACCGTCAGGGCTCTCAGTGCTGAAGCTGAGGAGCAATAGGAAACAAGGTGCGCTGTGTCCCTTCTGGGTGTTCTTCACCTGTCGGCACTTTCTGGCGAGCCGTGACTCGACTTTAGAGGCAGTCTTGCAAACCGACCGTTTGCCCCCGAACACTGCTAGGCTTCTGGCAGGTTCAGGGCACCGCACACTGATCACGAAGTACAAACAACCAAGGTCCGGGCAGAGCATCCACAATGCTTGGCGCCAGGCAGCCTTTGCCCAGGAGCCTCAGGCAAAGCAGTGGCTTGACGCGAGTGTGCTGTTCAGGACTCCTAGGACTCCTGGGGGCTCACCACGTCGCATGGCAAAACACTGTGTACCCAATGTGTCTTCTTGGGCGCCCTCACCAAAAAGAGATACCTTAGGCAATTGGGACCGGTTCCCTGCATGAAGGAGGAAAGGCAACACTCTGCTCTCTTCGCTGCCCACCTATTTGGCCAAGCGTTCCAAAGTCCTCCCGGACTCCGGCCTAGCAGCGCCTAGGTGGAATGCAGACGGTCCCCACTGCTGAACCACTGCTGCGATGAGGAAACACTGTGTTTACGGTTCCTACTGGGAACCCTTACCTGCCGTGTCTCTGTGGGAGCAGAAGGTCGACTTCAGAGGCAGCCAGACAAACGTACAGTTTGCCCTTTCAACGCTACCTGGGGTTTTGTAAGACACGCGGACACTGTTGCCTATCCCCAGAAATTATATCCTCGAAGCCCTTCAGCCCATGCAGGGGCACCTGGGTGCCCAAATTTTCTCCGGGAAGCGCCAGGGTGCTGGTTGCGTCTCTTTCTCGTGGTCCAAAAGTACAGAGACATGTGCTGGGTTCCAGGTTGATATTGGTTCCCTAAAGCCAGGAGCATTACTTTCCCAGTGGGCGAGCTGAAAGGGCGGCCTCAAAGTGTGCTGGGAACCAGCGCGGTTGCTCGTGCTCGCTTCGCCGTTAGAACGGCTTTGCGAAGGGCAAGGCAGTGTGACTGGAGAAGCCCTCTCTCTTCTCCTCCGTGCAGGAGGCTTTCCTGGCGCCCCATGTCCCTAAAGGGCACACTCTACTGTTCCACAGGGACCAAAGTAAGGGTCCGGGATGCCATCCATGAATGGACTCGTGCAGAGTTTGGCCAGGACACCTTAAGCATGTAGTGCATGAAAGTTAGCATGCCCCTCTGGAGGCTGCTGCTGCCTCAGCATATGCCTTGGAAGAACACTGGGTGGCGGAAGTGTTCTTGGGGCCCTGCGCCTCTGTCCACTCTAAAAGTGCCCCGGTTCATCTCTGTGAATGCAGAGTGAGCCGCAACAGCCTGTTCTCTTTGCCGGATATCTTCCTGACCAAAACATTCCAAAGTGCCCCTGAGCAGAGCTGTAAAGCTTCGTACGTGGACCGTCAGGGCTCTCAGTGCTGAAGCTGAGGAGCAATAGGAAACAAGGTGCGCTGTGTCCCTTCTGGGTGTTCTTCACCTGTCGGCACTTTCTGGCGAGCCGTGACTCGACTTTAGAGGCAGTCTTGCAAACCGACCGTTTGCCCCCGAACACTGCTAGGCTTCTGGCAGGTTCAGGGCACCGCACACTGATCACGAAGTACAAACAACCAAGGTCCGGGCAGAGCATCCACAATGCTTGGCGCCAGGCAGCCTTTGCCCAGGAGCCTCAGGCAAAGCAGTGGCTTGACGCGAGTGTGCTGTTCAGGACTCCTAGGACTCCTGGGGGCTCACCACGTCGCATGGCAAAACACTGTGTACCCAATGTGTCTTCTTGGGCGCCCTCACCAAAAAGAGATACCTTAGGCAATTGGGACCGGTTCCCTGCATGAAGGAGGAAAGGCAACACTCTGCTCTCTTCGCTGCCCACCTATTTGGCCAAGCGTTCCAAAGTCCTCCCGGACTCCGGCCTAGCAGCTCCTAGGTGGAATGCAGACGGTCCCCACTGCTGAACCACTGCTGCGATGAGGAAACACTGTGTTTACGGTTCCTACTGGGAACCCTTACCTGCCGTGTCTCTGTGGGAGCAGAAGGTCGACTTCAGAGGCAGCCAGACAAACGTACAGTTTGCCCTTTCAACGCTACCTGGGGTTTTGTAAGACACGCGGACACTGTTGCCTATCCCCAGAAATTATATCCTCGAAGCCCTTCAGCCCATGCAGGGGCACCTGGGTGCCCAAATTTTCTCCGGGAAGCGCCAGGGTGCTGGTTGCGTCTCTTTCTCGTGGTCCAAAACTACAGAGACATGTGCTGGGTTCCAGGTTGATATTGGTTCCCTAAAGCCAGGAGCATTACTTTCCCAGTGGGCGAGCTGAAAGGGCGGCCTCAAAGTGTGCTGGGAACCAGCGCGGTTGCTCGTGCTCGCTTCGCCGTTAGAACGGCTTTGCGAAGGGCAAGGCAGTGTGACTGGAGAAGCCCTCTCTCTTCTCCTCCGTGCAGGAGGCTTTCCTGGCGCCCCATGTCCCTAAAGGGCACACTCTACTGTTCCACAAGGACCAAAGTAAGGGTCCGGGATGCCATCCATGAATGGACTCGTGCAGAGTTTGGCCAGGACACCTTAAGCATGTAGTGCATGAAAGTTAGCATGCCCCTCTGGAGGCTGCTGCTGCCTCAGCATATGCCTTGGAAGAACACTGGGTGGCGGAAGTGTTCTTGGGGCCCTGCGCCTCTGTCCAGTCTAAAAGTGCCCCGGTTCATCTCTGTGAATGCAGAGTGAGCCGCAACAGCCTGTTCTCTTTGCCGGATAACTTCCTGACCAAAACATTCCAAAGTGCCCCTGAGCAGAGCTGTAAAGCTTCGTACGTGGACCGTCAGGGCTCTCAGTGCTGAAGCTGAGGAGCAATAGGAAACAAGGTGCGCTGTGTCCCTTCTGGGTGTTCTTCACCTGTCGGCACTTTCTGGCGAGCCGTGACTCGACTTTAGAGGCAGTCTTGCAAACCGACCGTTTGCCCCCGAACACTGCTAGGCTTCTGGCAGGTTCAGGGCACCGCACACTGATCACGAAGTACAAACAACCAAGGTCCGGGCAGAGCATCCACAATGCTTGGCGCCAGGCAGCCTTTGCCCAGGAGCCTCAGGCAAAGCAGTGGCTTGACGCGAGTGTGCTGTTCAGGACTCCTAGGACTCCTGGGGGCTCACCACGTCGCATGGCAAAACACTGTGTACCCAATGTGTCTTCTTGGGCGCCCTCACCAAAAAGAGATACCTTAGGCAATTGGGACCGGTTCCCTGCATGAAGGAGGAAAGGCAACACTCTGCTCTCTTCGCTGCCCACCTATTTGGCCAAGCGTTCCAAAGTCCTCCCGGACTCCGGCCTAGCAGCGCCTAGGTGGAATGCAGACGGTCCCCACTGCTGAACCACTGCTGCGATGAGGAAACACTGTGTTTACGGTTCCTACTGGGAACCCTTACCTGCCGTGTCTCTGTGGGAGCAGAAGGTCGACTTCAGAGGCAGCCAGACAAACGTACAGTTTGCCCTTTCAACGCTACCTGGGGTTTTGTAAGACACGCGGACACTGTTGCCTATCCCCAGAAATTATATCCTCGAAGCCCTTCAGCCCATGCAGGGGCACCTGGGTGCCCAAATTTTCTCCGGGAAGCGCCAGGGTGCTGGTTGCGTCTCTTTCTCGTGGTCCAAAACTACAGAGACATGTGCTGGGTTCCAGGTTGATATTGGTTCCCTAAAGCCAGGAGCATTACTTTCCCAGTGGGCGAGCTGAAAGGGCGGCCTCAAAGTGTGCTGGGAACCAGCGCGGTTGCTCGTGCTCGCTTCGCCGTTAGAACGGCTTTGCGAAGGGCAAGGCAGTGTGACTGGAGAAGCCCTCTCTCTTCTCCTCCGTGCAGGAGGCTTTCCTGGCGCCCCATGTCCCTAAAGGGCACACTCTACTGTTCCACAGGGACCAAAGTAAGGGTCCGGGATGCCATCCATGAATGGACTCGTGCAGAGTTTGGCCAGGACACCTTAAGCATGTAGTGCATGAAAGTTAGCATGCCCCTCTGGAGGCTGCTGCTGCCTCAGCATATGCCTTGGAAGAACACTGGGTGGCGGAAGTGTTCTTGGGGCCCTGCGCCTCTGTCCACTCTAAAAGTGCCCCGGTTCATCTCTGTGAATGCAGAGTGAGCCGCAACAGCCTGTTCTCTTTGCCGGATAACTTCCTGACCAAAACATTCCAAAGTGCCCCTGAGCAGAGCTGTAAAGCTTCGTACGTGGACCGTCAGGGCTCTCAGTGCTGAAGCTGAGGAGCAATAGGAAACAAGGTGCGCTGTGTCCCTTCTGGGTGTTCTTCACCTGTCGGCACTTTCTGGCGAGCCGTGACTCGACTTTAGAGGCAGTCTTGCAAACCGACCGTTTGCCCCCGAACACTGCTAGGCTTCTGGCAGGTTCAGGGCACCGCACACTGATCACGAAGTACAAACAACCAAGGTCCGGGCAGAGCATCCACAATGCTTGGCGCCAGGCAGCCTTTGCCCAGGAGCCTCAGGCAAAGCAGTGGCTTGACGCGAGTGTGCTGTTCAGGACTCCTAGGACTCCTGGGGGCTCACCACGTCGCATGGCAAAACACTGTGTACCCAATGTGTCTTCTTGGGCGCCCTCACCAAAAAGAGATACCTTAGGCAATTGGGACCGGTTCCCTGCATGAAGGAGGAAAGGCAACACTCTGCTCTCTTCGCTGCCCACCTATTTGGCCAAGCGTTCCAAAGTCCTCCCGGACTCCGGCCTAGCAGCGCCTAGGTGGAATGCAGACGGTCCCCACTGCTGAACCACTGCTGCGATGAGGAAACACTGTGTTTACGGTTCCTACTGGGAACCCTTACCTGCCGTGTCTCTGTGGGAGCAGAAGGTCGACTTCAGAGGCAGCCAGACAAACGTACAGTTTGCCCTTTCAACGCTACCTGGGGTTTTGTAAGACACGCGGACACTGTTGCCTATCCCCAGAAATTATATCCTCGAAGCCCTTCAGCCCATGCAGGGGCACCTGGGTGCCCAAATTTTCTCCGGGAAGCGCCAGGGTGCTGGTTGCGTCTCTTTCTCGTGGTCCAAAACTACAGAGACATGTGCTGGGTTCCAGGTTGATATTGGTTCCCTAAAGCCAGGAGCATTACTTTCCCAGTGGGCGAGCTGAAAGGGCGGCCTCAAAGTGTGCTGGGAACCAGCGCGGTTGCTCGTGCTCGCTTCGCCATTAGAACGGCTTTGCGAAGGGCAAGGCAGTGTGACTGGAGAAGCCCTCTCTCTTCTCCTCCGTGCAGGAGGCTTTCCTGGCGCCCCATGTCCCTAAAGGGCACACTCTACTGTTCCACAAGGACCAAAGTAAGGGTCCGGGATGCCATCCATGAATGGACTCGTGCAGAGTTTGGCCAGGACACCTTAAGCATGTAGTGCATGAAAGTTAGCATGCCCCTCTGGAGGCTGCTGCTGCCTCAGCATATGCCTTGGAAGAACACTGGGTGGCGGAAGTGTTCTTGGGGCCCTGCGCCTCTGTCCACTCTAAAAGTGCCCCGGTTCATCTCTGTGAATGCAGAGTGAGCCGCAACAGCCTGTTCTCTTTGCCGGATAACTTCCTGACCAAAACATTCCAAAGTGCCCCTGAGCAGAGCTGTAAAGGTTCGTACGTGGACCGTCAGGGCTCTCAGTGCTGAAGCTGAGGAGCAATAGGAAACAAGGTGCGCTGTGTCCCTTCTGGGTGTTCTTCACCTGTCGGCACTTTCTGGCGAGCCGTGACTCGACTTTAGAGGCAGTCTTGCAAACCGACCGTTTGCCCCCGAACACTGCTAGGCTTCTGGCAGGTTCAGGGCACCGCACACTGATCACGAAGTACAAACAACCAAGGTCCGGGCAGAGCATCCACAATGCTTGGCGCCAGGCAGCCTTTGCCCAGGAGCCTCAGGCAAAGCAGTGGCTTGACGCGAGTGTGCTGTTCAGGACTCCTAGGACTCCTGGGGGCTCACCACGTCGCATGGCAAAACACTGTGTACCCAATGTGTCTTCTTGGGCGCCCTCACCAAAAAGAGATACCTTAGGCAATTGGGACCGGTTCCCTGCATGAAGGAGGAAAGGCAACACTCTGCTCTCTTCGCTGCCCACCTATTTGGCCAAGCGTTCCAAAGTCCTCCCGGACTCCGGCCTAGCAGCTCCTAGGTGGAATGCAGACGGTCCCCACTGCTGAACCACTGCTGCGATGAGGAAACACTGTGTTTACGGTTCCTACTGGGAACCCTTACCTGCCGTGTCTCTGTGGGAGCAGAAGGTCGACTTCAGAGGCAGCCAGACAAACGTACAGTTTGCCCTTTCAACGCTACCTGGGGTTTTGTAAGACACGCGGACACTGTTGCCTATCCCCAGAAATTATATCCTCGAAGCCCTTCAGCCCATGCAGGGGCACCTGGGTGCCCAAATTTTCTCCGGGAAGCGCCAGGGTGCTGGTTGCGTCTCTTTCTCGTGGTCCAAAACTACAGAGACATGTGCTGGGTTCCAGGTTGATATTGGTTCCCTAAAGCCAGGAGCATTACTTTCCCAGTGGGCGAGCTGAAAGGGCGGCCTCAAAGTGTGCTGGGAACCAGCGCGGTTGCTCGTGCTCGCTTCGCCATTAGAACGGCTTTGCGAAGGGCAAGGCAGTGTGACTGGAGAAGCCCTCTCTCTTCTCCTCCGTGCAGGAGGCTTTCCTGGCGCCCCATGTCCCTAAAGGGCACACTCTACTGTTCCACAAGGACCAAAGTAAGGGTCCGGGATGCCATCCATGAATGGACTCGTGCAGAGTTTGGCCAGGACACCTTAAGCATGTAGTGCATGAAAGTTAGCATGCCCCTCTGGAGGCTGCTGCTGCCTCAGCATATGCCTTGGAAGAACACTGGGTGGCGGAAGTGTTCTTGGGGCCCTGCGCCTCTGTCCACTCTAAAAGTGCCCCGGTTCATCTCTGTGAATGCAGAGTGAGCCGCAACAGCCTGTTCTCTTTGCCGGATAACTTCCTGACCAAAGCATTCCAAAGTGCCCCTGAGCAGAGCTGTAAAGGTTCGTACGTGGACCGTCAGGGCTCTCAGTGCTGAAGCTGAGGAGCAATAGGAAACAAGGTGCGCTGTGTCCCTTCTGGGTGTTCTTCACCTGTCGGCACTTTCTGGCGAGCCGTGACTCGACTTTAGAGGCAGTCTTGCAAACCGACCGTTTGCCCCCGAACACTGCTAGGCTTCTGGCAGGTTCAGGGCACCGCACACTGATCACGAAGTACAAACAACCAAGGTCCGGGCAGAGCATCCACAATGCTGGCGCCAGGCAGCCTTTGCCCAGGAGCCTCAGGCAAAGCAGTGGCTTGACGCGAGTGTGCTGTTCAGGACTCCTAGGACTCCTGGGGGCTCACCACGTCGCATGGCAAAACACTGTGTACCCAATGTGTCTTCTTGGGCGCCCTCACCAAAAAGAGATACCTTAGGCAATTGGGACCGGTTCCCTGCATGAAGGAGGAAAGGCAACACTCTGCTCTCTTCGCTGCCCACCTATTTGGCCAAGCGTTCCAAAGTCCTCCCGGACTCCGGCCTAGCAGCTCCTAGGTGGAATGCAGACGGTCCCCACTGCTGAACCACTGCTGCGATGAGGAAACACTGTGTTTACGGTTCCTACTGGGAACCCTTACCTGCCGTGTCTCTGTGGGAGCAGAAGGTCGACTTCAGAGGCAGCCAGACAAACGTACAGTTTGCCCTTTCAACGCTACCTGGGGTTTTGTAAGACACGCGGACACTGTTGCCTATCCCCAGAAATTATATCCTCGAAGCCCTTCAGCCCATGCAGGGGCACCTGGGTGCCCAAATTTTCTCCGGGAAGCGCCAGGGTGCTGGTTGCGTCTCTTTCTCGTGGTCCAAAAGTACAGAGACATGTGCTGGGTTCCAGGTTGATATTGGTTCCCTAAAGCCAGGAGCATTACTTTCCCAGTGGGCGAGCTGAAAGGGCGGCCTCAAAGTGTGCTGGGAACCAGCGCGGTTGCTCGTGCTCGCTTCGCCATTAGAACGGCTTTGCGAAGGGCAAGGCAGTGTGACTGGAGAAGCCCTCTCTCTTCTCCTCCGTGCAGGAGGCTTTCCTGGCGCCCCATGTCCCTAAAGGGCACACTCTACTGTTCCACAAGGACCAAAGTAAGGGTCCGGGATGCCATCCATGAATGGACTCGTGCAGAGTTTGGCCAGGACACCTTAAGCATGTAGTGCATGAAAGTTAGCATGCCCCTCTGGAGGCTGCTGCTGCCTCAGCATATGCCTTGGAAGAACACTGGGTGGCGGAAGTGTTCTTGGGGCCCTGCGCCTCTGTCCAGTCTAAAAGTGCCCCGGTTCATCTCTGTGAATGCAGAGTGAGCCGCAACAGCCTGTTCTCTTTGCCGGATAACTTCCTGACCAAAGCATTCCAAAGTGCCCCTGAGCAGAGCTGTAAAGGTTCGTACGTGGACCGTCAGGGCTCTCAGTGCTGAAGCTGAGGAGCAATAGGAAACAAGGTGCGCTGTGTCCCTTCTGGGTGTTCTTCACCTGTCGGCACTTTCTGGCGAGCCGTGACTCGACTTTAGAGGCAGTCTTGCAAACCGACCGTTTGCCCCCGAACACTGCTAGGCTTCTGGCAGGTTCAGGGCACCGCACACTGATCACGAAGTACAAACAACCAAGGTCCGGGCAGAGCATCCACAATGCTTGGCGCCAGGCAGCCTTTGCCCAGGAGCCTCAGGCAAAGCAGTGGCTTGACGCGAGTGTGCTGTTCAGGACTCCTAGGACTCCTGGGGGCTCACCACGTCGCATGGCAAAACACTGTGTACCCAATGTGTCTTCTTGGGCGCCCTCACCAAAAAGAGATACCTTAGGCAATTGGGACCGGTTCCCTGCATGAAGGAGGAAAGGCAACACTCTGCTCTCTTCGCTGCCCACCTATTTGGCCAAGCGTTCCAAAGTCCTCCCGGACTCCGGCCTAGCAGCTCCTAGGTGGAATGCAGACGGTCCCCACTGCTGAACCACTGCTGCGATGAGGAAACACTGTGTTTACGGTTCCTACTGGGAACCCTTACCTGCCGTGTCTCTGTGGGAGCAGAAGGTCGACTTCAGAGGCAGCCAGACAAACGTACAGTTTGCCCTTTCAACGCTACCTGGGGTTTTGTAAGACACGCGGACACTGTTGCCTATCCCCAGAAATTATATCCTCGAAGCCCTTCAGCCCATGCAGGGGCACCTGGGTGCCCAAATTTTCTCCGGGAAGCGCCAGGGTGCTGGTTGCGTCTCTTTCTCGTGGTCCAAAAGTACAGAGACATGTGCTGGGTTCCAGGTTGATATTGGTTCCCTAAAGCCAGGAGCATTACTTTCCCAGTGGGCGAGCTGAAAGGGCGGCCTCAAAGTGTGCTGGGAACCAGCGCGGTTGCTCGTGCTCGCTTCGCCATTAGAACGGCTTTGCGAAGGGCAAGGCAGTGTGACTGGAGAAGCCCTCTCTCTTCTCCTCCGTGCAGGAGGCTTTCCTGGCGCCCCATGTCCCTAAAGGGCACACTCTACTGTTCCACAAGGACCAAAGTAAGGGTCCGGGATGCCATCCATGAATGGACTCGTGCAGAGTTTGGCCAGGACACCTTAAGCATGTAGTGCATGAAAGTTAGCATGCCCCTCTGGAGGCTGCTGCTGCCTCAGCATATGCCTTGGAAGAACACTGGGTGGCGGAAGTGTTCTTGGGGCCCTGCGCCTCTGTCCAGTCTAAAAGTGCCCCGGTTCATCTCTGTGAATGCAGAGTGAGCCGCAACAGCCTGTTCTCTTTGCCGGATAACTTCCTGACCAAAGCATTCCAAAGTGCCCCTGAGCAGAGCTGTAAAGGTTCGTACGTGGACCGTCAGGGCTCTCAGTGCTGAAGCTGAGGAGCAATAGGAAACAAGGTGCGCTGTGTCCCTTCTGGGTGTTCTTCACCTGTCGGCACTTTCTGGCGAGCCGTGACTCGACTTTAGAGGCAGTCTTGCAAACCGACCGTTTGCCCCCGAACACTGCTAGGCTTCTGGCAGGTTCAGGGCACCGCACACTGATCACGAAGTACAAACAACCAAGGTCCGGGCAGAGCATCCACAATGCTTGGCGCCAGGCAGCCTTTGCCCAGGAGCCTCAGGCAAAGCAGTGGCTTGACGCGAGTGTGCTGTTCAGGACTCCTAGGACTCCTGGGGGCTCACCACGTCGCATGGCAAAACACTGTGTACCCAATGTGTCTTCTTGGGCGCCCTCACCAAAAAGAGATACCTTAGGCAATTGGGACCGGTTCCCTGCATGAAGGAGGAAAGGCAACACTCTGCTCTCTTCGCTGCCCACCTATTTGGCCAAGCGTTCCAAAGTCCTCCCGGACTCCGGCCTAGCAGCTCCTAGGTGGAATGCAGACGGTCCCCACTGCTGAACCACTGCTGCGATGAGGAAACACTGTGTTTACGGTTCCTACTGGGAACCCTTACCTGCCGTGTCTCTGTGGGAGCAGAAGGTCGACTTCAGAGGCAGCCAGACAAACGTACAGTTTGCCCTTTCAACGCTACCTGGGGTTTTGTAAGACACGCGGACACTGTTGCCTATCCCCAGAAATTATATCCTCGAAGCCCTTCAGCCCATGCAGGGGCACCTGGGTGCCCAAATTTTCTCCGGGAAGCGCCAGGGTGCTGGTTGCGTCTCTTTCTCGTGGTCCAAAACTACAGAGACATGTGCTGGGTTCCAGGTTGATATTGGTTCCCTAAAGCCAGGAGCATTACTTTCCCAGTGGGCGAGCTGAAAGGGCGGCCTCAAAGTGTGCTGGGAACCAGCGCGGTTGCTCGTGCTCGCTTCGCCATTAGAACGGCTTTGCGAAGGGCAAGGCAGTGTGACTGGAGAAGCCCTCTCTCTTCTCCTCCGTGCAGGAGGCTTTCCTGGCGCCCCATGTCCCTAAAGGGCACACTCTACTGTTCCACAAGGACCAAAGTAAGGGTCCGGGATGCCATCCATGAATGGACTCGTGCAGAGTTTGGCCAGGACACCTTAAGCATGTAGTGCATGAAAGTTAGCATGCCCCTCTGGAGGCTGCTGCTGCCTCAGCATATGCCTTGGAAGAACACTGGGTGGCGGAAGTGTTCTTGGGGCCCTGCGCCTCTGTCCACTCTAAAAGTGCCCCGGTTCATCTCTGTGAATGCAGAGTGAGCCGCAACAGCCTGTTCTCTTTGCCGGATAACTTCCTGACCAAAGCATTCCAAAGTGCCCCTGAGCAGAGCTGTAAAGGTTCGTACGTGGACCGTCAGGGCTCTCAGTGCTGAAGCTGAGGAGCAATAGGAAACAAGGTGCGCTGTGTCCCTTCTGGGTGTTCTTCACCTGTCGGCACTTTCTGGCGAGCCGTGACTCGACTTTAGAGGCAGTCTTGCAAACCGACCGTTTGCCCCCGAACACTGCTAGGCTTCTGGCAGGTTCAGGGCACCGCACACTGATCACGAAGTACAAACAACCAAGGTCCGGGCAGAGCATCCACAATGCTTGGCGCCAGGCAGCCTTTGCCCAGGAGCCTCAGGCAAAGCAGTGGCTTGACGCGAGTGTGCTGTTCAGGACTCCTAGGACTCCTGGGGGCTCACCACGTCGCATGGCAAAACACTGTGTACCCAATGTGTCTTCTTGGGCGCCCTCACCAAAAAGAGATACCTTAGGCAATTGGGACCGGTTCCCTGCATGAAGGAGGAAAGGCAACACTCTGCTCTCTTCGCTGCCCACCTATTTGGCCAAGCGTTCCAAAGTCCTCCCGGACTCCGGCCTAGCAGCTCCTAGGTGGAATGCAGACGGTCCCCACTGCTGAACCACTGCTGCGATGAGGAAACACTGTGTTTACGGTTCCTACTGGGAACCCTTACCTGCCGTGTCTCTGTGGGAGCAGAAGGTCGACTTCAGAGGCAGCCAGACAAACGTACAGTTTGCCCTTTCAACGCTACCTGGGGTTTTGTAAGACACGCGGACACTGTTGCCTATCCCCAGAAATTATATCCTCGAAGCCCTTCAGCCCATGCAGGGGCACCTGGGTGCCCAAATTTTCTCCGGGAAGCGCCAGGGTGCTGGTTGCGTCTCTTTCTCGTGGTCCAAAAGTACAGAGACATGTGCTGGGTTCCAGGTTGATATTGGTTCCCTAAAGCCAGGAGCATTACTTTCCCAGTGGGCGAGCTGAAAGGGCGGCCTCAAAGTGTGCTGGGAACCAGCGCGGTTGCTCGTGCTCGCTTCGCCATTAGAACGGCTTTGCGAAGGGCAAGGCAGTGTGACTGGAGAAGCCCTCTCTCTTCTCCTCCGTGCAGGAGGCTTTCCTGGCGCCCCATGTCCCTAAAGGGCACACTCTACTGTTCCACAAGGACCAAAGTAAGGGTCCGGGATGCCATCCATGAATGGACTCGTGCAGAGTTTGGCCAGGACACCTTAAGCATGTAGTGCATGAAAGTTAGCATGCCCCTCTGGAGGCTGCTGCTGCCTCAGCATATGCCTTGGAAGAACACTGGGTGGCGGAAGTGTTCTTGGGGCCCTGCGCCTCTGTCCAGTCTAAAAGTGCCCCGGTTCATCTCTGTGAATGCAGAGTGAGCCGCAACAGCCTGTTCTCTTTGCCGGATAACTTCCTGACCAAAGCATTCCAAAGTGCCCCTGAGCAGAGCTGTAAAGGTTCGTACGTGGACCGTCAGGGCTCTCAGTGCTGAAGCTGAGGAGCAATAGGAAACAAGGTGCGCTGTGTCCCTTCTGGGTGTTCTTCACCTGTCGGCACTTTCTGGCGAGCCGTGACTCGACTTTAGAGGCAGTCTTGCAAACCGACCGTTTGCCCCCGAACACTGCTAGGCTTCTGGCAGGTTCAGGGCACCGCACACTGATCACGAAGTACAAACAACCAAGGTCCGGGCAGAGCATCCACAATGCTTGGCGCCAGGCAGCCTTTGCCCAGGAGCCTCAGGCAAAGCAGTGGCTTGACGCGAGTGTGCTGTTCAGGACTCCTAGGACTCCTGGGGGCTCACCACGTCGCATGGCAAAACACTGTGTACCCAATGTGTCTTCTTGGGCGCCCTCACCAAAAAGAGATACCTTAGGCAATTGGGACCGGTTCCCTGCATGAAGGAGGAAAGGCAACACTCTGCTCTCTTCGCTGCCCACCTATTTGGCCAAGCGTTCCAAAGTCCTCCCGGACTCCGGCCTAGCAGCTCCTAGGTGGAATGCAGACGGTCCCCACTGCTGAACCACTGCTGCGATGAGGAAACACTGTGTTTACGGTTCCTACTGGGAACCCTTACCTGCCGTGTCTCTGTGGGAGCAGAAGGTCGACTTCAGAGGCAGCCAGACAAACGTACAGTTTGCCCTTTCAACGCTACCTGGGGTTTTGTAAGACACGCGGACACTGTTGCCTATCCCCAGAAATTATATCCTCGAAGCCCTTCAGCCCATGCAGGGGCACCTGGGTGCCCAAATTTTCTCCGGGAAGCGCCAGGGTGCTGGTTGCGTCTCTTTCTCGTGGTCCAAAAGTACAGAGACATGTGCTGGGTTCCAGGTTGATATTGGTTCCCTAAAGCCAGGAGCATTACTTTCCCAGTGGGCGAGCTGAAAGGGCGGCCTCAAAGTGTGCTGGGAACCAGCGCGGTTGCTCGTGCTCGCTTCGCCATTAGAACGGCTTTGCGAAGGGCAAGGCAGTGTGACTGGAGAAGCCCTCTCTCTTCTCCTCCGTGCAGGAGGCTTTCCTGGCGCCCCATGTCCCTAAAGGGCACACTCTACTGTTCCACAAGGACCAAAGTAAGGGTCCGGGATGCCATCCATGAATGGACTCGTGCAGAGTTTGGCCAGGACACCTTAAGCATGTAGTGCATGAAAGTTAGCATGCCCCTCTGGAGGCTGCTGCTGCCTCAGCATATGCCTTGGAAGAACACTGGGTGGCGGAAGTGTTCTTGGGGCCCTGCGCCTCTGTCCAGTCTAAAAGTGCCCCGGTTCATCTCTGTGAATGCAGAGTGAGCCGCAACAGCCTGTTCTCTTTGCCGGATAACTTCCTGACCAAAGCATTCCAAAGTGCCCCTGAGCAGAGCTGTAAAGGTTCGTACGTGGACCGTCAGGGCTCTCAGTGCTGAAGCTGAGGAGCAATAGGAAACAAGGTGCGCTGTGTCCCTTCTGGGTGTTCTTCACCTGTCGGCACTTTCTGGCGAGCCGTGACTCGACTTTAGAGGCAGTCTTGCAAACCGACCGTTTGCCCCCGAACACTGCTAGGCTTCTGGCAGGTTCAGGGCACCGCACACTGATCACGAAGTACAAACAACCAAGGTCCGGGCAGAGCATCCACAATGCTTGGCGCCAGGCAGCCTTTGCCCAGGAGCCTCAGGCAAAGCAGTGGCTTGACGCGAGTGTGCTGTTCAGGACTCCTAGGACTCCTGGGGGCTCACCACGTCGCATGGCAAAACACTGTGTACCCAATGTGTCTTCTTGGGCGCCCTCACCAAAAAGAGATACCTTAGGCAATTGGGACCGGTTCCCTGCATGAAGGAGGAAAGGCAACACTCTGCTCTCTTCGCTGCCCACCTATTTGGCCAAGCGTTCCAAAGTCCTCCCGGACTCCGGCCTAGCAGCTCCTAGGTGGAATGCAGACGGTCCCCACTGCTGAACCACTGCTGCGATGAGGAAACACTGTGTTTACGGTTCCTACTGGGAACCCTTACCTGCCGTGTCTCTGTGGGAGCAGAAGGTCGACCTCAGAGGCAGCCAGACAAACGTACAGTTTGCCCTTTCAACGCTACCTGGGGTTTTGTAAGACACGCGGACACTGTTGCCTATCCCCAGAAATTATATCCTCGAAGCCCTTCAGCCCATGCAGGGGCACCTGGGTGCCCAAATTTTCTCCGGGAAGCGCCAGGGTGCTGGTTGCGTCTCTTTCTCGTGGTCCAAAAGTACAGAGACATGTGCTGGGTTCCAGGTTGATATTGGTTCCCTAAAGCCAGGAGCATTACTTTCCCAGTGGGCGAGCTGAAAGGGCGGCCTCAAAGTGTGCTGGGAACCAGCGCGGTTGCTCGTGCTCGCTTCGCCATTAGAACGGCTTTGCGAAGGGCAAGGCAGTGTGACTGGAGAAGCCCTCTCTCTTCTCCTCCGTGCAGGAGGCTTTCCTGGCGCCCCATGTCCCTAAAGGGCACACTCTACTGTTCCACAAGGACCAAAGTAAGGGTCCGGGATGCCATCCATGAATGGACTCGTGCAGAGTTTGGCCAGGACACCTTAAGCATGTAGTGCATGAAAGTTAGCATGCCCCTCTGGAGGCTGCTGCTGCCTCAGCATATGCCTTGGAAGAACACTGGGTGGCGGAAGTGTTCTTGGGGCCCTGCGCCTCTGTCCACTCTAAAAGTGCCCCGGTTCATCTCTGTGAATGCAGAGTGAGCCGCAACAGCCTGTTCTCTTTGCCGGATAACTTCCTGACCAAAGCATTCCAAAGTGCCCCTGAGCAGAGCTGTAAAGGTTCGTACGTGGACCGTCAGGGCTCTCAGTGCTGAAGCTGAGGAGCAATAGGAAACAAGGTGCGCTGTGTCCCTTCTGGGTGTTCTTCACCTGTCGGCACTTTCTGGCGAGCCGTGACTCGACTTTAGAGGCAGTCTTGCAAACCGACCGTTTGCCCCCGAACACTGCTAGGCTTCTGGCAGGTTCAGGGCACCGCACACTGATCACGAAGTACAAACAACCAAGGTCCGGGCAGAGCATCCACAATGCTTGGCGCCAGGCAGCCTTTGCCCAGGAGCCTCAGGCAAAGCAGTGGCTTGACGCGAGTGTGCTGTTCAGGACTCCTAGGACTCCTGGGGGCTCACCACGTCGCATGGCAAAACACTGTGTACCCAATGTGTCTTCTTGGGCGCCCTCACCAAAAAGAGATACCTTAGGCAATTGGGACCGGTTCCCTGCATGAAGGAGGAAAGGCAACACTCTGCTCTCTTCGCTGCCCACCTATTTGGCCAAGCGTTCCAAAGTCCTCCCGGACTCCGGCCTAGCAGCTCCTAGGTGGAATGCAGACGGTCCCCACTGCTGAACCACTGCTGCGATGAGGAAACACTGTGTTTACGGTTCCTACTGGGAACCCTTACCTGCCGTGTCTCTGTGGGAGCAGAAGGTCGACCTCAGAGGCAGCCAGACAAACGTACAGTTTGCCCTTTCAACGCTACCTGGGGTTTTGTAAGACACGCGGACACTGTTGCCTATCCCCAGAAATTATATCCTCGAAGCCCTTCAGCCCATGCAGGGGCACCTGGGTGCCCAAATTTTCTCCGGGAAGCGCCAGGGTGCTGGTTGCGTCTCTTTCTCGTGGTCCAAAAGTACAGAGACATGTGCTGGGTTCCAGGTTGATATTGGTTCCCTAAAGCCAGGAGCATTACTTTCCCAGTGGGCGAGCTGAAAGGGCGGCCTCAAAGTGTGCTGGGAACCAGCGCGGTTGCTCGTGCTCGCTTCGCCATTAGAACGGCTTTGCGAAGGGCAAGGCAGTGTGACTGGAGAAGCCCTCTCTCTTCTCCTCCGTGCAGGAGGCTTTCCTGGCGCCCCATGTCCCTAAAGGGCACACTCTACTGTTCCACAAGGACCAAAGTAAGGGTCCGGGATGCCATCCATGAATGGACTCGTGCAGAGTTTGGCCAGGACACCTTAAGCATGTAGTGCATGAAAGTTAGCATGCCCCTCTGGAGGCTGCTGCTGCCTCAGCATATGCCTTGGAAGAACACTGGGTGGCGGAAGTGTTCTTGGGGCCCTGCGCCTCTGTCCACTCTAAAAGTGCCCCGGTTCATCTCTGTGAATGCAGAGTGAGCCGCAACAGCCTGTTCTCTTTGCCGGATAACTTCCTGACCAAAGCATTCCAAAGTGCCCCTGAGCAGAGCTGTAAAGGTTCGTACGTGGACCGTCAGGGCTCTCAGTGCTGAAGCTGAGGAGCAATAGGAAACAAGGTGCGCTGTGTCCCTTCTGGGTGTTCTTCACCTGTCGGCACTTTCTGGCGAGCCGTGACTCGACTTTAGAGGCAGTCTTGCAAACCGACCGTTTGCCCCCGAACACTGCTAGGCTTCTGGCAGGTTCAGGGCACCGCACACTGATCACGAAGTACAAACAACCAAGGTCCGGGCAGAGCATCCACAATGCTTGGCGCCAGGCAGCCTTTGCCCAGGAGCCTCAGGCAAAGCAGTGGCTTGACGCGAGTGTGCTGTTCAGGACTCCTAGGACTCCTGGGGGCTCACCACGTCGCATGGCAAAACACTGTGTACCCAATGTGTCTTCTTGGGCGCCCTCACCAAAAAGAGATACCTTAGGCAATTGGGACCGGTTCCCTGCATGAAGGAGGAAAGGCAACACTCTGCTCTCTTCGCTGCCCACCTATTTGGCCAAGCGTTCCAAAGTCCTCCCGGACTCCGGCCTAGCAGCTCCTAGGTGGAATGCAGACGGTCCCCACTGCTGAACCACTGCTGCGATGAGGAAACACTGTGTTTACGGTTCCTACTGGGAACCCTTACCTGCCGTGTCTCTGTGGGAGCAGAAGGTCGACCTCAGAGGCAGCCAGACAAACGTACAGTTTGCCCTTTCAACGCTACCTGGGGTTTTGTAAGACACGCGGACACTGTTGCCTATCCCCAGAAATTATATCCTCGAAGCCCTTCAGCCCATGCAGGGGCACCTGGGTGCCCAAATTTTCTCCGGGAAGCGCCAGGGTGCTGGTTGCGTCTCTTTCTCGTGGTCCAAAAGTACAGAGACATGTGCTGGGTTCCAGGTTGATATTGGTTCCCTAAAGCCAGGAGCATTACTTTCCCAGTGGGCGAGCTGAAAGGGCGGCCTCAAAGTGTGCTGGGAACCAGCGCGGTTGCTCGTGCTCTCTTCGCCGTTAGAACGGCTTTGCGAAGGGCAAGGCAGTGTGACTGGAGAAACCCTCTCTCTTCTCCTCCGTGCAGGAGGCTTTCCTGGCGCCCCATGTCCCTAAAGGGCACACTCTACTGTTCCACAGGGACCAAAGTAAGGGTCCGGGATGCCATCCATGAATGGACTCGTGCAGAGTTTGGCCAGGACACCTTAAGCATGTAGTGCATGAAAGTTAGCATGCCCCTCTGGAGGCTGCTGCTGCCTCAGCATATGCCTTGGAAGAACACTGGGTGGCGGAAGTGTTCTTGGGGCCCTGCGCCTCTGTCCAGTCTAAAAGTGCCCCGGTTCATCTCTGTGAATGCAGAGTGAGCCGCAACAGCCTGTTCTCTTTGCCGGATAACTTCCTGACCAAAGCATTCCAAAGTGCCCCTGAGCAGAGCTGTAAAGGTTCGTACGTGGACCGTCAGGGCTCTCAGTGCTGAAGCTGAGGAGCAATAGGAAACAAGGTGCGCTGTGTCCCTTCTGGGTGTTCTTCACCTGTCGGCACTTTCTGGCGAGCCGTGACTCGACTTTAGAGGCAGTCTTGCAAACCGACCGTTTGCCCCCGAACACTGCTAGGCTTCTGGCAGGTTCAGGGCACCGCACACTGATCACGAAGTACAAACAACCAAGGTCCGGGCAGAGCATCCACAATGCTTGGCGCCAGGCAGCCTTTGCCCAGGAGCCTCAGGCAAAGCAGTGGCTTGACGCGAGTGTGCTGTTCAGGACTCCTAGGACTCCTGGGGGCTCACCACGTCGCATGGCAAAACACTGTGTACCCAATGTGTCTTCTTGGGCGCCCTCACCAAAAAGAGATACCTTAGGCAATTGGGACCGGTTCCCTGCATGAAGGAGGAAAGGCAACACTCTGCTCTCTTCGCTGCCCACCTATTTGGCCAAGCGTTCCAAAGTCCTCCCGGACTCCGGCCTAGCAGCGCCTAGGTGGAATGCAGACGGTCCCCACTGCTGAACCACTGCTGCGATGAGGAAACACTGTGTTTACGGTTCCTACTGGGAACCCTTACCTGCCGTGTCTCTGTGGGAGCAGAAGGTCGACTTCAGAGGCAGCCAGACAAACGTACAGTTTGCCCTTTCAACGCTACCTGGGGTTTTGTAAGACACGCGGACACTGTTGCCTATCCCCAGAAATTATATCCTCGAAGCCCTTCAGCCCATGCAGGGGCACCTGGGTGCCCAAATTTTCTCCGGGAAGCGCCAGGGTGCTGGTTGCGTCTCTTTCTCGTGGTCCAAAAGTACAGAGACATGTGCTGGGTTCCAGGTTGATATTGGTTCCCTAAAGCCAGGAGCATTACTTTCCCAGTGGGCGAGCTGAAAGGGCGGCCTCAAAGTGTGCTGGGAACCAGCGCGGTTGCTCGTGCTCGCTTCGCCGTTAGAACGGCTTTGCGAAGGGCAAGGCAGTGTGACTGGAGAAGCCCTCTCTCTTCTCCTCCGTGCAGGAGGCTTTCCTGGCGCCCCATGTCCCTAAAGGGCACACTCTACTGTTCCACAAGGACCAAAGTAAGGGTCCGGGATGCCATCCATGAATGGACTCGTGCAGAGTTTGGCCAGGACACCTTAAGCATGTAGTGCATGAAAGTTAGCATGCCCCTCTGGAGGCTGCTGCTGCCTCAGCATATGCCTTGGAAGAACACTGGGTGGCGGAAGTGTTCTTGGGGCCCTGCGCCTCTGTCCACTCTAAAAGTGCCCCGGTTCATCTCTGTGAATGCAGAGTGAGCCGCAACAGCCTGTTCTCTTTGCCGGATAACTTCCTGACCAAAACATTCCAAAGTGCCCCTGAGCAGAGCTGTAAAGCTTCGTACGTGGACCGTCAGGGCTCTCAGTGCTGAAGCTGAGGAGCAATAGGAAACAAGGTGCGCTGTGTCCCTTCTGGGTGTTCTTCACCTGTCGGCACTTTCTGGCGAGCCGTGACTCGACTTTAGAGGCAGTCTTGCAAACCGACCGTTTGCCCCCGAACACTGCTAGGCTTCTGGCAGGTTCAGGGCACCGCACACTGATCACGAAGTACAAACAACCAAGGTCCGGGCAGAGCATCCACAATGCTTGGCGCCAGGCAGCCTTTGCCCAGGAGCCTCAGGCAAAGCAGTGGCTTGACGCGAGTGTGCTGTTCAGGACTCCTAGGACTCCTGGGGGCTCACCACGTCGCATGGCAAAACACTGTGTACCCAATGTGTCTTCTTGGGCGCCCTCACCAAAAAGAGATACCTTAGGCAATTGGGACCGGTTCCCTGCATGAAGGAGGAAAGGCAACACTCTGCTCTCTTCGCTGCCCACCTATTTGGCCAAGCGTTCCAAAGTCCTCCCGGACTCCGGCCTAGCAGCGCCTAGGTGGAATGCAGACGGTCCCCACTGCTGAACCACTGCTGCGATGAGGAAACACTGTGTTTACGGTTCCTACTGGGAACCCTTACCTGCCGTGTCTCTGTGGGAGCAGAAGGTCGACTTCAGAGGCAGCCAGACAAACGTACAGTTTGCCCTTTCAACGCTACCTGGGGTTTTGTAAGACACGCGGACACTGTTGCCTATCCCCAGAAATTATATCCTCGAAGCCCTTCAGCCCATGCAGGGGCACCTGGGTGCCCAAATTTTCTCCGGGAAGCGCCAGGGTGCTGGTTGCGTCTCTTTCTCGTGGTCCAAAACTACAGAGACATGTGCTGGGTTCCAGGTTGATATTGGTTCCCTAAAGCCAGGAGCATTACTTTCCCAGTGGGCGAGCTGAAAGGGCGGCCTCAAAGTGTGCTGGGAACCAGCGCGGTTGCTCGTGCTCGCTTCGCCGTTAGAACGGCTTTGCGAAGGGCAAGGCAGTGTGACTGGAGAAGCCCTCTCTCTTCTCCTCCGTGCAGGAGGCTTTCCTGGCGCCCCATGTCCCTAAAGGGCACACTCTACTGTTCCACAAGGACCAAAGTAAGGGTCCGGGATGCCATCCATGAATGGACTCGTGCAGAGTTTGGCCAGGACACCTTAAGCATGTAGTGCATGAAAGTTAGCATGCCCCTCTGGAGGCTGCTGCTGCCTCAGCATATGCCTTGGAAGAACACTGGGTGGCGGAAGTGTTCTTGGGGCCCTGCGCCTCTGTCCACTCTAAAAGTGCCCCGGTTCATCTCTGTGAATGCAGAGTGAGCCGCAACAGCCTGTTCTCTTTGCCGGATAACTTCCTGACCAAAACATTCCAAAGTGCCCCTGAGCAGAGCTGTAAAGCTTCGTACGTGGACCGTCAGGGCTCTCAGTGCTGAAGCTGAGGAGCAATAGGAAACAAGGTGCGCTGTGTCCCTTCTGGGTGTTCTTCACCTGTCGGCACTTTCTGGCGAGCCGTGACTCGACTTTAGAGGCAGTCTTGCAAACCGACCGTTTGCCCCCGAACACTGCTAGGCTTCTGGCAGGTTCAGGGCACCGCACACTGATCACGAAGTACAAACAACCAAGGTCCGGGCAGAGCATCCACAATGCTTGGCGCCAGGCAGCCTTTGCCCAGGAGCCTCAGGCAAAGCAGTGGCTTGACGCGAGTGTGCTGTTCAGGACTCCTAGGACTCCTGGGGGCTCACCACGTCGCATGGCAAAACACTGTGTACCCAATGTGTCTTCTTGGGCGCCCTCACCAAAAAGAGATACCTTAGGCAATTGGGACCGGTTCCCTGCATGAAGGAGGAAAGGCAACACTCTGCTCTCTTCGCTGCCCACCTATTTGGCCAAGCGTTCCAAAGTCCTCCCGGACTCCGGCCTAGCAGCGCCTAGGTGGAATGCAGACGGTCCCCACTGCTGAACCACTGCTGCGATGAGGAAACACTGTGTTTACGGTTCCTACTGGGAACCCTTACCTGCCGTGTCTCTGTGGGAGCAGAAGGTCGACTTCAGAGGCAGCCAGACAAACGTACAGTTTGCCCTTTCAACGCTACCTGGGGTTTTGTAAGACACGCGGACACTGTTGCCTATCCCCAGAAATTATATCCTCGAAGCCCTTCAGCCCATGCAGGGGCACCTGGGTGCCCAAATTTTCTCCGGGAAGCGCCAGGGTGCTGGTTGCGTCTCTTTCTCGTGGTCCAAAACTACAGAGACATGTGCTGGGTTCCAGGTTGATATTGGTTCCCTAAAGCCAGGAGCATTACTTTCCCAGTGGGCGAGCTGAAAGGGCGGCCTCAAAGTGTGCTGGGAACCAGCGCGGTTGCTCGTGCTCGCTTCGCCGTTAGAACGGCTTTGCGAAGGGCAAGGCAGTGTGACTGGAGAAGCCCTCTCTCTTCTCCTCCGTGCAGGAGGCTTTCCTGGCGCCCCATGTCCCTAAAGGGCACACTCTACTGTTCCACAGGGACCAAAGTAAGGGTCCGGGATGCCATCCATGAATGGACTCGTGCAGAGTTTGGCCAGGACACCTTAAGCATGTAGTGCATGAAAGTTAGCATGCCCCTCTGGAGGCTGCTGCTGCCTCAGCATATGCCTTGGAAGAACACTGGGTGGCGGAAGTGTTCTTGGGGCCCTGCGCCTCTGTCCACTCTAAAAGTGCCCCGGTTCATCTCTGTGAATGCAGAGTGAGCCGCAACAGCCTGTTCTCTTTGCCGGATAACTTCCTGACCAAAACATTCCAAAGTGCCCCTGAGCAGAGCTGTAAAGCTTCGTACGTGGACCGTCAGGGCTCTCAGTGCTGAAGCTGAGGAGCAATAGGAAACAAGGTGCGCTGTGTCCCTTCTGGGTGTTCTTCACCTGTCGGCACTTTCTGGCGAGCCGTGACTCGACTTTAGAGGCAGTCTTGCAAACCGACCGTTTGCCCCCGAACACTGCTAGGCTTCTGGCAGGTTCAGGGCACCGCACACTGATCACGAAGTACAAACAACCAAGGTCCGGGCAGAGCATCCACAATGCTTGGCGCCAGGCAGCCTTTGCCCAGGAGCCTCAGGCAAAGCAGTGGCTTGACGCGAGTGTGCTGTTCAGGACTCCTAGGACTCCTGGGGGCTCACCACGTCGCATGGCAAAACACTGTGTACCCAATGTGTCTTCTTGGGCGCCCTCACCAAAAAGAGATACCTTAGGCAATTGGGACCGGTTCCCTGCATGAAGGAGGAAAGGCAACACTCTGCTCTCTTCGCTGCCCACCTATTTGGCCAAGCGTTCCAAAGTCCTCCCGGACTCCGGCCTAGCAGCGCCTAGGTGGAATGCAGACGGTCCCCACTGCTGAACCACTGCTGCGATGAGGAAACACTGTGTTTACGGTTCCTACTGGGAACCCTTACCTGCCGTGTCTCTGTGGGAGCAGAAGGTCGACTTCAGAGGCAGCCAGACAAACGTACAGTTTGCCCTTTCAACGCTACCTGGGGTTTTGTAAGACACGCGGACACTGTTGCCTATCCCCAGAAATTATATCCTCGAAGCCCTTCAGCCCATGCAGGGGCACCTGGGTGCCCAAATTTTCTCCGGGAAGCGCCAGGGTGCTGGTTGCGTCTCTTTCTCGTGGTCCAAAACTACAGAGACATGTGCTGGGTTCCAGGTTGATATTGGTTCCCTAAAGCCAGGAGCATTACTTTCCCAGTGGGCGAGCTGAAAGGGCGGCCTCAAAGTGTGCTGGGAACCAGCGCGGTTGCTCGTGCTCTCTTCGCCGTTAGAACGGCTTTGCGAAGGGCAAGGCAGTGTGACTGGAGAAGCCCTCTCTCTTCTCCTCCGTGCAGGAGGCTTTCCTGGCGCCCCATGTCCCTAAAGGGCACACTCTACTGTTCCACAGGGACCAAAGTAAGGGTCCGGGATGCCATCCATGAATGGACTCGTGCAGAGTTTGGCCAGGACACCTTAAGCATGTAGTGCATGAAAGTTAGCATGCCCCTCTGGAGGCTGCTGCTGCCTCAGCATATGCCTTGGAAGAACACTGGGTGGCGGAAGTGTTCTTGGGGCCCTGCGCCTCTGTCCACTCTAAAAGTGCCCCGGTTCATCTCTGTGAATGCAGAGTGAGCCGCAACAGCCTGTTCTCTTTGCCGGATAACTTCCTGACCAAAACATTCCAAAGTGCCCCTGAGCAGAGCTGTAAAGCTTCGTACGTGGACCGTCAGGGCTCTCAGTGCTGAAGCTGAGGAGCAATAGGAAACAAGGTGCGCTGTGTCCCTTCTGGGTGTTCTTCACCTGTCGGCACTTTCTGGCGAGCCGTGACTCGACTTTAGAGGCAGTCTTGCAAACCGACCGTTTGCCCCCGAACACTGCTAGGCTTCTGGCAGGTTCAGGGCACCGCACACTGATCACGAAGTACAAACAACCAAGGTCCGGGCAGAGCATCCACAATGCTTGGCGCCAGGCAGCCTTTGCCCAGGAGCCTCAGGCAAAGCAGTGGCTTGACGCGAGTGTGCTGTTCAGGACTCCTAGGACTCCTGGGGGCTCACCACGTCGCATGGCAAAACACTGTGTACCCAATGTGTCTTCTTGGGCGCCCTCACCAAAAAGAGATACCTTAGGCAATTGGGACCGGTTCCCTGCATGAAGGAGGAAAGGCAACACTCTGCTCTCTTCGCTGCCCACCTATTTGGCCAAGCGTTCCAAAGTCCTCCCGGACTCCGGCCTAGCAGCGCCTAGGTGGAATGCAGACGGTCCCCACTGCTGAACCACTGCTGCGATGAGGAAACACTGTGTTTACGGTTCCTACTGGGAACCCTTACCTGCCGTGTCTCTGTGGGAGCAGAAGGTCGACTTCAGAGGCAGCCAGACAAACGTACAGTTTGCCCTTTCAACGCTACCTGGGGTTTTGTAAGACACGCGGACACTGTTGCCTATCCCCAGAAATTATATCCTCGAAGCCCTTCAGCCCATGCAGGGGCACCTGGGTGCCCAAATTTTCTCCGGGAAGCGCCAGGGTGCTGGTTGCGTCTCTTTCTCGTGGTCCAAAACTACAGAGACATGTGCTGGGTTCCAGGTTGATATTGGTTCCCTAAAGCCAGGAGCATTACTTTCCCAGTGGGCGAGCTGAAAGGGCGGCCTCAAAGTGTGCTGGGAACCAGCGCGGTTGCTCGTGCTCGCTTCGCCGTTAGAACGGCTTTGCGAAGGGCAAGGCAGTGTGACTGGAGAAGCCCTCTCTCTTCTCCTCCGTGCAGGAGGCTTTCCTGGCGCCCCATGTCCCTAAAGGGCACACTCTACTGTTCCACAAGGACCAAAGTAAGGGTCCGGGATGCCATCCATGAATGGACTCGTGCAGAGTTTGGCCAGGACACCTTAAGCATGTAGTGCATGAAAGTTAGCATGCCCCTCTGGAGGCTGCTGCTGCCTCAGCATATGCCTTGGAAGAACACTGGGTGGCGGAAGTGTTCTTGGGGCCCTGCGCCTCTGTCCACTCTAAAAGTGCCCCGGTTCATCTCTGTGAATGCAGAGTGAGCCGCAACAGCCTGTTCTCTTTGCCGGATAACTTCCTGACCAAAACATTCCAAAGTGCCCCTGAGCAGAGCTGTAAAGGTTCGTACGTGGACCGTCAGGGCTCTCAGTGCTGAAGCTGAGGAGCAATAGGAAACAAGGTGCGCTGTGTCCCTTCTGGGTGTTCTTCACCTGTCGGCACTTTCTGGCGAGCCGTGACTCGACTTTAGAGGCAGTCTTGCAAACCGACCGTTTGCCCCCGAACACTGCTAGGCTTCTGGCAGGTTCAGGGCACCGCACACTGATCACGAAGTACAAACAACCAAGGTCCGGGCAGAGCATCCACAATGCTTGGCGCCAGGCAGCCTTTGCCCAGGAGCCTCAGGCAAAGCAGTGGCTTGACGCGAGTGTGCTGTTCAGGACTCCTAGGACTCCTGGGGGCTCACCACGTCGCATGGCAAAACACTGTGTACCCAATGTGTCTTCTTGGGCGCCCTCACCAAAAAGAGATACCTTAGGCAATTGGGACCGGTTCCCTGCATGAAGGAGGAAAGGCAACACTCTGCTCTCTTCGCTGCCCACCTATTTGGCCAAGCGTTCCAAAGTCCTCCCGGACTCCGGCCTAGCAGCGCCTAGGTGGAATGCAGACGGTCCCCACTGCTGAACCACTGCTGCGATGAGGAAACACTGTGTTTACGGTTCCTACTGGGAACCCTTACCTGCCGTGTCTCTGTGGGAGCAGAAGGTCGACTTCAGAGGCAGCCAGACAAACGTACAGTTTGCCCTTTCAACGCTACCTGGGGTTTTGTAAGACACGCGGACACTGTTGCCTATCCCCAGAAATTATATCCTCGAAGCCCTTCAGCCCATGCAGGGGCACCTGGGTGCCCAAATTTTCTCCGGGAAGCGCCAGGGTGCTGGTTGCGTCTCTTTCTCGTGGTCCAAAACTACAGAGACATGTGCTGGGTTCCAGGTTGATATTGGTTCCCTAAAGCCAGGAGCATTACTTTCCCAGTGGGCGAGCTGAAAGGGCGGCCTCAAAGTGTGCTGGGAACCAGCGCGGTTGCTCGTGCTCGCTTCGCCATTAGAACGGCTTTGCGAAGGGCAAGGCAGTGTGACTGGAGAAGCCCTCTCTCTTCTCCTCCGTGCAGGAGGCTTTCCTGGCGCCCCATGTCCCTAAAGGGCACACTCTACTGTTCCACAAGGACCAAAGTAAGGGTCCGGGATGCCATCCATGAATGGACTCGTGCAGAGTTTGGCCAGGACACCTTAAGCATGTAGTGCATGAAAGTTAGCATGCCCCTCTGGAGGCTGCTGCTGCCTCAGCATATGCCTTGGAAGAACACTGGGTGGCGGAAGTGTTCTTGGGGCCCTGCGCCTCTGTCCACTCTAAAAGTGCCCCGGTTCATCTCTGTGAATGCAGAGTGAGCCGCAACAGCCTGTTCTCTTTGCCGGATAACTTCCTGACCAAAACATTCCAAAGTGCCCCTGAGCAGAGCTGTAAAGCTTCGTACGTGGACCGTCAGGGCTCTCAGTGCTGAAGCTGAGGAGCAATAGGAAACAAGGTGCGCTGTGTCCCTTCTGGGTGTTCTTCACCTGTCGGCACTTTCTGGCGAGCCGTGACTCGACTTTAGAGGCAGTCTTGCAAACCGACCGTTTGCCCCCGAACACTGCTAGGCTTCTGGCAGGTTCAGGGCACCGCACACTGATCACGAAGTACAAACAACCAAGGTCCGGGCAGAGCATCCACAATGCTTGGCGCCAGGCAGCCTTTGCCCAGGAGCCTCAGGCAAAGCAGTGGCTTGACGCGAGTGTGCTGTTCAGGACTCCTAGGACTCCTGGGGGCTCACCACGTCGCATGGCAAAACACTGTGTACCCAATGTGTCTTCTTGGGCGCCCTCACCAAAAAGAGATACCTTAGGCAATTGGGACCGGTTCCCTGCATGAAGGAGGAAAGGCAACACTCTGCTCTCTTCGCTGCCCACCTATTTGGCCAAGCGTTCCAAAGTCCTCCCGGACTCCGGCCTAGCAGCTCCTAGGTGGAATGCAGACGGTCCCCACTGCTGAACCACTGCTGCGATGAGGAAACACTGTGTTTACGGTTCCTACTGGGAACCCTTACCTGCCGTGTCTCTGTGGGAGCAGAAGGTCGACTTCAGAGGCAGCCAGACAAACGTACAGTTTGCCCTTTCAACGCTACCTGGGGTTTTGTAAGACACGCGGACACTGTTGCCTATCCCCAGAAATTATATCCTCGAAGCCCTTCAGCCCATGCAGGGGCACCTGGGTGCCCAAATTTTCTCCGGGAAGCGCCAGGGTGCTGGTTGCGTCTCTTTCTCGTGGTCCAAAACTACAGAGACATGTGCTGGGTTCCAGGTTGATATTGGTTCCCTAAAGCCAGGAGCATTACTTTCCCAGTGGGCGAGCTGAAAGGGCGGCCTCAAAGTGTGCTGGGAACCAGCGCGGTTGCTCGTGCTCGCTTCGCCATTAGAACGGCTTTGCGAAGGGCAAGGCAGTGTGACTGGAGAAGCCCTCTCTCTTCTCCTCCGTGCAGGAGGCTTTCCTGGCGCCCCATGTCCCTAAAGGGCACACTCTACTGTTCCACAAGGACCAAAGTAAGGGTCCGGGATGCCATCCATGAATGGACTCGTGCAGAGTTTGGCCAGGACACCTTAAGCATGTAGTGCATGAAAGTTAGCATGCCCCTCTGGAGGCTGCTGCTGCCTCAGCATATGCCTTGGAAGAACACTGGGTGGCGGAAGTGTTCTTGGGGCCCTGCGCCTCTGTCCACTCTAAAAGTGCCCCGGTTCATCTCTGTGAATGCAGAGTGAGCCGCAACAGCCTGTTCTCTTTGCCGGATAACTTCCTGACCAAAGCATTCAAAAGTGCCCCTGAGCAGAGCTGTAAAGCTTCGTACGTGGACCGTCAGGGCTCTCAGTGCTGAAGCTGAAGAGCAATAGGAAACAAGGTGCGCTGTGTCCCTTCTGGGTGTTCTTCACCTGTCGGCACTTTCTGGCGAGCCGTGACTCGACTTTAGAGGCAGTCTTGCAAACCGACCGTTTGCCCCCGAACACTGCTAGGCTTCTGGCAGGTTCAGGGCACCGCACACTGATCACGAAGTACAAACAACCAAGGTCCGGGCAGAGCATCCACAATGCTTGGCGCCAGGCAGCCTTTGCCCAGGAGCCTCAGGCAAAGCAGTGGCTTGACGCGAGTGTGCTGTTCAGGACTCCTAGGACTCCTGGGGGCTCACCACGTCGCATGGCAAAACACTGTGTACCCAATGTGTCTTCTTGGGCGCCCTCACCAAAAAGAGATACCTTAGGCAATTGGGACCGGTTCCCTGCATGAAGGAGGAAAGGCAACACTCTGCTCTCTTCGCTGCCCACCTATTTGGCCAAGCGTTCCAAAGTCCTCCCGGACTCCGGCCTAGCAGCTCCTAGGTGGAATGCAGACGGTCCCCACTGCTGAACCACTGCTGCGATGAGGAAACACTGTGTTTACGGTTCCTACTGGGAACCCTTACCTGCCGTGTCTCTGTGGGAGCAGAAGGTCGACTTCAGAGGCAGCCAGACAAACGTACAGTTTGCCCTTTCAACGCTACCTGGGGTTTTGTAAGACACGCGGACACTGTTGCCTATCCCCAGAAATTATATCCTCGAAGCCCTTCAGCCCATGCAGGGGCACCTGGGTGCCCAAATTTTCTCCGGGAAGCGCCAGGGTGCTGGTTGCGTCTCTTTCTCGTGGTCCAAAACTACAGAGACATGTGCTGGGTTCCAGGTTGATATTGGTTCCCTAAAGCCAGGAGCATTACTTTCCCAGTGGGCGAGCTGAAAGGGCGGCCTCAAAGTGTGCTGGGAACCAGCGCGGTTGCTCGTGCTCGCTTCGCCATTAGAACGGCTTTGCGAAGGGCAAGGCAGTGTGACTGGAGAAGCCCTCTCTCTTCTCCTCCGTGCAGGAGGCTTTCCTGGCGCCCCATGTCCCTAAAGGGCACACTCTACTGTTCCACAAGGACCAAAGTAAGGGTCCGGGATGCCATCCATGAATGGACTCGTGCAGAGTTTGGCCAGGACACCTTAAGCATGTAGTGCATGAAAGTTAGCATGCCCCTCTGGAGGCTGCTGCTGCCTCAGCATATGCCTTGGAAGAACACTGGGTGGCGGAAGTGTTCTTGGGGCCCTGCGCCTCTGTCCACTCTAAAAGTGCCCCGGTTCATCTCTGTGAATGCAGAGTGAGCCGCAACAGCCTGTTCTCTTTGCCGGATAACTTCCTGACCAAAGCATTCAAAAGTGCCCCTGAGCAGAGCTGTAAAGCTTCGTACGTGGACCGTCAGGGCTCTCAGTGCTGAAGCTGAGGAGCAATAGGAAACAAGGTGCGCTGTGTCCCTTCTGGGTGTTCTTCACCTGTCGGCACTTTCTGGCGAGCCGTGACTCGACTTTAGAGGCAGTCTTGCAAACCGACCGTTTGCCCCCGAACACTGCTAGGCTTCTGGCAGGTTCAGGGCACCGCACACTGATCACGAAGTACAAACAACCAAGGTCCGGGCAGAGCATCCACAATGCTTGGCGCCAGGCAGCCTTTGCCCAGGAGCCTCAGGCAAAGCAGTGGCTTGACGCGAGTGTGCTGTTCAGGACTCCTAGGACTCCTGGGGGCTCACCACGTCGCATGGCAAAACACTGTGTACCCAATGTGTCTTCTTGGGCGCCCTCACCAAAAAGAGATACCTTAGGCAATTGGGACCGGTTCCCTGCATGAAGGAGGAAAGGCAACACTCTGCTCTCTTCGCTGCCCACCTATTTGGCCAAGCGTTCCAAAGTCCTCCCGGACTCCGGCCTAGCAGCTCCTAGGTGGAATGCAGACGGTCCCCACTGCTGAACCACTGCTGCGATGAGGAAACACTGTGTTTACGGTTCCTACTGGGAACCCTTACCTGCCGTGTCTCTGTGGGAGCAGAAGGTCGACTTCAGAGGCAGCCAGACAAACGTACAGTTTGCCCTTTCAACGCTACCTGGGGTTTTGTAAGACACGCGGACACTGTTGCCTATCCCCAGAAATTATATCCTCGAAGCCCTTCAGCCCATGCAGGGGCACCTGGGTGCCCAAATTTTCTCCGGGAAGCGCCAGGGTGCTGGTTGCGTCTCTTTCTCGTGGTCCAAAACTACAGAGACATGTGCTGGGTTCCAGGTTGATATTGGTTCCCTAAAGCCAGGAGCATTACTTTCCCAGTGGGCGAGCTGAAAGGGCGGCCTCAAAGTGTGCTGGGAACCAGCGCGGTTGCTCGTGCTCGCTTCGCCATTAGAACGGCTTTGCGAAGGGCAAGGCAGTGTGACTGGAGAAGCCCTCTCTCTTCTCCTCCGTGCAGGAGGCTTTCCTGGCGCCCCATGTCCCTAAAGGGCACACTCTACTGTTCCACAAGGACCAAAGTAAGGGTCCGGGATGCCATCCATGAATGGACTCGTGCAGAGTTTGGCCAGGACACCTTAAGCATGTAGTGCATGAAAGTTAGCATGCCCCTCTGGAGGCTGCTGCTGCCTCAGCATATGCCTTGGAAGAACACTGGGTGGCGGAAGTGTTCTTGGGGCCCTGCGCCTCTGTCCAGTCTAAAAGTGCCCCGGTTCATCTCTGTGAATGCAGAGTGAGCCGCAACAGCCTGTTCTCTTTGCCGGATAACTTCCTGACCAAAGCATTCCAAAGTGCCCCTGAGCAGAGCTGTAAAGGTTCGTACGTGGACCGTCAGGGCTCTCAGTGCTGAAGCTGAGGAGCAATAGGAAACAAGGTGCGCTGTGTCCCTTCTGGGTGTTCTTCACCTGTCGGCACTTTCTGGCGAGCCGTGACTCGACTTTAGAGGCAGTCTTGCAAACCGACCGTTTGCCCCCGAACACTGCTAGGCTTCTGGCAGGTTCAGGGCACCGCACACTGATCACGAAGTACAAACAACCAAGGTCCGGGCAGAGCATCCACAATGCTTGGCGCCAGGCAGCCTTTGCCCAGGAGCCTCAGGCAAAGCAGTGGCTTGACGCGAGTGTGCTGTTCAGGACTCCTAGGACTCCTGGGGGCTCACCACGTCGCATGGCAAAACACTGTGTACCCAATGTGTCTTCTTGGGCGCCCTCACCAAAAAGAGATACCTTAGGCAATTGGGACCGGTTCCCTGCATGAAGGAGGAAAGGCAACACTCTGCTCTCTTCGCTGCCCACCTATTTGGCCAAGCGTTCCAAAGTCCTCCCGGACTCCGGCCTAGCAGCTCCTAGGTGGAATGCAGACGGTCCCCACTGCTGAACCACTGCTGCGATGAGGAAACACTGTGTTTACGGTTCCTACTGGGAACCCTTACCTGCCGTGTCTCTGTGGGAGCAGAAGGTCGACCTCAGAGGCAGCCAGACAAACGTACAGTTTGCCCTTTCAACGCTACCTGGGGTTTTGTAAGACACGCGGACACTGTTGCCTATCCCCAGAAATTATATCCTCGAAGCCCTTCAGCCCA
The DNA here is from genome assembly GCF_964341445.2 of Mesoplodon mirus. NCBI lineage: Eukaryota > Metazoa > Chordata > Mammalia > Artiodactyla > Ziphiidae > Mesoplodon > Mesoplodon mirus. Next base: position 191,231 of record NW_028295301.1, read on the forward strand.
TGCAGGGGCACCTGGGTGCCCAAATTTTCTCCGGGAAGCGCCAGGGTGCTGGTTGCGTCTCTTTCTCGTGGTCCAAAAGTACAGAGACATGTGCTGGGTTCCAGGTTGATATTGGTTCCCTAAAGCCAGGAGCATTACTTTCCCAGTGGGCGAGCTGAAAGGGCGGCCTCAAAGTGTGCTGGGAACCAGCGCGGTTGCTCGTGCTCGCTTCGCCGTTAGAACGGCTTTGCGAAGGGCAAGGCAGTGTGACTGGAGAAGCCCTCTCTCTTCTCCTCCGTGCAGGAGGCTTTCCTGGCGCCCCATGTCCCTAAAGGGCACACTCTACTGTTCCACAAGGACCAAAGTAAGGGTCCGGGATGCCATCCATGAATGGACTCGTGCAGAGTTTGGCCAGGACACCTTAAGCATGTAGTGCATGAAAGTTAGCATGCCCCTCTGGAGGCTGCTGCTGCCTCAGCATATGCCTTGGAAGAACACTGGGTGGCGGAAGTGTTCTTGGGGCCCTGCGCCTCTGTCCAGTCTAAAAGTGCCCCGGTTCATCTCTGTGAATGCAGAGTGAGCCGCAACAGCCTGTTCTCTTTGCCGGATAACTTCCTGACCAAAGCATTCCAAAGTGCCCCTGAGCAGAGCTGTAAAGGTTCGTACGTGGACCGTCAGGGCTCTCAGTGCTGAAGCTGAGGAGCAATAGGAAACAAGGTGCGCTGTGTCCCTTCTGGGTGTTCTTCACCTGTCGGCACTTTCTGGCGAGCCGTGACTCGACTTTAGAGGCAGTCTTGCAAACCGACCGTTTGCCCCCGAACACTGCTAGGCTTCTGGCAGGTTCAGGGCACCGCACACTGATCACGAAGTACAAACAACCAAGGTCCGGGCAGAGCATCCACAATGCTTGGCGCCAGGCAGCCTTTGCCCAGGAGCCTCAGGCAAAGCAGTGGCTTGACGCGAGTGTGCTGTTCAGGACTCCTAGGACTCCTGGGGGCTCACCACGTCGCATGGCAAAACACTGTGTACCCAATGTGTCTTCTTGGGCGCCCTCACCAAAAAGAGATACCTTAGGCAATTGGGACCGGTTCCCTGCATGAAGGAGGAAAGGCAACACTCTGCTCTCTTCGCTGCCCACCTATTTGGCCAAGCGTTCCAAAGTCCTCCCGGACTCCGGCCTAGCAGCTCCTAGGTGGAATGCAGACGGTCCCCACTGCTGAACCACTGCTGCGATGAGGAAACACTGTGTTTACGGTTCCTACTGGGAACCCTTACCTGCCGTGTCTCTGTGGGAGCAGAAGGTCGACCTCAGAGGCAGCCAGACAAACGTACAGTTTGCCCTTTCAACGCTACCTGGGGTTTTGTAAGACACGCGGACACTGTTGCCTATCCCCAGAAATTATATCCTCGAAGCCCTTCAGCCCATGCAGGGGCACCTGGGTGCCCAAATTTTCTCCGGGAAGCGCCAGGGTGCTGGTTGCGTCTCTTTCTCGTGGTCCAAAAGTACAGAGACATGTGCTGGGTTCCAGGTTGATATTGGTTCCCTAAAGCCAGGAGCATTACTTTCCCAGTGGGCGAGCTGAAAGGGCGGCCTCAAAGTGTGCTGGGAACCAGCGCGGTTGCTCGTGCTCGCTTCGCCGTTAGAACGGCTTTGCGAAGGGCAAGGCAGTGTGACTGGAGAAGCCCTCTCTCTTCTCCTCCGTGCAGGAGGCTTTCCTGGCGCCCCATGTCCCTAAAGGGCACACTCTACTGTTCCACAAGGACCAAAGTAAGGGTCCGGGATGCCATCCATGAATGGACTCGTGCAGAGTTTGGCCAGGACACCTTAAGCATGTAGTGCATGAAAGTTAGCATGCCCCTCTGGAGGCTGCTGCTGCCTCAGCATATGCCTTGGAAGAACACTGGGTGGCGGAAGTGTTCTTGGGGCCCTGCGCCTCTGTCCAGTCTAAAAGTGCCCCGGTTCATCTCTGTGAATGCAGAGTGAGCCGCAACAGCCTGTTCTCTTTGCCGGATAACTTCCTGACCAAAGCATTCCAAAGTGCCCCTGAGCAGAGCTGTAAAGGTTCGTACGTGGACCGTCAGGGCTCTCAGTGCTGAAGCTGAGGAGCAATAGGAAACAAGGTGCGCTGTGTCCCTTCTGGGTGTTCTTCACCTGTCGGCACTTTCTGGCGAGCCGTGACTCGACTTTAGAGGCAGTCTTGCAAACCGACCGTTTGCCCCCGAACACTGCTAGGCTTCTGGCAGGTTCAGGGCACCGCACACTGATCACGAAGTACAAACAACCAAGGTCCGGGCAGAGCATCCACAATGCTTGGCGCCAGGCAGCCTTTGCCCAGGAGCCTCAGGCAAAGCAGTGGCTTGACGCGAGTGTGCTGTTCAGGACTCCTAGGACTCCTGGGGGCTCACCACGTCGCATGGCAAAACACTGTGTACCCAATGTGTCTTCTTGGGCGCCCTCACCAAAAAGAGATACCTTAGGCAATTGGGACCGGTTCCCTGCATGAAGGAGGAAAGGCAACACTCTGCTCTCTTCGCTGCCCACCTATTTGGCCAAGCGTTCCAAAGTCCTCCCGGACTCCGGCCTAGCAGCTCCTAGGTGGAATGCAGACGGTCCCCACTGCTGAACCACTGCTGCGATGAGGAAACACTGTGTTTACGGTTCCTACTGGGAACCCTTACCTGCCGTGTCTCTGTGGGAGCAGAAGGTCGACCTCAGAGGCAGCCAGACAAACGTACAGTTTGCCCTTTCAACGCTACCTGGGGTTTTGTAAGACACGCGGACACTGTTGCCTATCCCCAGAAATTATATCCTCGAAGCCCTTCAGCCCATGCAGGGGCACCTGGGTGCCCAAATTTTCTCCGGGAAGCGCCAGGGTGCTGGTTGCGTCTCTTTCTCGTGGTCCAAAAGTACAGAGACATGTGCTGGGTTCCAGGTTGATATTGGTTCCCTAAAGCCAGGAGCATTACTTTCCCAGTGGGCGAGCTGAAAGGGCGGCCTCAAAGTGTGCTGGGAACCAGCGCGGTTGCTCGTGCTCGCTTCGCCGTTAGAACGGCTTTGCGAAGGGCAAGGCAGTGTGACTGGAGAAGCCCTCTCTCTTCTCCTCCGTGCAGGAGGCTTTCCTGGCGCCCCATGTCCCTAAAGGGCACACTCTACTGTTCCACAGGGACCAAAGTAAGGGTCCGGGATGCCATCCATGAATGGACTCGTGCAGAGTTTGGCCAGGACACCTTAAGCATGTAGTGCATGAAAGTTAGCATGCCCCTCTGGAGGCTGCTGCTGCCTCAGCATATGCCTTGGAAGAACACTGGGTGGCGGAAGTGTTCTTGGGGCCCTGCGCCTCTGTCCACTCTAAAAGTGCCCCGGTTCATCTCTGTGAATGCAGAGTGAGCCGCAACAGCCTGTTCTCTTTGCCGGATAACTTCCTGACCAAAGCATTCCAAAGTGCCCCTGAGCAGAGCTGTAAAGCTTCGTACGTGGACCGTCAGGGCTCTCAGTGCTGAAGCTGAGGAGCAATAGGAAACAAGGTGCGCTGTGTCCCTTCTGGGTGTTCTTCACCTGTCGGCACTTTCTGGCGAGCCGTGACTCGACTTTAGAGGCAGTCTTGCAAACCGACCGTTTGCCCCCGAACACTGCTAGGCTTCTGGCAGGTTCAGGGCACCGCACACTGATCACGAAGTACAAACAACCAAGGTCCGGGCAGAGCATCCACAATGCTTGGCGCCAGGCAGCCTTTGCCCAGGAGCCTCAGGCAAAGCAGTGGCTTGACGCGAGTGTGCTGTTCAGGACTCCTAGGACTCCTGGGGGCTCACCACGTCGCATGGCAAAACACTGTGTACCCAATGTGTCTTCTTGGGCGCCCTCACCAAAAAGAGATACCTTAGGCAATTGGGACCGGTTCCCTGCATGAAGGAGGAAAGGCAACACTCTGCTCTCTTCGCTGCCCACCTATTTGGCCAAGCGTTCCAAAGTCCTCCCGGACTCCGGCCTAGCAGCGCCTAGGTGGAATGCAGACGGTCCCCACTGCTGAACCACTGCTGCGATGAGGAAACACTGTGTTTACGGTTCCTACTGGGAACCCTTACCTGCCGTGTCTCTGTGGGAGCAGAAGGTCGACTTCAGAGGCAGCCAGACAAACGTACAGTTTGCCCTTTCAACGCTACCTGGGGTTTTGTAAGACACGCGGACACTGTTGCCTATCCCCAGAAATTATATCCTCGAAGCCCTTCAGCCCATGCAGGGGCACCTGGGTGCCCAAATTTTCTCCGGGAAGCGCCAGGGTGCTGGTTGCGTCTCTTTCTCGTGGTCCAAAAGTACAGAGACATGTGCTGGGTTCCAGGTTGATATTGGTTCCCTAAAGCCAGGAGCATTACTTTCCCAGTGGGCGAGCTGAAAGGGCGGCCTCAAAGTGTGCTGGGAACCAGCGCGGTTGCTCGTGCTCTCTTCGCCGTTAGAACGGCTTTGCGAAGGGCAAGGCAGTGTGACTGGAGAAACCCTCTCTCTTCTCCTCCGTGCAGGAGGCTTTCCTGGCGCCCCATGTCCCTAAAGGGCACACTCTACTGTTCCACAGGGACCAAAGTAAGGGTCCGGGATGCCATCCATGAATGGACTCGTGCAGAGTTTGGCCAGGACACCTTAAGCATGTAGTGCATGAAAGTTAGCATGCCCCTCTGGAGGCTGCTGCTGCCTCAGCATATGCCTTGGAAGAACACTGGGTGGCGGAAGTGTTCTTGGGGCCCTGCGCCTCTGTCCACTCTAAAAGTGCCCCGGTTCATCTCTGTGAATGCAGAGTGAGCCGCAACAGCCTGTTCTCTTTGCCGGATAACTTCCTGACCAAAACATTCCAAAGTGCCCCTGAGCAGAGCTGTAAAGCTTCGTACGTGGACCGTCAGGGCTCTCAGTGCTGAAGCTGAGGAGCAATAGGAAACAAGGTGCGCTGTGTCCCTTCTGGGTGTTCTTCACCTGTCGGCACTTTCTGGCGAGCCGTGACTCGACTTTAGAGGCAGTCTTGCAAACCGACCGTTTGCCCCCGAACACTGCTAGGCTTCTGGCAGGTTCAGGGCACCGCACACTGATCACGAAGTACAAACAACCAAGGTCCGGGCAGAGCATCCACAATGCTTGGCGCCAGGCAGCCTTTGCCCAGGAGCCTCAGGCAAAGCAGTGGCTTGACGCGAGTGTGCTGTTCAGGACTCCTAGGACTCCTGGGGGCTCACCACGTCGCATGGCAAAACACTGTGTACCCAATGTGTCTTCTTGGGCGCCCTCACCAAAAAGAGATACCTTAGGCAATTGGGACCGGTTCCCTGCATGAAGGAGGAAAGGCAACACTCTGCTCTCTTCGCTGCCCACCTATTTGGCCAAGCGTTCCAAAGTCCTCCCGGACTCCGGCCTAGCAGCGCCTAGGTGGAATGCAGACGGTCCCCACTGCTGAACCACTGCTGCGATGAGGAAACACTGTGTTTACGGTTCCTACTGGGAACCCTTACCTGCCGTGTCTCTGTGGGAGCAGAAGGTCGACTTCAGAGGCAGCCAGACAAACGTACAGTTTGCCCTTTCAACGCTACCTGGGGTTTTGTAAGACACGCGGACACTGTTGCCTATCCCCAGAAATTATATCCTCGAAGCCCTTCAGCCCATGCAGGGGCACCTGGGTGCCCAAATTTTCTCCGGGAAGCGCCAGGGTGCTGGTTGCGTCTCTTTCTCGTGGTCCAAAAGTACAGAGACATGTGCTGGGTTCCAGGTTGATATTGGTTCCCTAAAGCCAGGAGCATTACTTTCCCAGTGGGCGAGCTGAAAGGGCGGCCTCAAAGTGTGCTGGGAACCAGCGCGGTTGCTCGTGCTCTCTTCGCCGTTAGAACGGCTTTGCGAAGGGCAAGGCAGTGTGACTGGAGAAACCCTCTCTCTTCTCCTCCGTGCAGGAGGCTTTCCTGGCGCCCCATGTCCCTAAAGGGCACACTCTACTGTTCCACAGGGACCAAAGTAAGGGTCCGGGATGCCATCCATGAATGGACTCGTGCAGAGTTTGGCCAGGACACCTTAAGCATGTAGTGCATGAAAGTTAGCATGCCCCTCTGGAGGCTGCTGCTGCCTCAGCATTTGCCTTGGAAGAACACTGGGTGGCGGAAGTGTTCTTGGGGCCCTGCGCCTCTGTCCACTCTAAAAGTGCCCCGGTTCATCTCTGTGAATGCAGAGTGAGCCGCAACAGCCTGTTCTCTTTGCCGGATAACTTCCTGACCAAAACATTCCAAAGTGCCCCTGAGCAGAGCTGTAAAGCTTCGTACGTGGACCGTCAGGGCTCTCAGTGCTGAAGCTGAGGAGCAATAGGAAACAAGGTGCGCTGTGTCCCTTCTGGGTGTTCTTCACCTGTCGGCACTTTCTGGCGAGCCGTGACTCGACTTTAGAGGCAGTCTTGCAAACCGACCGTTTGCCCCCGAACACTGCTAGGCTTCTGGCAGGTTCAGGGCACCGCACACTGATCACGAAGTACAAACAACCAAGGTCCGGGCAGAGCATCCACAATGCTTGGCGCCAGGCAGCCTTTGCCCAGGAGCCTCAGGCAAAGCAGTGGCTTGACGCGAGTGTGCTGTTCAGGACTCCTAGGACTCCTGGGGGCTCACCACGTCGCATGGCAAAACACTGTGTACCCAATGTGTCTTCTTGGGCGCCCTCACCAAAAAGAGATACCTTAGGCAATTGGGACCGGTTCCCTGCATGAAGGAGGAAAGGCAACACTCTGCTCTCTTCGCTGCCCACCTATTTGGCCAAGCGTTCCAAAGTCCTCCCGGACTCCGGCCTAGCAGCGCCTAGGTGGAATGCAGACGGTCCCCACTGCTGAACCACTGCTGCGATGAGGAAACACTGTGTTTACGGTTCCTACTGGGAACCCTTACCTGCCGTGTCTCTGTGGGAGCAGAAGGTCGACTTCAGAGGCAGCCAGACAAACGTACAGTTTGCCCTTTCAACGCTACCTGGGGTTTTGTAAGACACGCGGACACTGTTGCCTATCCCCAGAAATTATATCCTCGAAGCCCTTCAGCCCATGCAGGGGCACCTGGGTGCCCAAATTTTCTCCGGGAAGCGCCAGGGTGCTGGTTGCGTCTCTTTCTCGTGGTCCAAAACTACAGAGACATGTGCTGGGTTCCAGGTTGATATTGGTTCCCTAAAGCCAGGAGCATTACTTTCCCAGTGGGCGAGCTGAAAGGGCGGCCTCAAAGTGTGCTGGGAACCAGCGCGGTTGCTCGTGCTCTCTTCGCCGTTAGAACGGCTTTGCGAAGGGCAAGGCAGTGTGACTGGAGAAGCCCTCTCTCTTCTCCTCCGTGCAGGAGGCTTTCCTGGCGCCCCATGTCCCTAAAGGGCACACTCTACTGTTCCACAGGGACCAAAGTAAGGGTCCGGGATGCCATCCATGAATGGACTCGTGCAGAGTTTGGCCAGGACACCTTAAGCATGTAGTGCATGAAAGTTAGCATGCCCCTCTGGAGGCTGCTGCTGCCTCAGCATATGCCTTGGAAGAACACTGGGTGGCGGAAGTGTTCTTGGGGCCCTGCGCCTCTGTCCACTCTAAAAGTGCCCCGGTTCATCTCTGTGAATGCAGAGTGAGCCGCAACAGCCTGTTCTCTTTGCCGGATAACTTCCTGACCAAAACATTCCAAAGTGCCCCTGAGCAGAGCTGTAAAGCTTCGTACGTGGACCGTCAGGGCTCTCAGTGCTGAAGCTGAGGAGCAATAGGAAACAAGGTGCGCTGTGTCCCTTCTGGGTGTTCTTCACCTGTCGGCACTTTCTGGCGAGCCGTGACTCGACTTTAGAGGCAGTCTTGCAAACCGACCGTTTGCCCCCGAACACTGCTAGGCTTCTGGCAGGTTCAGGGCACCGCACACTGATCACGAAGTACAAACAACCAAGGTCCGGGCAGAGCATCCACAATGCTTGGCGCCAGGCAGCCTTTGCCCAGGAGCCTCAGGCAAAGCAGTGGCTTGACGCGAGTGTGCTGTTCAGGACTCCTAGGACTCCTGGGGGCTCACCACGTCGCATGGCAAAACACTGTGTACCCAATGTGTCTTCTTGGGCGCCCTCACCAAAAAGAGATACCTTAGGCAATTGGGACCGGTTCCCTGCATGAAGGAGGAAAGGCAACACTCTGCTCTCTTCGCTGCCCACCTATTTGGCCAAGCGTTCCAAAGTCCTCCCGGACTCCGGCCTAGCAGCGCCTAGGTGGAATGCAGACGGTCCCCACTGCTGAACCACTGCTGCGATGAGGAAACACTGTGTTTACGGTTCCTACTGGGAACCCTTACCTGCCGTGTCTCTGTGGGAGCAGAAGGTCGACTTCAGAGGCAGCCAGACAAACGTACAGTTTGCCCTTTCAACGCTACCTGGGGTTTTGTAAGACACGCGGACACTGTTGCCTATCCCCAGAAATTATATCCTCGAAGCCCTTCAGCCCATGCAGGGGCACCTGGGTGCCCAAATTTTCTCCGGGAAGCGCCAGGGTGCTGGTTGCGTCTCTTTCTCGTGGTCCAAAACTACAGAGACATGTGCTGGGTTCCAGGTTGATATTGGTTCCCTAAAGCCAGGAGCATTACTTTCCCAGTGGGCGAGCTGAAAGGGCGGCCTCAAAGTGTGCTGGGAACCAGCGCGGTTGCTCGTGCTCGCTTCGCCATTAGAACGGCTTTGCGAAGGGCAAGGCAGTGTGACTGGAGAAGCCCTCTCTCTTCTCCTCCGTGCAGGAGGCTTTCCTGGCGCCCCATGTCCCTAAAGGGCACACTCTACTGTTCCACAAGGACCAAAGTAAGGGTCCGGGATGCCATCCATGAATGGACTCGTGCAGAGTTTGGCCAGGACACCTTAAGCATGTAGTGCATGAAAGTTAGCATGCCCCTCTGGAGGCTGCTGCTGCCTCAGCATATGCCTTGGAAGAACACTGGGTGGCGGAAGTGTTCTTGGGGCCCTGCGCCTCTGTCCACTCTAAAAGTGCCCCGGTTCATCTCTGTGAATGCAGAGTGAGCCGCAACAGCCTGTTCTCTTTGCCGGATAACTTCCTGACCAAAACATTCCAAAGTGCCCCTGAGCAGAGCTGTAAAGCTTCGTACGTGGACCGTCAGGGCTCTCAGTGCTGAAGCTGAGGAGCAATAGGAAACAAGGTGCGCTGTGTCCCTTCTGGGTGTTCTTCACCTGTCGGCACTTTCTGGCGAGCCGTGACTCGACTTTAGAGGCAGTCTTGCAAACCGACCGTTTGCCCCCGAACACTGCTAGGCTTCTGGCAGGTTCAGGGCACCGCACACTGATCACGAAGTACAAACAACCAAGGTCCGGGCAGAGCATCCACAATGCTTGGCGCCAGGCAGCCTTTGCCCAGGAGCCTCAGGCAAAGCAGTGGCTTGACGCGAGTGTGCTGTTCAGGACTCCTAGGACTCCTGGGGGCTCACCACGTCGCATGGCAAAACACTGTGTACCCAATGTGTCTTCTTGGGCGCCCTCACCAAAAAGAGATACCTTAGGCAATTGGGACCGGTTCCCTGCATGAAGGAGGAAAGGCAACACTCTGCTCTCTTCGCTGCCCACCTATTTGGCCAAGCGTTCCAAAGTCCTCCCGGACTCCGGCCTAGCAGCGCCTAGGTGGAATGCAGACGGTCCCCACTGCTGAACCACTGCTGCGATGAGGAAACACTGTGTTTACGGTTCCTACTGGGAACCCTTACCTGCCGTGTCTCTGTGGGAGCAGAAGGTCGACTTCAGAGGCAGCCAGACAAACGTACAGTTTGCCCTTTCAACGCTACCTGGGGTTTTGTAAGACACGCGGACACTGTTGCCTATCCCCAGAAATTATATCCTCGAAGCCCTTCAGCCCATGCAGGGGCACCTGGGTGCCCAAATTTTCTCCGGGAAGCGCCAGGGTGCTGGTTGCGTCTCTTTCTCGTGGTCCAAAACTACAGAGACATGTGCTGGGTTCCAGGTTGATATTGGTTCCCTAAAGCCAGGAGCATTACTTTCCCAGTGGGCGAGCTGAAAGGGCGGCCTCAAAGTGTGCTGGGAACCAGCGCGGTTGCTCGTGCTCGCTTCGCCATTAGAACGGCTTTGCGAAGGGCAAGGCAGTGTGACTGGAGAAGCCCTCTCTCTTCTCCTCCGTGCAGGAGGCTTTCCTGGCGCCCCATGTCCCTAAAGGGCACACTCTACTGTTCCACAAGGACCAAAGTAAGGGTCCGGGATGCCATCCATGAATGGACTCGTGCAGAGTTTGGCCAGGACACCTTAAGCATGTAGTGCATGAAAGTTAGCATGCCCCTCTGGAGGCTGCTGCTGCCTCAGCATATGCCTTGGAAGAACACTGGGTGGCGGAAGTGTTCTTGGGGCCCTGCGCCTCTGTCCACTCTAAAAGTGCCCCGGTTCATCTCTGTGAATGCAGAGTGAGCCGCAACAGCCTGTTCTCTTTGCCGGATAACTTCCTGACCAAAACATTCCAAAGTGCCCCTGAGCAGAGCTGTAAAGCTTCGTACGTGGACCGTCAGGGCTCTCAGTGCTGAAGCTGAGGAGCAATAGGAAACAAGGTGCGCTGTGTCCCTTCTGGGTGTTCTTCACCTGTCGGCACTTTCTGGCGAGCCGTGACTCGACTTTAGAGGCAGTCTTGCAAACCGACCGTTTGCCCCCGAACACTGCTAGGCTTCTGGCAGGTTCAGGGCACCGCACACTGATCACGAAGTACAAACAACCAAGGTCCGGGCAGAGCATCCACAATGCTTGGCGCCAGGCAGCCTTTGCCCAGGAGCCTCAGGCAAAGCAGTGGCTTGACGCGAGTGTGCTGTTCAGGACTCCTAGGACTCCTGGGGGCTCACCACGTCGCATGGCAAAACACTGTGTACCCAATGTGTCTTCTTGGGCGCCCTCACCAAAAAGAGATACCTTAGGCAATTGGGACCGGTTCCCTGCATGAAGGAGGAAAGGCAACACTCTGCTCTCTTCGCTGCCCACCTATTTGGCCAAGCGTTCCAAAGTCCTCCCGGACTCCGGCCTAGCAGCGCCTAGGTGGAATGCAGACGGTCCCCACTGCTGAACCACTGCTGCGATGAGGAAACACTGTGTTTACGGTTCCTACTGGGAACCCTTACCTGCCGTGTCTCTGTGGGAGCAGAAGGTCGACTTCAGAGGCAGCCAGACAAACGTACAGTTTGCCCTTTCAACGCTACCTGGGGTTTTGTAAGACACGCGGACACTGTTGCCTATCCCCAGAAATTATATCCTCGAAGCCCTTCAGCCCATGCAGGGGCACCTGGGTGCCCAAATTTTCTCCGGGAAGCGCCAGGGTGCTGGTTGCGTCTCTTTCTCGTGGTCCAAAAGTACAGAGACATGTGCTGGGTTCCAGGTTGATATTGGTTCCCTAAAGCCAGGAGCATTACTTTCCCAGTGGGCGAGCTGAAAGGGCGGCCTCAAAGTGTGCTGGGAACCAGCGCGGTTGCTCGTGCTCTCTTCGCCGTTAGAACGGCTTTGCGAAGGGCAAGGCAGTGTGACTGGAGAAACCCTCTCTCTTCTCCTCCGTGCAGGAGGCTTTCCTGGCGCCCCATGTCCCTAAAGGGCACACTCTACTGTTCCACAGGGACCAAAGTAAGGGTCCGGGATGCCATCCATGAATGGACTCGTGCAGAGTTTGGCCAGGACACCTTAAGCATGTAGTGCATGAAAGTTAGCATGCCCCTCTGGAGGCTGCTGCTGCCTCAGCATATGCCTTGGAAGAACACTGGGTGGCGGAAGTGTTCTTGGGGCCCTGCGCCTCTGTCCACTCTAAAAGTGCCCCGGTTCATCTCTGTGAATGCAGAGTGAGCCGCAACAGCCTGTTCTCTTTGCCGGATAACTTCCTGACCAAAACATTCCAAAGTGCCCCTGAGCAGAGCTGTAAAGCTTCGTACGTGGACCGTCAGGGCTCTCAGTGCTGAAGCTGAGGAGCAATAGGAAACAAGGTGCGCTGTGTCCCTTCTGGGTGTTCTTCACCTGTCGGCACTTTCTGGCGAGCCGTGACTCGACTTTAGAGGCAGTCTTGCAAACCGACCGTTTGCCCCCGAACACTGCTAGGCTTCTGGCAGGTTCAGGGCACCGCACACTGATCACGAAGTACAAACAACCAAGGTCCGGGCAGAGCATCCACAATGCTTGGCGCCAGGCAGCCTTTGCCCAGGAGCCTCAGGCAAAGCAGTGGCTTGACGCGAGTGTGCTGTTCAGGACTCCTAGGACTCCTGGGGGCTCACCACGTCGCATGGCAAAACACTGTGTACCCAATGTGTCTTCTTGGGCGCCCTCACCAAAAAGAGATACCTTAGGCAATTGGGACCGGTTCCCTGCATGAAGGAGGAAAGGCAACACTCTGCTCTCTTCGCTGCCCACCTATTTGGCCAAGCGTTCCAAAGTCCTCCCGGACTCCGGCCTAGCAGCGCCTAGGTGGAATGCAGACGGTCCCCACTGCTGAACCACTGCTGCGATGAGGAAACACTGTGTTTACGGTTCCTACTGGGAACCCTTACCTGCCGTGTCTCTGTGGGAGCAGAAGGTCGACTTCAGAGGCAGCCAGACAAACGTACAGTTTGCCCTTTCAACGCTACCTGGGGTTTTGTAAGACACGCGGACACTGTTGCCTATCCCCAGAAATTATATCCTCGAAGCCCTTCAGCCCATGCAGGGGCACCTGGGTGCCCAAATTTTCTCCGGGAAGCGCCAGGGTGCTGGTTGCGTCTCTTTCTCGTGGTCCAAAAGTACAGAGACATGTGCTGGGTTCCAGGTTGATATTGGTTCCCTAAAGCCAGGAGCATTACTTTCCCAGTGGGCGAGCTGAAAGGGCGGCCTCAAAGTGTGCTGGGAACCAGCGCGGTTGCTCGTGCTCTCTTCGCCGTTAGAACGGCTTTGCGAAGGGCAAGGCAGTGTGACTGGAGAAACCCTCTCTCTTCTCCTCCGTGCAGGAGGCTTTCCTGGCGCCCCATGTCCCTAAAGGGCACACTCTACTGTTCCACAGGGACCAAAGTAAGGGTCCGGGATGCCATCCATGAATGGACTCGTGCAGAGTTTGGCCAGGACACCTTAAGCATGTAGTGCATGAAAGTTAGCATGCCCCTCTGGAGGCTGCTGCTGCCTCAGCATTTGCCTTGGAAGAACACTGGGTGGCGGAAGTGTTCTTGGGGCCCTGCGCCTCTGTCCACTCTAAAAGTGCCCCGGTTCATCTCTGTGAATGCAGAGTGAGCCGCAACAGCCTGTTCTCTTTGCCGGATAACTTCCTGACCAAAACATTCCAAAGTGCCCCTGAGCAGAGCTGTAAAGCTTCGTACGTGGACCGTCAGGGCTCTCAGTGCTGAAGCTGAGGAGCAATAGGAAACAAGGTGCGCTGTGTCCCTTCTGGGTGTTCTTCACCTGTCGGCACTTTCTGGCGAGCCGTGACTCGACTTTAGAGGCAGTCTTGCAAACCGACCGTTTGCCCCCGAACACTGCTAGGCTTCTGGCAGGTTCAGGGCACCGCACACTGATCACGAAGTACAAACAACCAAGGTCCGGGCAGAGCATCCACAATGCTTGGCGCCAGGCAGCCTTTGCCCAGGAGCCTCAGGCAAAGCAGTGGCTTGACGCGAGTGTGCTGTTCAGGACTCCTAGGACTCCTGGGGGCTCACCACGTCGCATGGCAAAACACTGTGTACCCAATGTGTCTTCTTGGGCGCCCTCACCAAAAAGAGATACCTTAGGCAATTGGGACCGGTTCCCTGCATGAAGGAGGAAAGGCAACACTCTGCTCTCTTCGCTGCCCACCTATTTGGCCAAGCGTTCCAAAGTCCTCCCGGACTCCGGCCTAGCAGCGCCTAGGTGGAATGCAGACGGTCCCCACTGCTGAACCACTGCTGCGATGAGGAAACACTGTGTTTACGGTTCCTACTGGGAACCCTTACCTGCCGTGTCTCTGTGGGAGCAGAAGGTCGACTTCAGAGGCAGCCAGACAAACGTACAGTTTGCCCTTTCAACGCTACCTGGGGTTTTGTAAGACACGCGGACACTGTTGCCTATCCCCAGAAATTATATCCTCGAAGCCCTTCAGCCCATGCAGGGGCACCTGGGTGCCCAAATTTTCTCCGGGAAGCGCCAGGGTGCTGGTTGCGTCTCTTTCTCGTGGTCCAAAACTACAGAGACATGTGCTGGGTTCCAGGTTGATATTGGTTCCCTAAAGCCAGGAGCATTACTTTCCCAGTGGGCGAGCTGAAAGGGCGGCCTCAAAGTGTGCTGGGAACCAGCGCGGTTGCTCGTGCTCTCTTCGCCGTTAGAACGGCTTTGCGAAGGGCAAGGCAGTGTGACTGGAGAAGCCCTCTCTCTTCTCCTCCGTGCAGGAGGCTTTCCTGGCGCCCCATGTCCCTAAAGGGCACACTCTACTGTTCCACAGGGACCAAAGTAAGGGTCCGGGATGCCATCCATGAATGGACTCGTGCAGAGTTTGGCCAGGACACCTTAAGCATGTAGTGCATGAAAGTTAGCATGCCCCTCTGGAGGCTGCTGCTGCCTCAGCATATGCCTTGGAAGAACACTGGGTGGCGGAAGTGTTCTTGGGGCCCTGCGCCTCTGTCCACTCTAAAAGTGCCCCGGTTCATCTCTGTGAATGCAGAGTGAGCCGCAACAGCCTGTTCTCTTTGCCGGATAACTTCCTGACCAAAACATTCCAAAGTGCCCCTGAGCAGAGCTGTAAAGCTTCGTACGTGGACCGTCAGGGCTCTCAGTGCTGAAGCTGAGGAGCAATAGGAAACAAGGTGCGCTGTGTCCCTTCTGGGTGTTCTTCACCTGTCGGCACTTTCTGGCGAGCCGTGACTCGACTTTAGAGGCAGTCTTGCAAACCGACCGTTTGCCCCCGAACACTGCTAGGCTTCTGGCAGGTTCAGGGCACCGCACACTGATCACGAAGTACAAACAACCAAGGTCCGGGCAGAGCATCCACAATGCTTGGCGCCAGGCAGCCTTTGCCCAGGAGCCTCAGGCAAAGCAGTGGCTTGACGCGAGTGTGCTGTTCAGGACTCCTAGGACTCCTGGGGGCTCACCACGTCGCATGGCAAAACACTGTGTACCCAATGTGTCTTCTTGGGCGCCCTCACCAAAAAGAGATACCTTAGGCAATTGGGACCGGTTCCCTGCATGAAGGAGGAAAGGCAACACTCTGCTCTCTTCGCTGCCCACCTATTTGGCCAAGCGTTCCAAAGTCCTCCCGGACTCCGGCCTAGCAGCGCCTAGGTGGAATGCAGACGGTCCCCACTGCTGAACCACTGCTGCGATGAGGAAACACTGTGTTTACGGTTCCTACTGGGAACCCTTACCTGCCGTGTCTCTGTGGGAGCAGAAGGTCGACTTCAGAGGCAGCCAGACAAACGTACAGTTTGCCCTTTCAACGCTACCTGGGGTTTTGTAAGACACGCGGACACTGTTGCCTATCCCCAGAAATTATATCCTCGAAGCCCTTCAGCCCATGCAGGGGCACCTGGGTGCCCAAATTTTCTCCGGGAAGCGCCAGGGTGCTGGTTGCGTCTCTTTCTCGTGGTCCAAAACTACAGAGACATGTGCTGGGTTCCAGGTTGATATTGGTTCCCTAAAGCCAGGAGCATTACTTTCCCAGTGGGCGAGCTGAAAGGGCGGCCTCAAAGTGTGCTGGGAACCAGCGCGGTTGCTCGTGCTCGCTTCGCCATTAGAACGGCTTTGCGAAGGGCAAGGCAGTGTGACTGGAGAAGCCCTCTCTCTTCTCCTCCGTGCAGGAGGCTTTCCTGGCGCCCCATGTCCCTAAAGGGCACACTCTACTGTTCCACAAGGACCAAAGTAAGGGTCCGGGATGCCATCCATGAATGGACTCGTGCAGAGTTTGGCCAGGACACCTTAAGCATGTAGTGCATGAAAGTTAGCATGCCCCTCTGGAGGCTGCTGCTGCCTCAGCATATGCCTTGGAAGAACACTGGGTGGCGGAAGTGTTCTTGGGGCCCTGCGCCTCTGTCCACTCTAAAAGTGCCCCGGTTCATCTCTGTGAATGCAGAGTGAGCCGCAACAGCCTGTTCTCTTTGCCGGATAACTTCCTGACCAAAACATTCCAAAGTGCCCCTGAGCAGAGCTGTAAAGCTTCGTACGTGGACCGTCAGGGCTCTCAGTGCTGAAGCTGAGGAGCAATAGGAAACAAGGTGCGCTGTGTCCCTTCTGGGTGTTCTTCACCTGTCGGCACTTTCTGGCGAGCCGTGACTCGACTTTAGAGGCAGTCTTGCAAACCGACCGTTTGCCCCCGAACACTGCTAGGCTTCTGGCAGGTTCAGGGCACCGCACACTGATCACGAAGTACAAACAACCAAGGTCCGGGCAGAGCATCCACAATGCTTGGCGCCAGGCAGCCTTTGCCCAGGAGCCTCAGGCAAAGCAGTGGCTTGACGCGAGTGTGCTGTTCAGGACTCCTAGGACTCCTGGGGGCTCACCACGTCGCATGGCAAAACACTGTGTACCCAATGTGTCTTCTTGGGCGCCCTCACCAAAAAGAGATACCTTAGGCAATTGGGACCGGTTCCCTGCATGAAGGAGGAAAGGCAACACTCTGCTCTCTTCGCTGCCCACCTATTTGGCC
Source organism: Mesoplodon mirus (assembly GCF_964341445.2). Lineage (NCBI taxonomy): Eukaryota > Metazoa > Chordata > Mammalia > Artiodactyla > Ziphiidae > Mesoplodon > Mesoplodon mirus. The sequence goes on from NW_028295301.1 coordinate 207,802, forward strand.
AAGCGTTCCAAAGTCCTCCCGGACTCCGGCCTAGCAGCTCCTAGGTGGAATGCAGACGGTCCCCACTGCTGAACCACTGCTGCGATGAGGAAACACTGTGTTTACGGTTCCTACTGGGAACCCTTACCTGCCGTGTCTCTGTGGGAGCAGAAGGTCGACCTCAGAGGCAGCCAGACAAACGTACAGTTTGCCCTTTCAACGCTACCTGGGGTTTTGTAAGACACGCGGACACTGTTGCCTATCCCCAGAAATTATATCCTCGAAGCCCTTCAGCCCATGCAGGGGCACCTGGGTGCCCAAATTTTCTCCGGGAAGCGCCAGGGTGCTGGTTGCGTCTCTTTCTCGTGGTCCAAAACTACAGAGACATGTGCTGGGTTCCAGGTTGATATTGGTTCCCTAAAGCCAGGAGCATTACTTTCCCAGTGGGCGAGCTGAAAGGGCGGCCTCAAAGTGTGCTGGGAACCAGCGCGGTTGCTCGTGCTCGCTTCGCCATTAGAACGGCTTTGCGAAGGGCAAGGCAGTGTGACTGGAGAAGCCCTCTCTCTTCTCCTCCGTGCAGGAGGCTTTCCTGGCGCCCCATGTCCCTAAAGGGCACACTCTACTGTTCCACAAGGACCAAAGTAAGGGTCCGGGATGCCATCCATGAATGGACTCGTGCAGAGTTTGGCCAGGACACCTTAAGCATGTAGTGCATGAAAGTTAGCATGCCCCTCTGGAGGCTGCTGCTGCCTCAGCATATGCCTTGGAAGAACACTGGGTGGCGGAAGTGTTCTTGGGGCCCTGCGCCTCTGTCCACTCTAAAAGTGCCCCGGTTCATCTCTGTGAATGCAGAGTGAGCCGCAACAGCCTGTTCTCTTTGCCGGATAACTTCCTGACCAAAACATTCCAAAGTGCCCCTGAGCAGAGCTGTAAAGCTTCGTACGTGGACCGTCAGGGCTCTCAGTGCTGAAGCTGAGGAGCAATAGGAAACAAGGTGCGCTGTGTCCCTTCTGGGTGTTCTTCACCTGTCGGCACTTTCTGGCGAGCCGTGACTCGACTTTAGAGGCAGTCTTGCAAACCGACCGTTTGCCCCCGAACACTGCTAGGCTTCTGGCAGGTTCAGGGCACCGCACACTGATCACGAAGTACAAACAACCAAGGTCCGGGCAGAGCATCCACAATGCTTGGCGCCAGGCAGCCTTTGCCCAGGAGCCTCAGGCAAAGCAGTGGCTTGACGCGAGTGTGCTGTTCAGGACTCCTAGGACTCCTGGGGGCTCACCACGTCGCATGGCAAAACACTGTGTACCCAATGTGTCTTCTTGGGCGCCCTCACCAAAAAGAGATACCTTAGGCAATTGGGACCGGTTCCCTGCATGAAGGAGGAAAGGCAACACTCTGCTCTCTTCGCTGCCCACCTATTTGGCCAAGCGTTCCAAAGTCCTCCCGGACTCCGGCCTAGCAGCTCCTAGGTGGAATGCAGACGGTCCCCACTGCTGAACCACTGCTGCGATGAGGAAACACTGTGTTTACGGTTCCTACTGGGAACCCTTACCTGCCGTGTCTCTGTGGGAGCAGAAGGTCGACTTCAGAGGCAGCCAGACAAACGTACAGTTTGCCCTTTCAACGCTACCTGGGGTTTTGTAAGACACGCGGACACTGTTGCCTATCCCCAGAAATTATATCCTCGAAGCCCTTCAGCCCATGCAGGGGCACCTGGGTGCCCAAATTTTCTCCGGGAAGCGCCAGGGTGCTGGTTGCGTCTCTTTCTCGTGGTCCAAAACTACAGAGACATGTGCTGGGTTCCAGGTTGATATTGGTTCCCTAAAGCCAGGAGCATTACTTTCCCAGTGGGCGAGCTGAAAGGGCGGCCTCAAAGTGTGCTGGGAACCAGCGCGGTTGCTCGTGCTCGCTTCGCCATTAGAACGGCTTTGCGAAGGGCAAGGCAGTGTGACTGGAGAAGCCCTCTCTCTTCTCCTCCGTGCAGGAGGCTTTCCTGGCGCCCCATGTCCCTAAAGGGCACACTCTACTGTTCCACAAGGACCAAAGTAAGGGTCCGGGATGCCATCCATGAATGGACTCGTGCAGAGTTTGGCCAGGACACCTTAAGCATGTAGTGCATGAAAGTTAGCATGCCCCTCTGGAGGCTGCTGCTGCCTCAGCATATGCCTTGGAAGAACACTGGGTGGCGGAAGTGTTCTTGGGGCCCTGCGCCTCTGTCCACTCTAAAAGTGCCCCGGTTCATCTCTGTGAATGCAGAGTGAGCCGCAACAGCCTGTTCTCTTTGCCGGATAACTTCCTGACCAAAGCATTCCAAAGTGCCCCTGAGCAGAGCTGTAAAGCTTCGTACGTGGACCGTCAGGGCTCTCAGTGCTGAAGCTGAGGAGCAATAGGAAACAAGGTGCGCTGTGTCCCTTCTGGGTGTTCTTCACCTGTCGGCACTTTCTGGCGAGCCGTGACTCGACTTTAGAGGCAGTCTTGCAAACCGACCGTTTGCCCCCGAACACTGCTAGGCTTCTGGCAGGTTCAGGGCACCGCACACTGATCACGAAGTACAAACAACCAAGGTCCGGGCAGAGCATCCACAATGCTTGGCGCCAGGCAGCCTTTGCCCAGGAGCCTCAGGCAAAGCAGTGGCTTGACGCGAGTGTGCTGTTCAGGACTCCTAGGACTCCTGGGGGCTCACCACGTCGCATGGCAAAACACTGTGTACCCAATGTGTCTTCTTGGGCGCCCTCACCAAAAAGAGATACCTTAGGCAATTGGGACCGGTTCCCTGCATGAAGGAGGAAAGGCAACACTCTGCTCTCTTCGCTGCCCACCTATTTGGCCAAGCGTTCCAAAGTCCTCCCGGACTCCGGCCTAGCAGCTCCTAGGTGGAATGCAGACGGTCCCCACTGCTGAACCACTGCTGCGATGAGGAAACACTGTGTTTACGGTTCCTACTGGGAACCCTTACCTGCCGTGTCTCTGTGGGAGCAGAAGGTCGACTTCAGAGGCAGCCAGACAAACGTACAGTTTGCCCTTTCAACGCTACCTGGGGTTTTGTAAGACACGCGGACACTGTTGCCTATCCCCAGAAATTATATCCTCGAAGCCCTTCAGCCCATGCAGGGGCACCTGGGTGCCCAAATTTTCTCCGGGAAGCGCCAGGGTGCTGGTTGCGTCTCTTTCTCGTGGTCCAAAACTACAGAGACATGTGCTGGGTTCCAGGTTGATATTGGTTCCCTAAAGCCAGGAGCATTACTTTCCCAGTGGGCGAGCTGAAAGGGCGGCCTCAAAGTGTGCTGGGAACCAGCGCGGTTGCTCGTGCTCGCTTCGCCATTAGAACGGCTTTGCGAAGGGCAAGGCAGTGTGACTGGAGAAGCCCTCTCTCTTCTCCTCCGTGCAGGAGGCTTTCCTGGCGCCCCATGTCCCTAAAGGGCACACTCTACTGTTCCACAAGGACCAAAGTAAGGGTCCGGGATGCCATCCATGAATGGACTCGTGCAGAGTTTGGCCAGGACACCTTAAGCATGTAGTGCATGAAAGTTAGCATGCCCCTCTGGAGGCTGCTGCTGCCTCAGCATATGCCTTGGAAGAACACTGGGTGGCGGAAGTGTTCTTGGGGCCCTGCGCCTCTGTCCACTCTAAAAGTGCCCCGGTTCATCTCTGTGAATGCAGAGTGAGCCGCAACAGCCTGTTCTCTTTGCCGGATAACTTCCTGACCAAAGCATTCCAAAGTGCCCCTGAGCAGAGCTGTAAAGCTTCGTACGTGGACCGTCAGGGCTCTCAGTGCTGAAGCTGAGGAGCAATAGGAAACAAGGTGCGCTGTGTCCCTTCTGGGTGTTCTTCACCTGTCGGCACTTTCTGGCGAGCCGTGACTCGACTTTAGAGGCAGTCTTGCAAACCGACCGTTTGCCCCCGAACACTGCTAGGCTTCTGGCAGGTTCAGGGCACCGCACACTGATCACGAAGTACAAACAACCAAGGTCCGGGCAGAGCATCCACAATGCTTGGCGCCAGGCAGCCTTTGCCCAGGAGCCTCAGGCAAAGCAGTGGCTTGACGCGAGTGTGCTGTTCAGGACTCCTAGGACTCCTGGGGGCTCACCACGTCGCATGGCAAAACACTGTGTACCCAATGTGTCTTCTTGGGCGCCCTCACCAAAAAGAGATACCTTAGGCAATTGGGACCGGTTCCCTGCATGAAGGAGGAAAGGCAACACTCTGCTCTCTTCGCTGCCCACCTATTTGGCCAAGCGTTCCAAAGTCCTCCCGGACTCCGGCCTAGCAGCTCCTAGGTGGAATGCAGACGGTCCCCACTGCTGAACCACTGCTGCGATGAGGAAACACTGTGTTTACGGTTCCTACTGGGAACCCTTACCTGCCGTGTCTCTGTGGGAGCAGAAGGTCGACCTCAGAGGCAGCCAGACAAACGTACAGTTTGCCCTTTCAACGCTACCTGGGGTTTTGTAAGACACGCGGACACTGTTGCCTATCCCCAGAAATTATATCCTCGAAGCCCTTCAGCCCATGCAGGGGCACCTGGGTGCCCAAATTTTCTCCGGGAAGCGCCAGGGTGCTGGTTGCGTCTCTTTCTCGTGGTCCAAAACTACAGAGACATGTGCTGGGTTCCAGGTTGATATTGGTTCCCTAAAGCCAGGAGCATTACTTTCCCAGTGGGCGAGCTGAAAGGGCGGCCTCAAAGTGTGCTGGGAACCAGCGCGGTTGCTCGTGCTCGCTTCGCCATTAGAACGGCTTTGCGAAGGGCAAGGCAGTGTGACTGGAGAAGCCCTCTCTCTTCTCCTCCGTGCAGGAGGCTTTCCTGGCGCCCCATGTCCCTAAAGGGCACACTCTACTGTTCCACAAGGACCAAAGTAAGGGTCCGGGATGCCATCCATGAATGGACTCGTGCAGAGTTTGGCCAGGACACCTTAAGCATGTAGTGCATGAAAGTTAGCATGCCCCTCTGGAGGCTGCTGCTGCCTCAGCATATGCCTTGGAAGAACACTGGGTGGCGGAAGTGTTCTTGGGGCCCTGCGCCTCTGTCCACTCTAAAAGTGCCCCGGTTCATCTCTGTGAATGCAGAGTGAGCCGCAACAGCCTGTTCTCTTTGCCGGATAACTTCCTGACCAAAACATTCCAAAGTGCCCCTGAGCAGAGCTGTAAAGGTTCGTACGTGGACCGTCAGGGCTCTCAGTGCTGAAGCTGAGGAGCAATAGGAAACAAGGTGCGCTGTGTCCCTTCTGGGTGTTCTTCACCTGTCGGCACTTTCTGGCGAGCCGTGACTCGACTTTAGAGGCAGTCTTGCAAACCGACCGTTTGCCCCCGAACACTGCTAGGCTTCTGGCAGGTTCAGGGCACCGCACACTGATCACGAAGTACAAACAACCAAGGTCCGGGCAGAGCATCCACAATGCTTGGCGCCAGGCAGCCTTTGCCCAGGAGCCTCAGGCAAAGCAGTGGCTTGACGCGAGTGTGCTGTTCAGGACTCCTAGGACTCCTGGGGGCTCACCACGTCGCATGGCAAAACACTGTGTACCCAATGTGTCTTCTTGGGCGCCCTCACCAAAAAGAGATACCTTAGGCAATTGGGACCGGTTCCCTGCATGAAGGAGGAAAGGCAACACTCTGCTCTCTTCGCTGCCCACCTATTTGGCCAAGCGTTCCAAAGTCCTCCCGGACTCCGGCCTAGCAGCTCCTAGGTGGAATGCAGACGGTCCCCACTGCTGAACCACTGCTGCGATGAGGAAACACTGTGTTTACGGTTCCTACTGGGAACCCTTACCTGCCGTGTCTCTGTGGGAGCAGAAGGTCGACTTCAGAGGCAGCCAGACAAACGTACAGTTTGCCCTTTCAACGCTACCTGGGGTTTTGTAAGACACGCGGACACTGTTGCCTATCCCCAGAAATTATATCCTCGAAGCCCTTCAGCCCATGCAGGGGCACCTGGGTGCCCAAATTTTCTCCGGGAAGCGCCAGGGTGCTGGTTGCGTCTCTTTCTCGTGGTCCAAAACTACAGAGACATGTGCTGGGTTCCAGGTTGATATTGGTTCCCTAAAGCCAGGAGCATTACTTTCCCAGTGGGCGAGCTGAAAGGGCGGCCTCAAAGTGTGCTGGGAACCAGCGCGGTTGCTCGTGCTCGCTTCGCCATTAGAACGGCTTTGCGAAGGGCAAGGCAGTGTGACTGGAGAAGCCCTCTCTCTTCTCCTCCGTGCAGGAGGCTTTCCTGGCGCCCCATGTCCCTAAAGGGCACACTCTACTGTTCCACAAGGACCAAAGTAAGGGTCCGGGATGCCATCCATGAATGGACTCGTGCAGAGTTTGGCCAGGACACCTTAAGCATGTAGTGCATGAAAGTTAGCATGCCCCTCTGGAGGCTGCTGCTGCCTCAGCATATGCCTTGGAAGAACACTGGGTGGCGGAAGTGTTCTTGGGGCCCTGCGCCTCTGTCCACTCTAAAAGTGCCCCGGTTCATCTCTGTGAATGCAGAGTGAGCCGCAACAGCCTGTTCTCTTTGCCGGATAACTTCCTGACCAAAACATTCCAAAGTGCCCCTGAGCAGAGCTGTAAAGCTTCGTACGTGGACCGTCAGGGCTCTCAGTGCTGAAGCTGAGGAGCAATAGGAAACAAGGTGCGCTGTGTCCCTTCTGGGTGTTCTTCACCTGTCGGCACTTTCTGGCGAGCCGTGACTCGACTTTAGAGGCAGTCTTGCAAACCGACCGTTTGCCCCCGAACACTGCTAGGCTTCTGGCAGGTTCAGGGCACCGCACACTGATCACGAAGTACAAACAACCAAGGTCCGGGCAGAGCATCCACAATGCTTGGCGCCAGGCAGCCTTTGCCCAGGAGCCTCAGGCAAAGCAGTGGCTTGACGCGAGTGTGCTGTTCAGGACTCCTAGGACTCCTGGGGGCTCACCACGTCGCATGGCAAAACACTGTGTACCCAATGTGTCTTCTTGGGCGCCCTCACCAAAAAGAGATACCTTAGGCAATTGGGACCGGTTCCCTGCATGAAGGAGGAAAGGCAACACTCTGCTCTCTTCGCTGCCCACCTATTTGGCCAAGCGTTCCAAAGTCCTCCCGGACTCCGGCCTAGCAGCTCCTAGGTGGAATGCAGACGGTCCCCACTGCTGAACCACTGCTGCGATGAGGAAACACTGTGTTTACGGTTCCTACTGGGAACCCTTACCTGCCGTGTCTCTGTGGGAGCAGAAGGTCGACCTCAGAGGCAGCCAGACAAACGTACAGTTTGCCCTTTCAACGCTACCTGGGGTTTTGTAAGACACGCGGACACTGTTGCCTATCCCCAGAAATTATATCCTCGAAGCCCTTCAGCCCATGCAGGGGCACCTGGGTGCCCAAATTTTCTCCGGGAAGCGCCAGGGTGCTGGTTGCGTCTCTTTCTCGTGGTCCAAAACTACAGAGACATGTGCTGGGTTCCAGGTTGATATTGGTTCCCTAAAGCCAGGAGCATTACTTTCCCAGTGGGCGAGCTGAAAGGGCGGCCTCAAAGTGTGCTGGGAACCAGCGCGGTTGCTCGTGCTCGCTTCGCCGTTAGAACGGCTTTGCGAAGGGCAAGGCAGTGTGACTGGAGAAGCCCTCTCTCTTCTCCTCCGTGCAGGAGGCTTTCCTGGCGCCCCATGTCCCTAAAGGGCACACTCTACTGTTCCACAGGGACCAAAGTAAGGGTCCGGGATGCCATCCATGAATGGACTCGTGCAGAGTTTGGCCAGGACACCTTAAGCATGTAGTGCATGAAAGTTAGCATGCCCCTCTGGAGGCTGCTGCTGCCTCAGCATATGCCTTGGAAGAACACTGGGTGGCGGAAGTGTTCTTGGGGCCCTGCGCCTCTGTCCACTCTAAAAGTGCCCCGGTTCATCTCTGTGAATGCAGAGTGAGCCGCAACAGCCTGTTCTCTTTGCCGGATAACTTCCTGACCAAAGCATTCAAAAGTGCCCCTGAGCAGAGCTGTAAAGCTTCGTACGTGGACCGTCAGGGCTCTCAGTGCTGAAGCTGAGGAGCAATAGGAAACAAGGTGCGCTGTGTCCCTTCTGGGTGTTCTTCACCTGTCGGCACTTTCTGGCGAGCCGTGACTCGACTTTAGAGGCAGTCTTGCAAACCGACCGTTTGCCCCCGAACACTGCTAGGCTTCTGGCAGGTTCAGGGCACCGCACACTGATCACGAAGTACAAACAACCAAGGTCCGGGCAGAGCATCCACAATGCTTGGCGCCAGGCAGCCTTTGCCCAGGAGCCTCAGGCAAAGCAGTGGCTTGACGCGAGTGTGCTGTTCAGGACTCCTAGGACTCCTGGGGGCTCACCACGTCGCATGGCAAAACACTGTGTACCCAATGTGTCTTCTTGGGCGCCCTCACCAAAAAGAGATACCTTAGGCAATTGGGACCGGTTCCCTGCATGAAGGAGGAAAGGCAACACTCTGCTCTCTTCGCTGCCCACCTATTTGGCCAAGCGTTCCAAAGTCCTCCCGGACTCCGGCCTAGCAGCTCCTAGGTGGAATGCAGACGGTCCCCACTGCTGAACCACTGCTGCGATGAGGAAACACTGTGTTTACGGTTCCTACTGGGAACCCTTACCTGCCGTGTCTCTGTGGGAGCAGAAGGTCGACCTCAGAGGCAGCCAGACAAACGTACAGTTTGCCCTTTCAACGCTACCTGGGGTTTTGTAAGACACGCGGACACTGTTGCCTATCCCCAGAAATTATATCCTCGAAGCCCTTCAGCCCATGCAGGGGCACCTGGGTGCCCAAATTTTCTCCGGGAAGCGCCAGGGTGCTGGTTGCGTCTCTTTCTCGTGGTCCAAAACTACAGAGACATGTGCTGGGTTCCAGGTTGATATTGGTTCCCTAAAGCCAGGAGCATTACTTTCCCAGTGGGCGAGCTGAAAGGGCGGCCTCAAAGTGTGCTGGGAACCAGCGCGGTTGCTCGTGCTCGCTTCGCCATTAGAACGGCTTTGCGAAGGGCAAGGCAGTGTGACTGGAGAAGCCCTCTCTCTTCTCCTCCGTGCAGGAGGCTTTCCTGGCGCCCCATGTCCCTAAAGGGCACACTCTACTGTTCCACAAGGACCAAAGTAAGGGTCCGGGATGCCATCCATGAATGGACTCGTGCAGAGTTTGGCCAGGACACCTTAAGCATGTAGTGCATGAAAGTTAGCATGCCCCTCTGGAGGCTGCTGCTGCCTCAGCATATGCCTTGGAAGAACACTGGGTGGCGGAAGTGTTCTTGGGGCCCTGCGCCTCTGTCCACTCTAAAAGTGCCCCGGTTCATCTCTGTGAATGCAGAGTGAGCCGCAACAGCCTGTTCTCTTTGCCGGATAACTTCCTGACCAAAACATTCCAAAGTGCCCCTGAGCAGAGCTGTAAAGCTTCGTACGTGGACCGTCAGGGCTCTCAGTGCTGAAGCTGAGGAGCAATAGGAAACAAGGTGCGCTGTGTCCCTTCTGGGTGTTCTTCACCTGTCGGCACTTTCTGGCGAGCCGTGACTCGACTTTAGAGGCAGTCTTGCAAACCGACCGTTTGCCCCCGAACACTGCTAGGCTTCTGGCAGGTTCAGGGCACCGCACACTGATCACGAAGTACAAACAACCAAGGTCCGGGCAGAGCATCCACAATGCTTGGCGCCAGGCAGCCTTTGCCCAGGAGCCTCAGGCAAAGCAGTGGCTTGACGCGAGTGTGCTGTTCAGGACTCCTAGGACTCCTGGGGGCTCACCACGTCGCATGGCAAAACACTGTGTACCCAATGTGTCTTCTTGGGCGCCCTCACCAAAAAGAGATACCTTAGGCAATTGGGACCGGTTCCCTGCATGAAGGAGGAAAGGCAACACTCTGCTCTCTTCGCTGCCCACCTATTTGGCCAAGCGTTCCAAAGTCCTCCCGGACTCCGGCCTAGCAGCTCCTAGGTGGAATGCAGACGGTCCCCACTGCTGAACCACTGCTGCGATGAGGAAACACTGTGTTTACGGTTCCTACTGGGAACCCTTACCTGCCGTGTCTCTGTGGGAGCAGAAGGTCGACTTCAGAGGCAGCCAGACAAACGTACAGTTTGCCCTTTCAACGCTACCTGGGGTTTTGTAAGACACGCGGACACTGTTGCCTATCCCCAGAAATTATATCCTCGAAGCCCTTCAGCCCATGCAGGGGCACCTGGGTGCCCAAATTTTCTCCGGGAAGCGCCAGGGTGCTGGTTGCGTCTCTTTCTCGTGGTCCAAAACTACAGAGACATGTGCTGGGTTCCAGGTTGATATTGGTTCCCTAAAGCCAGGAGCATTACTTTCCCAGTGGGCGAGCTGAAAGGGCGGCCTCAAAGTGTGCTGGGAACCAGCGCGGTTGCTCGTGCTCGCTTCGCCATTAGAACGGCTTTGCGAAGGGCAAGGCAGTGTGACTGGAGAAGCCCTCTCTCTTCTCCTCCGTGCAGGAGGCTTTCCTGGCGCCCCATGTCCCTAAAGGGCACACTCTACTGTTCCACAAGGACCAAAGTAAGGGTCCGGGATGCCATCCATGAATGGACTCGTGCAGAGTTTGGCCAGGACACCTTAAGCATGTAGTGCATGAAAGTTAGCATGCCCCTCTGGAGGCTGCTGCTGCCTCAGCATATGCCTTGGAAGAACACTGGGTGGCGGAAGTGTTCTTGGGGCCCTGCGCCTCTGTCCACTCTAAAAGTGCCCCGGTTCATCTCTGTGAATGCAGAGTGAGCCGCAACAGCCTGTTCTCTTTGCCGGATAACTTCCTGACCAAAGCATTCAAAAGTGCCCCTGAGCAGAGCTGTAAAGCTTCGTACGTGGACCGTCAGGGCTCTCAGTGCTGAAGCTGAGGAGCAATAGGAAACAAGGTGCGCTGTGTCCCTTCTGGGTGTTCTTCACCTGTCGGCACTTTCTGGCGAGCCGTGACTCGACTTTAGAGGCAGTCTTGCAAACCGACCGTTTGCCCCCGAACACTGCTAGGCTTCTGGCAGGTTCAGGGCACCGCACACTGATCACGAAGTACAAACAACCAAGGTCCGGGCAGAGCATCCACAATGCTTGGCGCCAGGCAGCCTTTGCCCAGGAGCCTCAGGCAAAGCAGTGGCTTGACGCGAGTGTGCTGTTCAGGACTCCTAGGACTCCTGGGGGCTCACCACGTCGCATGGCAAAACACTGTGTACCCAATGTGTCTTCTTGGGCGCCCTCACCAAAAAGAGATACCTTAGGCAATTGGGACCGGTTCCCTGCATGAAGGAGGAAAGGCAACACTCTGCTCTCTTCGCTGCCCACCTATTTGGCCAAGCGTTCCAAAGTCCTCCCGGACTCCGGCCTAGCAGCTCCTAGGTGGAATGCAGACGGTCCCCACTGCTGAACCACTGCTGCGATGAGGAAACACTGTGTTTACGGTTCCTACTGGGAACCCTTACCTGCCGTGTCTCTGTGGGAGCAGAAGGTCGACCTCAGAGGCAGCCAGACAAACGTACAGTTTGCCCTTTCAACGCTACCTGGGGTTTTGTAAGACACGCGGACACTGTTGCCTATCCCCAGAAATTATATCCTCGAAGCCCTTCAGCCCATGCAGGGGCACCTGGGTGCCCAAATTTTCTCCGGGAAGCGCCAGGGTGCTGGTTGCGTCTCTTTCTCGTGGTCCAAAACTACAGAGACATGTGCTGGGTTCCAGGTTGATATTGGTTCCCTAAAGCCAGGAGCATTACTTTCCCAGTGGGCGAGCTGAAAGGGCGGCCTCAAAGTGTGCTGGGAACCAGCGCGGTTGCTCGTGCTCGCTTCGCCATTAGAACGGCTTTGCGAAGGGCAAGGCAGTGTGACTGGAGAAGCCCTCTCTCTTCTCCTCCGTGCAGGAGGCTTTCCTGGCGCCCCATGTCCCTAAAGGGCACACTCTACTGTTCCACAAGGACCAAAGTAAGGGTCCGGGATGCCATCCATGAATGGACTCGTGCAGAGTTTGGCCAGGACACCTTAAGCATGTAGTGCATGAAAGTTAGCATGCCCCTCTGGAGGCTGCTGCTGCCTCAGCATATGCCTTGGAAGAACACTGGGTGGCGGAAGTGTTCTTGGGGCCCTGCGCCTCTGTCCACTCTAAAAGTGCCCCGGTTCATCTCTGTGAATGCAGAGTGAGCCGCAACAGCCTGTTCTCTTTGCCGGATAACTTCCTGACCAAAGCATTCCAAAGTGCCCCTGAGCAGAGCTGTAAAGCTTCGTACGTGGACCGTCAGGGCTCTCAGTGCTGAAGCTGAGGAGCAATAGGAAACAAGGTGCGCTGTGTCCCTTCTGGGTGTTCTTCACCTGTCGGCACTTTCTGGCGAGCCGTGACTCGACTTTAGAGGCAGTCTTGCAAACCGACCGTTTGCCCCCGAACACTGCTAGGCTTCTGGCAGGTTCAGGGCACCGCACACTGATCACGAAGTACAAACAACCAAGGTCCGGGCAGAGCATCCACAATGCTTGGCGCCAGGCAGCCTTTGCCCAGGAGCCTCAGGCAAAGCAGTGGCTTGACGCGAGTGTGCTGTTCAGGACTCCTAGGACTCCTGGGGGCTCACCACGTCGCATGGCAAAACACTGTGTACCCAATGTGTCTTCTTGGGCGCCCTCACCAAAAAGAGATACCTTAGGCAATTGGGACCGGTTCCCTGCATGAAGGAGGAAAGGCAACACTCTGCTCTCTTCGCTGCCCACCTATTTGGCCAAGCGTTCCAAAGTCCTCCCGGACTCCGGCCTAGCAGCTCCTAGGTGGAATGCAGACGGTCCCCACTGCTGAACCACTGCTGCGATGAGGAAACACTGTGTTTACGGTTCCTACTGGGAACCCTTACCTGCCGTGTCTCTGTGGGAGCAGAAGGTCGACTTCAGAGGCAGCCAGACAAACGTACAGTTTGCCCTTTCAACGCTACCTGGGGTTTTGTAAGACACGCGGACACTGTTGCCTATCCCCAGAAATTATATCCTCGAAGCCCTTCAGCCCATGCAGGGGCACCTGGGTGCCCAAATTTTCTCCGGGAAGCGCCAGGGTGCTGGTTGCGTCTCTTTCTCGTGGTCCAAAACTACAGAGACATGTGCTGGGTTCCAGGTTGATATTGGTTCCCTAAAGCCAGGAGCATTACTTTCCCAGTGGGCGAGCTGAAAGGGCGGCCTCAAAGTGTGCTGGGAACCAGCGCGGTTGCTCGTGCTCGCTTCGCCATTAGAACGGCTTTGCGAAGGGCAAGGCAGTGTGACTGGAGAAGCCCTCTCTCTTCTCCTCCGTGCAGGAGGCTTTCCTGGCGCCCCATGTCCCTAAAGGGCACACTCTACTGTTCCACAAGGACCAAAGTAAGGGTCCGGGATGCCATCCATGAATGGACTCGTGCAGAGTTTGGCCAGGACACCTTAAGCATGTAGTGCATGAAAGTTAGCATGCCCCTCTGGAGGCTGCTGCTGCCTCAGCATATGCCTTGGAAGAACACTGGGTGGCGGAAGTGTTCTTGGGGCCCTGCGCCTCTGTCCACTCTAAAAGTGCCCCGGTTCATCTCTGTGAATGCAGAGTGAGCCGCAACAGCCTGTTCTCTTTGCCGGATAACTTCCTGACCAAAGCATTCAAAAGTGCCCCTGAGCAGAGCTGTAAAGCTTCGTACGTGGACCGTCAGGGCTCTCAGTGCTGAAGCTGAGGAGCAATAGGAAACAAGGTGCGCTGTGTCCCTTCTGGGTGTTCTTCACCTGTCGGCACTTTCTGGCGAGCCGTGACTCGACTTTAGAGGCAGTCTTGCAAACCGACCGTTTGCCCCCGAACACTGCTAGGCTTCTGGCAGGTTCAGGGCACCGCACACTGATCACGAAGTACAAACAACCAAGGTCCGGGCAGAGCATCCACAATGCTTGGCGCCAGGCAGCCTTTGCCCAGGAGCCTCAGGCAAAGCAGTGGCTTGACGCGAGTGTGCTGTTCAGGACTCCTAGGACTCCTGGGGGCTCACCACGTCGCATGGCAAAACACTGTGTACCCAATGTGTCTTCTTGGGCGCCCTCACCAAAAAGAGATACCTTAGGCAATTGGGACCGGTTCCCTGCATGAAGGAGGAAAGGCAACACTCTGCTCTCTTCGCTGCCCACCTATTTGGCCAAGCGTTCCAAAGTCCTCCCGGACTCCGGCCTAGCAGCTCCTAGGTGGAATGCAGACGGTCCCCACTGCTGAACCACTGCTGCGATGAGGAAACACTGTGTTTACGGTTCCTACTGGGAACCCTTACCTGCCGTGTCTCTGTGGGAGCAGAAGGTCGACCTCAGAGGCAGCCAGACAAACGTACAGTTTGCCCTTTCAACGCTACCTGGGGTTTTGTAAGACACGCGGACACTGTTGCCTATCCCCAGAAATTATATCCTCGAAGCCCTTCAGCCCATGCAGGGGCACCTGGGTGCCCAAATTTTCTCCGGGAAGCGCCAGGGTGCTGGTTGCGTCTCTTTCTCGTGGTCCAAAACTACAGAGACATGTGCTGGGTTCCAGGTTGATATTGGTTCCCTAAAGCCAGGAGCATTACTTTCCCAGTGGGCGAGCTGAAAGGGCGGCCTCAAAGTGTGCTGGGAACCAGCGCGGTTGCTCGTGCTCGCTTCGCCGTTAGAACGGCTTTGCGAAGGGCAAGGCAGTGTGACTGGAGAAGCCCTCTCTCTTCTCCTCCGTGCAGGAGGCTTTCCTGGCGCCCCATGTCCCTAAAGGGCACACTCTACTGTTCCACAGGGACCAAAGTAAGGGTCCGGGATGCCATCCATGAATGGACTCGTGCAGAGTTTGGCCAGGACACCTTAAGCATGTAGTGCATGAAAGTTAGCATGCCCCTCTGGAGGCTGCTGCTGCCTCAGCATATGCCTTGGAAGAACACTGGGTGGCGGAAGTGTTCTTGGGGCCCTGCGCCTCTGTCCACTCTAAAAGTGCCCCGGTTCATCTCTGTGAATGCAGAGTGAGCCGCAACAGCCTGTTCTCTTTGCCGGATAACTTCCTGACCAAAGCATTCAAAAGTGCCCCTGAGCAGAGCTGTAAAGCTTCGTACGTGGACCGTCAGGGCTCTCAGTGCTGAAGCTGAGGAGCAATAGGAAACAAGGTGCGCTGTGTCCCTTCTGGGTGTTCTTCACCTGTCGGCACTTTCTGGCGAGCCGTGACTCGACTTTAGAGGCAGTCTTGCAAACCGACCGTTTGCCCCCGAACACTGCTAGGCTTCTGGCAGGTTCAGGGCACCGCACACTGATCACGAAGTACAAACAACCAAGGTCCGGGCAGAGCATCCACAATGCTTGGCGCCAGGCAGCCTTTGCCCAGGAGCCTCAGGCAAAGCAGTGGCTTGACGCGAGTGTGCTGTTCAGGACTCCTAGGACTCCTGGGGGCTCACCACGTCGCATGGCAAAACACTGTGTACCCAATGTGTCTTCTTGGGCGCCCTCACCAAAAAGAGATACCTTAGGCAATTGGGACCGGTTCCCTGCATGAAGGAGGAAAGGCAACACTCTGCTCTCTTCGCTGCCCACCTATTTGGCCAAGCGTTCCAAAGTCCTCCCGGACTCCGGCCTAGCAGCTCCTAGGTGGAATGCAGACGGTCCCCACTGCTGAACCACTGCTGCGATGAGGAAACACTGTGTTTACGGTTCCTACTGGGAACCCTTACCTGCCGTGTCTCTGTGGGAGCAGAAGGTCGACCTCAGAGGCAGCCAGACAAACGTACAGTTTGCCCTTTCAACGCTACCTGGGGTTTTGTAAGACACGCGGACACTGTTGCCTATCCCCAGAAATTATATCCTCGAAGCCCTTCAGCCCATGCAGGGGCACCTGGGTGCCCAAATTTTCTCCGGGAAGCGCCAGGGTGCTGGTTGCGTCTCTTTCTCGTGGTCCAAAACTACAGAGACATGTGCTGGGTTCCAGGTTGATATTGGTTCCCTAAAGCCAGGAGCATTACTTTCCCAGTGGGCGAGCTGAAAGGGCGGCCTCAAAGTGTGCTGGGAACCAGCGCGGTTGCTCGTGCTCGCTTCGCCGTTAGAACGGCTTTGCGAAGGGCAAGGCAGTGTGACTGGAGAAGCCCTCTCTCTTCTCCTCCGTGCAGGAGGCTTTCCTGGCGCCCCATGTCCCTAAAGGGCACACTCTACTGTTCCACAGGGACCAAAGTAAGGGTCCGGGATGCCATCCATGAATGGACTCGTGCAGAGTTTGGCCAGGACACCTTAAGCATGTAGTGCATGAAAGTTAGCATGCCCCTCTGGAGGCTGCTGCTGCCTCAGCATATGCCTTGGAAGAACACTGGGTGGCGGAAGTGTTCTTGGGGCCCTGCGCCTCTGTCCACTCTAAAAGTGCCCCGGTTCATCTCTGTGAATGCAGAGTGAGCCGCAACAGCCTGTTCTCTTTGCCGGATAACTTCCTGACCAAAGCATTCCAAAGTGCCCCTGAGCAGAGCTGTAAAGGTTCGTACGTGGACCGTCAGGGCTCTCAGTGCTGAAGCTGAGGAGCAATAGGAAACAAGGTGCGCTGTGTCCCTTCTGGGTGTTCTTCACCTGTCGGCACTTTCTGGCGAGCCGTGACTCGACTTTAGAGGCAGTCTTGCAAACCGACCGTTTGCCCCCGAACACTGCTAGGCTTCTGGCAGGTTCAGGGCACCGCACACTGATCACGAAGTACAAACAACCAAGGTCCGGGCAGAGCATCCACAATGCTTGGCGCCAGGCAGCCTTTGCCCAGGAGCCTCAGGCAAAGCAGTGGCTTGACGCGAGTGTGCTGTTCAGGACTCCTAGGACTCCTGGGGGCTCACCACGTCGCATGGCAAAACACTGTGTACCCAATGTGTCTTCTTGGGCGCCCTCACCAAAAAGAGATACCTTAGGCAATTGGGACCGGTTCCCTGCATGAAGGAGGAAAGGCAACACTCTGCTCTCTTCGCTGCCCACCTATTTGGCCAAGCGTTCCAAAGTCCTCCCGGACTCCGGCCTAGCAGCTCCTAGGTGGAATGCAGACGGTCCCCACTGCTGAACCACTGCTGCGATGAGGAAACACTGTGTTTACGGTTCCTACTGGGAACCCTTACCTGCCGTGTCTCTGTGGGAGCAGAAGGTCGACCTCAGAGGCAGCCAGACAAACGTACAGTTTGCCCTTTCAACGCTACCTGGGGTTTTGTAAGACACGCGGACACTGTTGCCTATCCCCAGAAATTATATCCTCGAAGCCCTTCAGCCCATGCAGGGGCACCTGGGTGCCCAAATTTTCTCCGGGAAGCGCCAGGGTGCTGGTTGCGTCTCTTTCTCGTGGTCCAAAAGTACAGAGACATGTGCTGGGTTCCAGGTTGATATTGGTTCCCTAAAGCCAGGAGCATTACTTTCCCAGTGGGCGAGCTGAAAGGGCGGCCTCAAAGTGTGCTGGGAACCAGCGCGGTTGCTCGTGCTCGCTTCGCCGTTAGAACGGCTTTGCGAAGGGCAAGGCAGTGTGACTGGAGAAGCCCTCTCTCTTCTCCTCCGTGCAGGAGGCTTTCCTGGCGCCCCATGTCCCTAAAGGGCACACTCTACTGTTCCACAGGGACCAAAGTAAGGGTCCGGGATGCCATCCATGAATGGACTCGTGCAGAGTTTGGCCAGGACACCTTAAGCATGTAGTGCATGAAAGTTAGCATGCCCCTCTGGAGGCTGCTGCTGCCTCAGCATATGCCTTGGAAGAACACTGGGTGGCGGAAGTGTTCTTGGGGCCCTGCGCCTCTGTCCACTCTAAAAGTGCCCCGGTTCATCTCTGTGAATGCAGAGTGAGCCGCAACAGCCTGTTCTCTTTGCCGGATAACTTCCTGACCAAAACATTCCAAAGTGCCCCTGAGCAGAGCTGTAAAGCTTCGTACGTGGACCGTCAGGGCTCTCAGTGCTGAAGCTGAGGAGCAATAGGAAACAAGGTGCGCTGTGTCCCTTCTGGGTGTTCTTCACCTGTCGGCACTTTCTGGCGAGCCGTGACTCGACTTTAGAGGCAGTCTTGCAAACCGACCGTTTGCCCCCGAACACTGCTAGGCTTCTGGCAGGTTCAGGGCACCGCACACTGATCACGAAGTACAAACAACCAAGGTCCGGGCAGAGCATCCACAATGCTTGGCGCCAGGCAGCCTTTGCCCAGGAGCCTCAGGCAAAGCAGTGGCTTGACGCGAGTGTGCTGTTCAGGACTCCTAGGACTCCTGGGGGCTCACCACGTCGCATGGCAAAACACTGTGTACCCAATGTGTCTTCTTGGGCGCCCTCACCAAAAAGAGATACCTTAGGCAATTGGGACCGGTTCCCTGCATGAAGGAGGAAAGGCAACACTCTGCTCTCTTCGCTGCCCACCTATTTGGCCAAGCGTTCCAAAGTCCTCCCGGACTCCGGCCTAGCAGCGCCTAGGTGGAATGCAGACGGTCCCCACTGCTGAACCACTGCTGCGATGAGGAAACACTGTGTTTACGGTTCCTACTGGGAACCCTTACCTGCCGTGTCTCTGTGGGAGCAGAAGGTCGACTTCAGAGGCAGCCAGACAAACGTACAGTTTGCCCTTTCAACGCTACCTGGGGTTTTGTAAGACACGCGGACACTGTTGCCTATCCCCAGAAATTATATCCTCGAAGCCCTTCAGCCCATGCAGGGGCACCTGGGTGCCCAAATTTTCTCCGGGAAGCGCCAGGGTGCTGGTTGCGTCTCTTTCTCGTGGTCCAAAAGTACAGAGACATGTGCTGGGTTCCAGGTTGATATTGGTTCCCTAAAGCCAGGAGCATTACTTTCCCAGTGGGCGAGCTGAAAGGGCGGCCTCAAAGTGTGCTGGGAACCAGCGCGGTTGCTCGTGCTCGCTTCGCCGTTAGAACGGCTTTGCGAAGGGCAAGGCAGTGTGACTGGAGAAGCCCTCTCTCTTCTCCTCCGTGCAGGAGGCTTTCCTGGCGCCCCATGTCCCTAAAGGGCACACTCTACTGTTCCACAGGGACCAAAGTAAGGGTCCGGGATGCCATCCATGAATGGACTCGTGCAGAGTTTGGCCAGGACACCTTAAGCATGTAGTGCATGAAAGTTAGCATGCCCCTCTGGAGGCTGCTGCTGCCTCAGCATATGCCTTGGAAGAACACTGGGTGGCGGAAGTGTTCTTGGGGCCCTGCGCCTCTGTCCACTCTAAAAGTGCCCCGGTTCATCTCTGTGAATGCAGAGTGAGCCGCAACAGCCTGTTCTCTTTGCCGGATAACTTCCTGACCAAAACATTCCAAAGTGCCCCTGAGCAGAGCTGTAAAGCTTCGTACGTGGACCGTCAGGGCTCTCAGTGCTGAAGCTGAGGAGCAATAGGAAACAAGGTGCGCTGTGTCCCTTCTGGGTGTTCTTCACCTGTCGGCACTTTCTGGCGAGCCGTGACTCGACTTTAGAGGCAGTCTTGCAAACCGACCGTTTGCCCCCGAACACTGCTAGGCTTCTGGCAGGTTCAGGGCACCGCACACTGATCACGAAGTACAAACAACCAAGGTCCGGGCAGAGCATCCACAATGCTTGGCGCCAGGCAGCCTTTGCCCAGGAGCCTCAGGCAAAGCAGTGGCTTGACGCGAGTGTGCTGTTCAGGACTCCTAGGACTCCTGGGGGCTCACCACGTCGCATGGCAAAACACTGTGTACCCAATGTGTCTTCTTGGGCGCCCTCACCAAAAAGAGATACCTTAGGCAATTGGGACCGGTTCCCTGCATGAAGGAGGAAAGGCAACACTCTGCTCTCTTCGCTGCCCACCTATTTGGCCAAGCGTTCCAAAGTCCTCCCGGACTCCGGCCTAGCAGCGCCTAGGTGGAATGCAGACGGTCCCCACTGCTGAACCACTGCTGCGATGAGGAAACACTGTGTTTACGGTTCCTACTGGGAACCCTTACCTGCCGTGTCTCTGTGGGAGCAGAAGGTCGACTTCAGAGGCAGCCAGACAAACGTACAGTTTGCCCTTTCAACGCTACCTGGGGTTTTGTAAGACACGCGGACACTGTTGCCTATCCCCAGAAATTATATCCTCGAAGCCCTTCAGCCCATGCAGGGGCACCTGGGTGCCCAAATTTTCTCCGGGAAGCGCCAGGGTGCTGGTTGCGTCTCTTTCTCGTGGTCCAAAACTACAGAGACATGTGCTGGGTTCCAGGTTGATATTGGTTCCCTAAAGCCAGGAGCATTACTTTCCCAGTGGGCGAGCTGAAAGGGCGGCCTCAAAGTGTGCTGGGAACCAGCGCGGTTGCTCGTGCTCGCTTCGCCGTTAGAACGGCTTTGCGAAGGGCAAGGCAGTGTGACTGGAGAAGCCCTCTCTCTTCTCCTCCGTGCAGGAGGCTTTCCTGGCGCCCCATGTCCCTAAAGGGCACACTCTACTGTTCCACAGGGACCAAAGTAAGGGTCCGGGATGCCATCCATGAATGGACTCGTGCAGAGTTTGGCCAGGACACCTTAAGCATGTAGTGCATGAAAGTTAGCATGCCCCTCTGGAGGCTGCTGCTGCCTCAGCATATGCCTTGGAAGAACACTGGGTGGCGGAAGTGTTCTTGGGGCCCTGCGCCTCTGTCCAGTCTAAAAGTGCCCCGGTTCATCTCTGTGAATGCAGAGTGAGCCGCAACAGCCTGTTCTCTTTGCCGGATAACTTCCTGACCAAAACATTCCAAAGTGCCCCTGAGCAGAGCTGTAAAGCTTCGTACGTGGACCGTCAGGGCTCTCAGTGCTGAAGCTGAGGAGCAATAGGAAACAAGGTGCGCTGTGTCCCTTCTGGGTGTTCTTCACCTGTCGGCACTTTCTGGCGAGCCGTGACTCGACTTTAGAGGCAGTCTTGCAAACCGACCGTTTGCCCCCGAACACTGCTAGGCTTCTGGCAGGTTCAGGGCACCGCACACTGATCACGAAGTACAAACAACCAAGGTCCGGGCAGAGCATCCACAATGCTTGGCGCCAGGCAGCCTTTGCCCAGGAGCCTCAGGCAAAGCAGTGGCTTGACGCGAGTGTGCTGTTCAGGACTCCTAGGACTCCTGGGGGCTCACCACGTCGCATGGCAAAACACTGTGTACCCAATGTGTCTTCTTGGGCGCCCTCACCAAAAAGAGATACCTTAGGCAATTGGGACCGGTTCCCTGCATGAAGGAGGAAAGGCAACACTCTGCTCTCTTCGCTGCCCACCTATTTGGCCAAGCGTTCCAAAGTCCTCCCGGACTCCGGCCTAGCAGCGCCTAGGTGGAATGCAGACGGTCCCCACTGCTGAACCACTGCTGCGATGAGGAAACACTGTGTTTACGGTTCCTACTGGGAACCCTTACCTGCCGTGTCTCTGTGGGAGCAGAAGGTCGACTTCAGAGGCAGCCAGACAAACGTACAGTTTGCCCTTTCAACGCTACCTGGGGTTTTGTAAGACACGCGGACACTGTTGCCTATCCCCAGAAATTATATCCTCGAAGCCCTTCAGCCCATGCAGGGGCACCTGGGTGCCCAAATTTTCTCCGGGAAGCGCCAGGGTGCTGGTTGCGTCTCTTTCTCGTGGTCCAAAACTACAGAGACATGTGCTGGGTTCCAGGTTGATATTGGTTCCCTAAAGCCAGGAGCATTACTTTCCCAGTGGGCGAGCTGAAAGGGCGGCCTCAAAGTGTGCTGGGAACCAGCGCGGTTGCTCGTGCTCGCTTCGCCGTTAGAACGGCTTTGCGAAGGGCAAGGCAGTGTGACTGGAGAAGCCCTCTCTCTTCTCCTCCGTGCAGGAGGCTTTCCTGGCGCCCCATGTCCCTAAAGGGCACACTCTACTGTTCCACAGGGACCAAAGTAAGGGTCCGGGATGCCATCCATGAATGGACTCGTGCAGAGTTTGGCCAGGACACCTTAAGCATGTAGTGCATGAAAGTTAGCATGCCCCTCTGGAGGCTGCTGCTGCCTCAGCATATGCCTTGGAAGAACACTGGGTGGCGGAAGTGTTCTTGGGGCCCTGCGCCTCTGTCCACTCTAAAAGTGCCCCGGTTCATCTCTGTGAATGCAGAGTGAGCCGCAACAGCCTGTTCTCTTTGCCGGATAACTTCCTGACCAAAACATTCCAAAGTGCCCCTGAGCAGAGCTGTAAAGCTTCGTACGTGGACCGTCAGGGCTCTCAGTGCTGAAGCTGAGGAGCAATAGGAAACAAGGTGCGCTGTGTCCCTTCTGGGTGTTCTTCACCTGTCGGCACTTTCTGGCGAGCCGTGACTCGACTTTAGAGGCAGTCTTGCAAACCGACCGTTTGCCCCCGAACACTGCTAGGCTTCTGGCAGGTTCAGGGCACCGCACACTGATCACGAAGTACAAACAACCAAGGTCCGGGCAGAGCATCCACAATGCTTGGCGCCAGGCAGCCTTTGCCCAGGAGCCTCAGGCAAAGCAGTGGCTTGACGCGAGTGTGCTGTTCAGGACTCCTAGGACTCCTGGGGGCTCACCACGTCGCATGGCAAAACACTGTGTACCCAATGTGTCTTCTTGGGCGCCCTCACCAAAAAGAGATACCTTAGGCAATTGGGACCGGTTCCCTGCATGAAGGAGGAAAGGCAACACTCTGCTCTCTTCGCTGCCCACCTATTTGGCCAAGCGTTCCAAAGTCCTCCCGGACTCCGGCCTAGCAGCGCCTAGGTGGAATGCAGACGGTCCCCACTGCTGAACCACTGCTGCGATGAGGAAACACTGTGTTTACGGTTCCTACTGGGAACCCTTACCTGCCGTGTCTCTGTGGGAGCAGAAGGTCGACTTCAGAGGCAGCCAGACAAACGTACAGTTTGCCCTTTCAACGCTACCTGGGGTTTTGTAAGACACGCGGACACTGTTGCCTATCCCCAGAAATTATATCCTCGAAGCCCTTCAGCCCATGCAGGGGCACCTGGGTGCCCAAATTTTCTCCGGGAAGCGCCAGGGTGCTGGTTGCGTCTCTTTCTCGTGGTCCAAAACTACAGAGACATGTGCTGGGTTCCAGGTTGATATTGGTTCCCTAAAGCCAGGAGCATTACTTTCCCAGTGGGCGAGCTGAAAGGGCGGCCTCAAAGTGTGCTGGGAACCAGCGCGGTTGCTCGTGCTCGCTTCGCCGTTAGAACGGCTTTGCGAAGGGCAAGGCAGTGTGACTGGAGAAGCCCTCTCTCTTCTCCTCCGTGCAGGAGGCTTTCCTGGCGCCCCATGTCCCTAAAGGGCACACTCTACTGTTCCACAGGGACCAAAGTAAGGGTCCGGGATGCCATCCATGAATGGACTCGTGCAGAGTTTGGCCAGGACACCTTAAGCATGTAGTGCATGAAAGTTAGCATGCCCCTCTGGAGGCTGCTGCTGCCTCAGCATATGCCTTGGAAGAACACTGGGTGGCGGAAGTGTTCTTGGGGCCCTGCGCCTCTGTCCAGTCTAAAAGTGCCCCGGTTCATCTCTGTGAATGCAGAGTGAGCCGCAACAGCCTGTTCTCTTTGCCGGATAACTTCCTGACCAAAACATTCCAAAGTGCCCCTGAGCAGAGCTGTAAAGCTTCGTACGTGGACCGTCAGGGCTCTCAGTGCTGAAGCTGAGGAGCAATAGGAAACAAGGTGCGCTGTGTCCCTTCTGGGTGTTCTTCACCTGTCGGCACTTTCTGGCGAGCCATGACTCGACTTTAGAGGCAGTCTTGCAAACCGACCGTTTGCCCCCGAACACTGCTAGGCTTCTGGCAGGTTCAGGGCACCGCACACTGATCACGAAGTACAAACAACCAAGGTCCGGGCAGAGCATCCACAATGCTTGGCGCCAGGCAGCCTTTGCCCAGGAGCCTCAGGCAAAGCAGTGGCTTGACGCGAGTGTGCTGTTCAGGACTCCTAGGACTCCTGGGGGCTCACCACGTCGCATGGCAAAACACTGTGTACCCAATGTGTCTTCTTGGGCGCCCTCACCAAAAAGAGATACCTTAGGCAATTGGGACCGGTTCCCTGCATGAAGGAGGAAAGGCAACACTCTGCTCTCTTCGCTGCCCACCTATTTGGCCAAGCGTTCCAAAGTCCTCCCGGACTCCGGCCTAGCAGCGCCTAGGTGGAATGCAGACGGTCCCCACTGCTGAACCACTGCTGCGATGAGGAAACACTGTGTTTACGGTTCCTACTGGGAACCCTTACCTGCCGTGTCTCTGTGGGAGCAGAAGGTCGACTTCAGAGGCAGCCAGACAAACGTACAGTTTGCCCTTTCAACGCTACCTGGGGTTTTGTAAGACACGCGGACACTGTTGCCTATCCCCAGAAATTATATCCTCGAAGCCCTTCAGCCCATGCAGGGGCACCTGGGTGCCCAAATTTTCTCCGGGAAGCGCCAGGGTGCTGGTTGCGTCTCTTTCTCGTGGTCCAAAACTACAGAGACATGTGCTGGGTTCCAGGTTGATATTGGTTCCCTAAAGCCAGGAGCATTACTTTCCCAGTGGGCGAGCTGAAAGGGCGGCCTCAAAGTGTGCTGGGAACCAGCGCGGTTGCTCGTGCTCGCTTCGCCGTTAGAACGGCTTTGCGAAGGGCAAGGCAGTGTGACTGGAGAAGCCCTCTCTCTTCTCCTCCGTGCAGGAGGCTTTCCTGGCGCCCCATGTCCCTAAAGGGCACACTCTACTGTTCCACAGGGACCAAAGTAAGGGTCCGGGATGCCATCCATGAATGGACTCGTGCAGAGTTTGGCCAGGACACCTTAAGCATGTAGTGCATGAAAGTTAGCATGCCCCTCTGGAGGCTGCTGCTGCCTCAGCATATGCCTTGGAAGAACACTGGGTGGCGGAAGTGTTCTTGGGGCCCTGCGCCTCTGTCCACTCTAAAAGTGCCCCGGTTCATCTCTGTGAATGCAGAGTGAGCCGCAACAGCCTGTTCTCTTTGCCGGATAACTTCCTGACCAAAACATTCCAAAGTGCCCCTGAGCAGAGCTGTAAAGCTTCGTACGTGGACCGTCAGGGCTCTCAGTGCTGAAGCTGAGGAGCAATAGGAAACAAGGTGCGCTGTGTCCCTTCTGGGTGTTCTTCACCTGTCGGCACTTTCTGGCGAGCCGTGACTCGACTTTAGAGGCAGTCTTGCAAACCGACCGTTTGCCCCCGAACACTGCTAGGCTTCTGGCAGGTTCAGGGCACCGCACACTGATCACGAAGTACAAACAACCAAGGTCCGGGCAGAGCATCCACAATGCTTGGCGCCAGGCAGCCTTTGCCCAGGAGCCTCAGGCAAAGCAGTGGCTTGACGCGAGTGTGCTGTTCAGGACTCCTAGGACTCCTGGGGGCTCACCACGTCGCATGGCAAAACACTGTGTACCCAATGTGTCTTCTTGGGCGCCCTCACCAAAAAGAGATACCTTAGGCAATTGGGACCGGTTCCCTGCATGAAGGAGGAAAGGCAACACTCTGCTCTCTTCGCTGCCCACCTATTTGGCCAAGCGTTCCAAAGTCCTCCCGGACTCCGGCCTAGCAGCGCCTAGGTGGAATGCAGACGGTCCCCACTGCTGAACCACTGCTGCGATGAGGAAACACTGTGTTTACGGTTCCTACTGGGAACCCTTACCTGCCGTGTCTCTGTGGGAGCAGAAGGTCGACTTCAGAGGCAGCCAGACAAACGTACAGTTTGCCCTTTCAACGCTACCTGGGGTTTTGTAAGACACGCGGACACTGTTGCCTATCCCCAGAAATTATATCCTCGAAGCCCTTCAGCCCATGCAGGGGCACCTGGGTGCCCAAATTTTCTCCGGGAAGCGCCAGGGTGCTGGTTGCGTCTCTTTCTCGTGGTCCAAAACTACAGAGACATGTGCTGGGTTCCAGGTTGATATTGGTTCCCTAAAGCCAGGAGCATTACTTTCCCAGTGGGCGAGCTGAAAGGGCGGCCTCAAAGTGTGCTGGGAACCAGCGCGGTTGCTCGTGCTCGCTTCGCCGTTAGAACGGCTTTGCGAAGGGCAAGGCAGTGTGACTGGAGAAGCCCTCTCTCTTCTCCTCCGTGCAGGAGGCTTTCCTGGCGCCCCATGTCCCTAAAGGGCACACTCTACTGTTCCACAGGGACCAAAGTAAGGGTCCGGGATGCCATCCATGAATGGACTCGTGCAGAGTTTGGCCAGGACACCTTAAGCATGTAGTGCATGAAAGTTAGCATGCCCCTCTGGAGGCTGCTGCTGCCTCAGCATATGCCTTGGAAGAACACTGGGTGGCGGAAGTGTTCTTGGGGCCCTGCGCCTCTGTCCACTCTAAAAGTGCCCCGGTTCATCTCTGTGAATGCAGAGTGAGCCGCAACAGCCTGTTCTCTTTGCCGGATAACTTCCTGACCAAAACATTCCAAAGTGCCCCTGAGCAGAGCTGTAAAGCTTCGTACGTGGACCGTCAGGGCTCTCAGTGCTGAAGCTGAGGAGCAATAGGAAACAAGGTGCGCTGTGTCCCTTCTGGGTGTTCTTCACCTGTCGGCACTTTCTGGCGAGCCGTGACTCGACTTTAGAGGCAGTCTTGCAAACCGACCGTTTGCCCCCGAACACTGCTAGGCTTCTGGCAGGTTCAGGGCACCGCACACTGATCACGAAGTACAAACAACCAAGGTCCGGGCAGAGCATCCACAATGCTTGGCGCCAGGCAGCCTTTGCCCAGGAGCCTCAGGCAAAGCAGTGGCTTGACGCGAGTGTGCTGTTCAGGACTCCTAGGACTCCTGGGGGCTCACCACGTCGCATGGCAAAACACTGTGTACCCAATGTGTCTTCTTGGGCGCCCTCACCAAAAAGAGATACCTTAGGCAATTGGGACCGGTTCCCTGCATGAAGGAGGAAAGGCAACACTCTGCTCTCTTCGCTGCCCACCTATTTGGCCAAGCGTTCCAAAGTCCTCCCGGACTCCGGCCTAGCAGCGCCTAGGTGGAATGCAGACGGTCCCCACTGCTGAACCACTGCTGCGATGAGGAAACACTGTGTTTACGGTTCCTACTGGGAACCCTTACCTGCCGTGTCTCTGTGGGAGCAGAAGGTCGACTTCAGAGGCAGCCAGACAAACGTACAGTTTGCCCTTTCAACGCTACCTGGGGTTTTGTAAGACACGCGGACACTGTTGCCTATCCCCAGAAATTATATCCTCGAAGCCCTTCAGCCCATGCAGGGGCACCTGGGTGCCCAAATTTTCTCCGGGAAGCGCCAGGGTGCTGGTTGCGTCTCTTTCTCGTGGTCCAAAACTACAGAGACATGTGCTGGGTTCCAGGTTGATATTGGTTCCCTAAAGCCAGGAGCATTACTTTCCCAGTGGGCGAGCTGAAAGGGCGGCCTCAAAGTGTGCTGGGAACCAGCGCGGTTGCTCGTGCTCGCTTCGCCGTTAGAACGGCTTTGCGAAGGGCAAGGCAGTGTGACTGGAGAAGCCCTCTCTCTTCTCCTCCGTGCAGGAGGCTTTCCTGGCGCCCCATGTCCCTAAAGGGCACACTCTACTGTTCCACAGGGACCAAAGTAAGGGTCCGGGATGCCATCCATGAATGGACTCGTGCAGAGTTTGGCCAGGACACCTTAAGCATGTAGTGCATGAAAGTTAGCATGCCCCTCTGGAGGCTGCTGCTGCCTCAGCATATGCCTTGGAAGAACACTGGGTGGCGGAAGTGTTCTTGGGGCCCTGCGCCTCTGTCCACTCTAAAAGTGCCCCGGTTCATCTCTGTGAATGCAGAGTGAGCCGCAACAGCCTGTTCTCTTTGCCGGATAACTTCCTGACCAAAACATTCCAAAGTGCCCCTGAGCAGAGCTGTAAAGCTTCGTACGTGGACCGTCAGGGCTCTCAGTGCTGAAGCTGAGGAGCAATAGGAAACAAGGTGCGCTGTGTCCCTTCTGGGTGTTCTTCACCTGTCGGCACTTTCTGGCGAGCCGTGACTCGACTTTAGAGGCAGTCTTGCAAACCGACCGTTTGCCCCCGAACACTGCTAGGCTTCTGGCAGGTTCAGGGCACCGCACACTGATCACGAAGTACAAACAACCAAGGTCCGGGCAGAGCATCCACAATGCTTGGCGCCAGGCAGCCTTTGCCCAGGAGCCTCAGGCAAAGCAGTGGCTTGACGCGAGTGTGCTGTTCAGGACTCCTAGGACTCCTGGGGGCTCACCACGTCGCATGGCAAAACACTGTGTACCCAATGTGTCTTCTTGGGCGCCCTCACCAAAAAGAGATACCTTAGGCAATTGGGACCGGTTCCCTGCATGAAGGAGGAAAGGCAACACTCTGCTCTCTTCGCTGCCCACCTATTTGGCCAAGCGTTCCAAAGTCCTCCCGGACTCCGGCCTAGCAGCTCCTAGGTGGAATGCAGACGGTCCCCACTGCTGAACCACTGCTGCGATGAGGAAACACTGTGTTTACGGTTCCTACTGGGAACCCTTACCTGCCGTGTCTCTGTGGGAGCAGAAGGTCGACTTCAGAGGCAGCCAGACAAACGTACAGTTTGCCCTTTCAACGCTACCTGGGGTTTTGTAAGACACGCGGACACTGTTGCCTATCCCCAGAAATTATATCCTCGAAGCCCTTCAGCCCATGCAGGGGCACCTGGGTGCCCAAATTTTCTCCGGGAAGCGCCAGGGTGCTGGTTGCGTCTCTTTCTCGTGGTCCAAAACTACAGAGACATGTGCTGGGTTCCAGGTTGATATTGGTTCCCTAAAGCCAGGAGCATTACTTTCCCAGTGGGCGAGCTGAAAGGGCGGCCTCAAAGTGTGCTGGGAACCAGCGCGGTTGCTCGTGCTCGCTTCGCCATTAGAACGGCTTTGCGAAGGGCAAGGCAGTGTGACTGGAGAAGCCCTCTCTCTTCTCCTCCGTGCAGGAGGCTTTCCTGGCGCCCCATGTCCCTAAAGGGCACACTCTACTGTTCCACAAGGACCAAAGTAAGGGTCCGGGATGCCATCCATGAATGGACTCGTGCAGAGTTTGGCCAGGACACCTTAAGCATGTAGTGCATGAAAGTTAGCATGCCCCTCTGGAGGCTGCTGCTGCCTCAGCATATGCCTTGGAAGAACACTGGGTGGCGGAAGTGTTCTTGGGGCCCTGCGCCTCTGTCCACTCTAAAAGTGCCCCGGTTCATCTCTGTGAATGCAGAGTGAGCCGCAACAGCCTGTTCTCTTTGCCGGATAACTTCCTGACCAAAACATTCCAAAGTGCCCCTGAGCAGAGCTGTAAAGCTTCGTACGTGGACCGTCAGGGCTCTCAGTGCTGAAGCTGAGGAGCAATAGGAAACAAGGTGCGCTGTGTCCCTTCTGGGTGTTCTTCACCTGTCGGCACTTTCTGGCGAGCCGTGACTCGACTTTAGAGGCAGTCTTGCAAACCGACCGTTTGCCCCCGAACACTGCTAGGCTTCTGGCAGGTTCAGGGCACCGCACACTGATCACGAAGTACAAACAACCAAGGTCCGGGCAGAGCATCCACAATGCTTGGCGCCAGGCAGCCTTTGCCCAGGAGCCTCAGGCAAAGCAGTGGCTTGACGCGAGTGTGCTGTTCAGGACTCCTAGGACTCCTGGGGGCTCACCACGTCGCATGGCAAAACACTGTGTACCCAATGTGTCTTCTTGGGCGCCCTCACCAAAAAGAGATACCTTAGGCAATTGGGACCGGTTCCCTGCATGAAGGAGGAAAGGCAACACTCTGCTCTCTTCGCTGCCCACCTATTTGGCCAAGCGTTCCAAAGTCCTCCCGGACTCCGGCCTAGCAGCTCCTAGGTGGAATGCAGACGGTCCCCACTGCTGAACCACTGCTGCGATGAGGAAACACTGTGTTTACGGTTCCTACTGGGAACCCTTACCTGCCGTGTCTCTGTGGGAGCAGAAGGTCGACTTCAGAGGCAGCCAGACAAACGTACAGTTTGCCCTTTCAACGCTACCTGGGGTTTTGTAAGACACGCGGACACTGTTGCCTATCCCCAGAAATTATATCCTCGAAGCCCTTCAGCCCATGCAGGGGCACCTGGGTGCCCAAATTTTCTCCGGGAAGCGCCAGGGTGCTGGTTGCGTCTCTTTCTCGTGGTCCAAAACTACAGAGACATGTGCTGGGTTCCAGGTTGATATTGGTTCCCTAAAGCCAGGAGCATTACTTTCCCAGTGGGCGAGCTGAAAGGGCGGCCTCAAAGTGTGCTGGGAACCAGCGCGGTTGCTCGTGCTCGCTTCGCCATTAGAACGGCTTTGCGAAGGGCAAGGCAGTGTGACTGGAGAAGCCCTCTCTCTTCTCCTCCGTGCAGGAGGCTTTCCTGGCGCCCCATGTCCCTAAAGGGCACACTCTACTGTTCCACAAGGACCAAAGTAAGGGTCCGGGATGCCATCCATGAATGGACTCGTGCAGAGTTTGGCCAGGACACCTTAAGCATGTAGTGCATGAAAGTTAGCATGCCCCTCTGGAGGCTGCTGCTGCCTCAGCATATGCCTTGGAAGAACACTGGGTGGCGGAAGTGTTCTTGGGGCCCTGCGCCTCTGTCCACTCTAAAAGTGCCCCGGTTCATCTCTGTGAATGCAGAGTGAGCCGCAACAGCCTGTTCTCTTTGCCGGATAACTTCCTGACCAAAACATTCAAAAGTGCCCCTGAGCAGAGCTGTAAAGGTTCGTACGTGGACCGTCAGGGCTCTCAGTGCTGAAGCTGAGGAGCAATAGGAAACAAGGTGCGCTGTGTCCCTTCTGGGTGTTCTTCACCTGTCGGCACTTTCTGGCGAGCCGTGACTCGACTTTAGAGGCAGTCTTGCAAACCGACCGTTTGCCCCCGAACACTGCTAGGCTTCTGGCAGGTTCAGGGCACCGCACACTGATCACGAAGTACAAACAACCAAGGTCCGGGCAGAGCATCCACAATGCTTGGCGCCAGGCAGCCTTTGCCCAGGAGCCTCAGGCAAAGCAGTGGCTTGACGCGAGTGTGCTGTTCAGGACTCCTAGGACTCCTGGGGGCTCACCACGTCGCATGGCAAAACACTGTGTACCCAATGTGTCTTCTTGGGCGCCCTCACCAAAAAGAGATACCTTAGGCAATTGGGACCGGTTCCCTGCATGAAGGAGGAAAGGCAACACTCTGCTCTCTTCGCTGCCCACCTATTTGGCCAAGCGTTCCAAAGTCCTCCCGGACTCCGGCCTAGCAGCTCCTAGGTGGAATGCAGACGGTCCCCACTGCTGAACCACTGCTGCGATGAGGAAACACTGTGTTTACGGTTCCTACTGGGAACCCTTACCTGCCGTGTCTCTGTGGGAGCAGAAGGTCGACTTCAGAGGCAGCCAGACAAACGTACAGTTTGCCCTTTCAACGCTACCTGGGGTTTTGTAAGACACGCGGACACTGTTGCCTATCCCCAGAAATTATATCCTCGAAGCCCTTCAGCCCATGCAGGGGCACCTGGGTGCCCAAATTTTCTCCGGGAAGCGCCAGGGTGCTGGTTGCGTCTCTTTCTCGTGGTCCAAAACTACAGAGACATGTGCTGGGTTCCAGGTTGATATTGGTTCCCTAAAGCCAGGAGCATTACTTTCCCAGTGGGCGAGCTGAAAGGGCGGCCTCAAAGTGTGCTGGGAACCAGCGCGGTTGCTCGTGCTCGCTTCGCCATTAGAACGGCTTTGCGAAGGGCAAGGCAGTGTGACTGGAGAAGCCCTCTCTCTTCTCCTCCGTGCAGGAGGCTTTCCTGGCGCCCCATGTCCCTAAAGGGCACACTCTACTGTTCCACAAGGACCAAAGTAAGGGTCCGGGATGCCATCCATGAATGGACTCGTGCAGAGTTTGGCCAGGACACCTTAAGCATGTAGTGCATGAAAGTTAGCATGCCCCTCTGGAGGCTGCTGCTGCCTCAGCATATGCCTTGGAAGAACACTGGGTGGCGGAAGTGTTCTTGGGGCCCTGCGCCTCTGTCCACTCTAAAAGTGCCCCGGTTCATCTCTGTGAATGCAGAGTGAGCCGCAACAGCCTGTTCTCTTTGCCGGATAACTTCCTGACCAAAACATTCCAAAGTGCCCCTGAGCAGAGCTGTAAAGGTTCGTACGTGGACCGTCAGGGCTCTCAGTGCTGAAGCTGAGGAGCAATAGGAAACAAGGTGCGCTGTGTCCCTTCTGGGTGTTCTTCACCTGTCGGCACTTTCTGGCGAGCCGTGACTCGACTTTAGAGGCAGTCTTGCAAACCGACCGTTTGCCCCCGAACACTGCTAGGCTTCTGGCAGGTTCAGGGCACCGCACACTGATCACGAAGTACAAACAACCAAGGTCCGGGCAGAGCATCCACAATGCTTGGCGCCAGGCAGCCTTTGCCCAGGAGCCTCAGGCAAAGCAGTGGCTTGACGCGAGTGTGCTGTTCAGGACTCCTAGGACTCCTGGGGGCTCACCACGTCGCATGGCAAAACACTGTGTACCCAATGTGTCTTCTTGGGCGCCCTCACCAAAAAGAGATACCTTAGGCAATTGGGACCGGTTCCCTGCATGAAGGAGGAAAGGCAACACTCTGCTCTCTTCGCTGCCCACCTATTTGGCCAAGCGTTCCAAAGTCCTCCCGGACTCCGGCCTAGCAGCTCCTAGGTGGAATGCAGACGGTCCCCACTGCTGAACCACTGCTGCGATGAGGAAACACTGTGTTTACGGTTCCTACTGGGAACCCTTACCTGCCGTGTCTCTGTGGGAGCAGAAGGTCGACTTCAGAGGCAGCCAGACAAACGTACAGTTTGCCCTTTCAACGCTACCTGGGGTTTTGTAAGACACGCGGACACTGTTGCCTATCCCCAGAAATTATATCCTCGAAGCCCTTCAGCCCATGCAGGGGCACCTGGGTGCCCAAATTTTCTCCGGGAAGCGCCAGGGTGCTGGTTGCGTCTCTTTCTCGTGGTCCAAAAGTACAGAGACATGTGCTGGGTTCCAGGTTGATATTGGTTCCCTAAAGCCAGGAGCATTACTTTCCCAGTGGGCGAGCTGAAAGGGCGGCCTCAAAGTGTGCTGGGAACCAGCGCGGTTGCTCGTGCTCGCTTCGCCATTAGAACGGCTTTGCGAAGGGCAAGGCAGTGTGACTGGAGAAGCCCTCTCTCTTCTCCTCCGTGCAGGAGGCTTTCCTGGCGCCCCATGTCCCTAAAGGGCACACTCTACTGTTCCACAAGGACCAAAGTAAGGGTCCGGGATGCCATCCATGAATGGACTCGTGCAGAGTTTGGCCAGGACACCTTAAGCATGTAGTGCATGAAAGTTAGCATGCCCCTCTGGAGGCTGCTGCTGCCTCAGCATATGCCTTGGAAGAACACTGGGTGGCGGAAGTGTTCTTGGGGCCCTGCGCCTCTGTCCAGTCTAAAAGTGCCCCGGTTCATCTCTGTGAATGCAGAGTGAGCCGCAACAGCCTGTTCTCTTTGCCGGATAACTTCCTGACCAAAACATTCCAAAGTGCCCCTGAGCAGAGCTGTAAAGGTTCGTACGTGGACCGTCAGGGCTCTCAGTGCTGAAGCTGAGGAGCAATAGGAAACAAGGTGCGCTGTGTCCCTTCTGGGTGTTCTTCACCTGTCGGCACTTTCTGGCGAGCCGTGACTCGACTTTAGAGGCAGTCTTGCAAACCGACCGTTTGCCCCCGAACACTGCTAGGCTTCTGGCAGGTTCAGGGCACCGCACACTGATCACGAAGTACAAACAACCAAGGTCCGGGCAGAGCATCCACAATGCTTGGCGCCAGGCAGCCTTTGCCCAGGAGCCTCAGGCAAAGCAGTGGCTTGACGCGAGTGTGCTGTTCAGGACTCCTAGGACTCCTGGGGGCTCACCACGTCGCATGGCAAAACACTGTGTACCCAATGTGTCTTCTTGGGCGCCCTCACCAAAAAGAGATACCTTAGGCAATTGGGACCGGTTCCCTGCATGAAGGAGGAAAGGCAACACTCTGCTCTCTTCGCTGCCCACCTATTTGGCCAAGCGTTCCAAAGTCCTCCCGGACTCCGGCCTAGCAGCTCCTAGGTGGAATGCAGACGGTCCCCACTGCTGAACCACTGCTGCGATGAGGAAACACTGTGTTTACGGTTCCTACTGGGAACCCTTACCTGCCGTGTCTCTGTGGGAGCAGAAGGTCGACTTCAGAGGCAGCCAGACAAACGTACAGTTTGCCCTTTCAACGCTACCTGGGGTTTTGTAAGACACGCGGACACTGTTGCCTATCCCCAGAAATTATATCCTCGAAGCCCTTCAGCCCATGCAGGGGCACCTGGGTGCCCAAATTTTCTCCGGGAAGCGCCAGGGTGCTGGTTGCGTCTCTTTCTCGTGGTCCAAAAGTACAGAGACATGTGCTGGGTTCCAGGTTGATATTGGTTCCCTAAAGCCAGGAGCATTACTTTCCCAGTGGGCGAGCTGAAAGGGCGGCCTCAAAGTGTGCTGGGAACCAGCGCGGTTGCTCGTGCTCGCTTCGCCATTAGAACGGCTTTGCGAAGGGCAAGGCAGTGTGACTGGAGAAGCCCTCTCTCTTCTCCTCCGTGCAGGAGTCTTTCCTGGCGCCCCATGTCCCTAAAGGGCACACTCTACTGTTCCACAAGGACCAAAGTAAGGGTCCGGGATGCCATCCATGAATGGACTCGTGCAGAGTTTGGCCAGGACACCTTAAGCATGTAGTGCATGAAAGTTAGCATGCCCCTCTGGAGGCTGCTGCTGCCTCAGCATATGCCTTGGAAGAACACTGGGTGGCGGAAGTGTTCTTGGGGCCCTGCGCCTCTGTCCAGTCTAAAAGTGCCCCGGTTCATCTCTGTGAATGCAGAGTGAGCCGCAACAGCCTGTTCTCTTTGCCGGATAACTTCCTGACCAAAGCATTCCAAAGTGCCCCTGAGCAGAGCTGTAAAGGTTCGTACGTGGACCGTCAGGGCTCTCAGTGCTGAAGCTGAGGAGCAATAGGAAACAAGGTGCGCTGTGTCCCTTCTGGGTGTTCTTCACCTGTCGGCACTTTCTGGCGAGCCGTGACTCGACTTTAGAGGCAGTCTTGCAAACCGACCGTTTGCCCCCGAACACTGCTAGGCTTCTGGCAGGTTCAGGGCACCGCACACTGATCACGAAGTACAAACAACCAAGGTCCGGGCAGAGCATCCACAATGCTTGGCGCCAGGCAGCCTTTGCCCAGGAGCCTCAGGCAAAGCAGTGGCTTGACGCGAGTGTGCTGTTCAGGACTCCTAGGACTCCTGGGGGCTCACCACGTCGCATGGCAAAACACTGTGTACCCAATGTGTCTTCTTGGGCGCCCTCACCAAAAAGAGATACCTTAGGCAATTGGGACCGGTTCCCTGCATGAAGGAGGAAAGGCAACACTCTGCTCTCTTCGCTGCCCACCTATTTGGCCAAGCGTTCCAAAGTCCTCCCGGACTCCGGCCTAGCAGCTCCTAGGTGGAATGCAGACGGTCCCCACTGCTGAACCACTGCTGCGATGAGGAAACACTGTGTTTACGGTTCCTACTGGGAACCCTTACCTGCCGTGTCTCTGTGGGAGCAGAAGGTCGACCTCAGAGGCAGCCAGACAAACGTACAGTTTGCCCTTTCAACGCTACCTGGGGTTTTGTAAGACACGCGGACACTGTTGCCTATCCCCAGAAATTATATCCTCGAAGCCCTTCAGCCCATGCAGGGGCACCTGGGTGCCCAAATTTTCTCCGGGAAGCGCCAGGGTGCTGGTTGCGTCTCTTTCT
Organism: Mesoplodon mirus; assembly: GCF_964341445.2. Lineage (NCBI taxonomy): Eukaryota > Metazoa > Chordata > Mammalia > Artiodactyla > Ziphiidae > Mesoplodon > Mesoplodon mirus. The sequence goes on from NW_028295301.1 coordinate 243,245, forward strand.
CGTGGTCCAAAAGTACAGAGACATGTGCTGGGTTCCAGGTTGATATTGGTTCCCTAAAGCCAGGAGCATTACTTTCCCAGTGGGCGAGCTGAAAGGGCGGCCTCAAAGTGTGCTGGGAACCAGCGCGGTTGCTCGTGCTCGCTTCGCCATTAGAACGGCTTTGCGAAGGGCAAGGCAGTGTGACTGGAGAAGCCCTCTCTCTTCTCCTCCGTGCAGGAGGCTTTCCTGGCGCCCCATGTCCCTAAAGGGCACACTCTACTGTTCCACAAGGACCAAAGTAAGGGTCCGGGATGCCATCCATGAATGGACTCGTGCAGAGTTTGGCCAGGACACCTTAAGCATGTAGTGCATGAAAGTTAGCATGCCCCTCTGGAGGCTGCTGCTGCCTCAGCATATGCCTTGGAAGAACACTGGGTGGCGGAAGTGTTCTTGGGGCCCTGCGCCTCTGTCCAGTCTAAAAGTGCCCCGGTTCATCTCTGTGAATGCAGAGTGAGCCGCAACAGCCTGTTCTCTTTGCCGGATAACTTCCTGACCAAAGCATTCCAAAGTGCCCCTGAGCAGAGCTGTAAAGCTTCGTACGTGGACCGTCAGGGCTCTCAGTGCTGAAGCTGAGGAGCAATAGGAAACAAGGTGCGCTGTGTCCCTTCTGGGTGTTCTTCACCTGTCGGCACTTTCTGGCGAGCCGTGACTCGACTTTAGAGGCAGTCTTGCAAACCGACCGTTTGCCCCCGAACACTGCTAGGCTTCTGGCAGGTTCAGGGCACCGCACACTGATCACGAAGTACAAACAACCAAGGTCCGGGCAGAGCATCCACAATGCTTGGCGCCAGGCAGCCTTTGCCCAGGAGCCTCAGGCAAAGCAGTGGCTTGACGCGAGTGTGCTGTTCAGGACTCCTAGGACTCCTGGGGGCTCACCACGTCGCATGGCAAAACACTGTGTACCCAATGTGTCTTCTTGGGCGCCCTCACCAAAAAGAGATACCTTAGGCAATTGGGACCGGTTCCCTGCATGAAGGAGGAAAGGCAACACTCTGCTCTCTTCGCTGCCCACCTATTTGGCCAAGCGTTCCAAAGTCCTCCCGGACTCCGGCCTAGCAGCTCCTAGGTGGAATGCAGACGGTCCCCACTGCTGAACCACTGCTGCGATGAGGAAACACTGTGTTTACGGTTCCTACTGGGAACCCTTACCTGCCGTGTCTCTGTGGGAGCAGAAGGTCGACCTCAGAGGCAGCCAGACAAACGTACAGTTTGCCCTTTCAACGCTACCTGGGGTTTTGTAAGACACGCGGACACTGTTGCCTATCCCCAGAAATTATATCCTCGAAGCCCTTCAGCCCATGCAGGGGCACCTGGGTGCCCAAATTTTCTCCGGGAAGCGCCAGGGTGCTGGTTGCGTCTCTTTCTCGTGGTCCAAAAGTACAGAGACATGTGCTGGGTTCCAGGTTGATATTGGTTCCCTAAAGCCAGGAGCATTACTTTCCCAGTGGGCGAGCTGAAAGGGCGGCCTCAAAGTGTGCTGGGAACCAGCGCGGTTGCTCGTGCTCGCTTCGCCATTAGAACGGCTTTGCGAAGGGCAAGGCAGTGTGACTGGAGAAGCCCTCTCTCTTCTCCTCCGTGCAGGAGGCTTTCCTGGCGCCCCATGTCCCTAAAGGGCACACTCTACTGTTCCACAAGGACCAAAGTAAGGGTCCGGGATGCCATCCATGAATGGACTCGTGCAGAGTTTGGCCAGGACACCTTAAGCATGTAGTGCATGAAAGTTAGCATGCCCCTCTGGAGGCTGCTGCTGCCTCAGCATATGCCTTGGAAGAACACTGGGTGGCGGAAGTGTTCTTGGGGCCCTGCGCCTCTGTCCAGTCTAAAAGTGCCCCGGTTCATCTCTGTGAATGCAGAGTGAGCCGCAACAGCCTGTTCTCTTTGCCGGATAACTTCCTGACCAAAGCATTCCAAAGTGCCCCTGAGCAGAGCTGTAAAGCTTCGTACGTGGACCGTCAGGGCTCTCAGTGCTGAAGCTGAGGAGCAATAGGAAACAAGGTGCGCTGTGTCCCTTCTGGGTGTTCTTCACCTGTCGGCACTTTCTGGCGAGCCGTGACTCGACTTTAGAGGCAGTCTTGCAAACCGACCGTTTGCCCCCGAACACTGCTAGGCTTCTGGCAGGTTCAGGGCACCGCACACTGATCACGAAGTACAAACAACCAAGGTCCGGGCAGAGCATCCACAATGCTTGGCGCCAGGCAGCCTTTGCCCAGGAGCCTCAGGCAAAGCAGTGGCTTGACGCGAGTGTGCTGTTCAGGACTCCTAGGACTCCTGGGGGCTCACCACGTCGCATGGCAAAACACTGTGTACCCAATGTGTCTTCTTGGGCGCCCTCACCAAAAAGAGATACCTTAGGCAATTGGGACCGGTTCCCTGCATGAAGGAGGAAAGGCAACACTCTGCTCTCTTCGCTGCCCACCTATTTGGCCAAGCGTTCCAAAGTCCTCCCGGACTCCGGCCTAGCAGCTCCTAGGTGGAATGCAGACGGTCCCCACTGCTGAACCACTGCTGCGATGAGGAAACACTGTGTTTACGGTTCCTACTGGGAACCCTTACCTGCCGTGTCTCTGTGGGAGCAGAAGGTCGACCTCAGAGGCAGCCAGACAAACGTACAGTTTGCCCTTTCAACGCTACCTGGGGTTTTGTAAGACACGCGGACACTGTTGCCTATCCCCAGAAATTATATCCTCGAAGCCCTTCAGCCCATGCAGGGGCACCTGGGTGCCCAAATTTTCTCCGGGAAGCGCCAGGGTGCTGGTTGCGTCTCTTTCTCGTGGTCCAAAACTACAGAGACATGTGCTGGGTTCCAGGTTGATATTGGTTCCCTAAAGCCAGGAGCATTACTTTCCCAGTGGGCGAGCTGAAAGGGCGGCCTCAAAGTGTGCTGGGAACCAGCGCGGTTGCTCGTGCTCGCTTCGCCATTAGAACGGCTTTGCGAAGGGCAAGGCAGTGTGACTGGAGAAGCCCTCTCTCTTCTCCTCCGTGCAGGAGGCTTTCCTGGCGCCCCATGTCCCTAAAGGGCACACTCTACTGTTCCACAAGGACCAAAGTAAGGGTCCGGGATGCCATCCATGAATGGACTCGTGCAGAGTTTGGCCAGGACACCTTAAGCATGTAGTGCATGAAAGTTAGCATGCCCCTCTGGAGGCTGCTGCTGCCTCAGCATATGCCTTGGAAGAACACTGGGTGGCGGAAGTGTTCTTGGGGCCCTGCGCCTCTGTCCACTCTAAAAGTGCCCCGGTTCATCTCTGTGAATGCAGAGTGAGCCGCAACAGCCTGTTCTCTTTGCCGGATAACTTCCTGACCAAAGCATTCAAAAGTGCCCCTGAGCAGAGCTGTAAAGCTTCGTACGTGGACCGTCAGGGCTCTCAGTGCTGAAGCTGAGGAGCAATAGGAAACAAGGTGCGCTGTGTCCCTTCTGGGTGTTCTTCACCTGTCGGCACTTTCTGGCGAGCCGTGACTCGACTTTAGAGGCAGTCTTGCAAACCGACCGTTTGCCCCCGAACACTGCTAGGCTTCTGGCAGGTTCAGGGCACCGCACACTGATCACGAAGTACAAACAACCAAGGTCCGGGCAGAGCATCCACAATGCTTGGCGCCAGGCAGCCTTTGCCCAGGAGCCTCAGGCAAAGCAGTGGCTTGACGCGAGTGTGCTGTTCAGGACTCCTAGGACTCCTGGGGGCTCACCACGTCGCATGGCAAAACACTGTGTACCCAATGTGTCTTCTTGGGCGCCCTCACCAAAAAGAGATACCTTAGGCAATTGGGACCGGTTCCCTGCATGAAGGAGGAAAGGCAACACTCTGCTCTCTTCGCTGCCCACCTATTTGGCCAAGCGTTCCAAAGTCCTCCCGGACTCCGGCCTAGCAGCTCCTAGGTGGAATGCAGACGGTCCCCACTGCTGAACCACTGCTGCGATGAGGAAACACTGTGTTTACGGTTCCTACTGGGAACCCTTACCTGCCGTGTCTCTGTGGGAGCAGAAGGTCGACTTCAGAGGCAGCCAGACAAACGTACAGTTTGCCCTTTCAACGCTACCTGGGGTTTTGTAAGACACGCGGACACTGTTGCCTATCCCCAGAAATTATATCCTCGAAGCCCTTCAGCCCATGCAGGGGCACCTGGGTGCCCAAATTTTCTCCGGGAAGCGCCAGGGTGCTGGTTGCGTCTCTTTCTCGTGGTCCAAAACTACAGAGACATGTGCTGGGTTCCAGGTTGATATTGGTTCCCTAAAGCCAGGAGCATTACTTTCCCAGTGGGCGAGCTGAAAGGGCGGCCTCAAAGTGTGCTGGGAACCAGCGCGGTTGCTCGTGCTCGCTTCGCCATTAGAACGGCTTTGCGAAGGGCAAGGCAGTGTGACTGGAGAAGCCCTCTCTCTTCTCCTCCGTGCAGGAGGCTTTCCTGGCGCCCCATGTCCCTAAAGGGCACACTCTACTGTTCCACAAGGACCAAAGTAAGGGTCCGGGATGCCATCCATGAATGGACTCGTGCAGAGTTTGGCCAGGACACCTTAAGCATGTAGTGCATGAAAGTTAGCATGCCCCTCTGGAGGCTGCTGCTGCCTCAGCATATGCCTTGGAAGAACACTGGGTGGCGGAAGTGTTCTTGGGGCCCTGCGCCTCTGTCCACTCTAAAAGTGCCCCGGTTCATCTCTGTGAATGCAGAGTGAGCCGCAACAGCCTGTTCTCTTTGCCGGATAACTTCCTGACCAAAGCATTCAAAAGTGCCCCTGAGCAGAGCTGTAAAGGTTCGTACGTGGACCGTCAGGGCTCTCAGTGCTGAAGCTGAGGAGCAATAGGAAACAAGGTGCGCTGTGTCCCTTCTGGGTGTTCTTCACCTGTCGGCACTTTCTGGCGAGCCGTGACTCGACTTTAGAGGCAGTCTTGCAAACCGACCGTTTGCCCCCGAACACTGCTAGGCTTCTGGCAGGTTCAGGGCACCGCACACTGATCACGAAGTACAAACAACCAAGGTCCGGGCAGAGCATCCACAATGCTTGGCGCCAGGCAGCCTTTGCCCAGGAGCCTCAGGCAAAGCAGTGGCTTGACGCGAGTGTGCTGTTCAGGACTCCTAGGACTCCTGGGGGCTCACCACGTCGCATGGCAAAACACTGTGTACCCAATGTGTCTTCTTGGGCGCCCTCACCAAAAAGAGATACCTTAGGCAATTGGGACCGGTTCCCTGCATGAAGGAGGAAAGGCAACACTCTGCTCTCTTCGCTGCCCACCTATTTGGCCAAGCGTTCCAAAGTCCTCCCGGACTCCGGCCTAGCAGCTCCTAGGTGGAATGCAGACGGTCCCCACTGCTGAACCACTGCTGCGATGAGGAAACACTGTGTTTACGGTTCCTACTGGGAACCCTTACCTGCCGTGTCTCTGTGGGAGCAGAAGGTCGACTTCAGAGGCAGCCAGACAAACGTACAGTTTGCCCTTTCAACGCTACCTGGGGTTTTGTAAGACACGCGGACACTGTTGCCTATCCCCAGAAATTATATCCTCGAAGCCCTTCAGCCCATGCAGGGGCACCTGGGTGCCCAAATTTTCTCCGGGAAGCGCCAGGGTGCTGGTTGCGTCTCTTTCTCGTGGTCCAAAACTACAGAGACATGTGCTGGGTTCCAGGTTGATATTGGTTCCCTAAAGCCAGGAGCATTACTTTCCCAGTGGGCGAGCTGAAAGGGCGGCCTCAAAGTGTGCTGGGAACCAGCGCGGTTGCTCGTGCTCGCTTCGCCATTAGAACGGCTTTGCGAAGGGCAAGGCAGTGTGACTGGAGAAGCCCTCTCTCTTCTCCTCCGTGCAGGAGGCTTTCCTGGCGCCCCATGTCCCTAAAGGGCACACTCTACTGTTCCACAAGGACCAAAGTAAGGGTCCGGGATGCCATCCATGAATGGACTCGTGCAGAGTTTGGCCAGGACACCTTAAGCATGTAGTGCATGAAAGTTAGCATGCCCCTCTGGAGGCTGCTGCTGCCTCAGCATATGCCTTGGAAGAACACTGGGTGGCGGAAGTGTTCTTGGGGCCCTGCGCCTCTGTCCACTCTAAAAGTGCCCCGGTTCATCTCTGTGAATGCAGAGTGAGCCGCAACAGCCTGTTCTCTTTGCCGGATAACTTCCTGACCAAAGCATTCAAAAGTGCCCCTGAGCAGAGCTGTAAAGCTTCGTACGTGGACCGTCAGGGCTCTCAGTGCTGAAGCTGAGGAGCAATAGGAAACAAGGTGCGCTGTGTCCCTTCTGGGTGTTCTTCACCTGTCGGCACTTTCTGGCGAGCCGTGACTCGACTTTAGAGGCAGTCTTGCAAACCGACCGTTTGCCCCCGAACACTGCTAGGCTTCTGGCAGGTTCAGGGCACCGCACACTGATCACGAAGTACAAACAACCAAGGTCCGGGCAGAGCATCCACAATGCTTGGCGCCAGGCAGCCTTTGCCCAGGAGCCTCAGGCAAAGCAGTGGCTTGACGCGAGTGTGCTGTTCAGGACTCCTAGGACTCCTGGGGGCTCACCACGTCGCATGGCAAAACACTGTGTACCCAATGTGTCTTCTTGGGCGCCCTCACCAAAAAGAGATACCTTAGGCAATTGGGACCGGTTCCCTGCATGAAGGAGGAAAGGCAACACTCTGCTCTCTTCGCTGCCCACCTATTTGGCCAAGCGTTCCAAAGTCCTCCCGGACTCCGGCCTAGCAGCTCCTAGGTGGAATGCAGACGGTCCCCACTGCTGAACCACTGCTGCGATGAGGAAACACTGTGTTTACGGTTCCTACTGGGAACCCTTACCTGCCGTGTCTCTGTGGGAGCAGAAGGTCGACTTCAGAGGCAGCCAGACAAACGTACAGTTTGCCCTTTCAACGCTACCTGGGGTTTTGTAAGACACGCGGACACTGTTGCCTATCCCCAGAAATTATATCCTCGAAGCCCTTCAGCCCATGCAGGGGCACCTGGGTGCCCAAATTTTCTCCGGGAAGCGCCAGGGTGCTGGTTGCGTCTCTTTCTCGTGGTCCAAAACTACAGAGACATGTGCTGGGTTCCAGGTTGATATTGGTTCCCTAAAGCCAGGAGCATTACTTTCCCAGTGGGCGAGCTGAAAGGGCGGCCTCAAAGTGTGCTGGGAACCAGCGCGGTTGCTCGTGCTCGCTTCGCCATTAGAACGGCTTTGCGAAGGGCAAGGCAGTGTGACTGGAGAAGCCCTCTCTCTTCTCCTCCGTGCAGGAGGCTTTCCTGGCGCCCCATGTCCCTAAAGGGCACACTCTACTGTTCCACAAGGACCAAAGTAAGGGTCCGGGATGCCATCCATGAATGGACTCGTGCAGAGTTTGGCCAGGACACCTTAAGCATGTAGTGCATGAAAGTTAGCATGCCCCTCTGGAGGCTGCTGCTGCCTCAGCATATGCCTTGGAAGAACACTGGGTGGCGGAAGTGTTCTTGGGGCCCTGCGCCTCTGTCCACTCTAAAAGTGCCCCGGTTCATCTCTGTGAATGCAGAGTGAGCCGCAACAGCCTGTTCTCTTTGCCGGATAACTTCCTGACCAAAGCATTCAAAAGTGCCCCTGAGCAGAGCTGTAAAGGTTCGTACGTGGACCGTCAGGGCTCTCAGTGCTGAAGCTGAGGAGCAATAGGAAACAAGGTGCGCTGTGTCCCTTCTGGGTGTTCTTCACCTGTCGGCACTTTCTGGCGAGCCGTGACTCGACTTTAGAGGCAGTCTTGCAAACCGACCGTTTGCCCCCGAACACTGCTAGGCTTCTGGCAGGTTCAGGGCACCGCACACTGATCACGAAGTACAAACAACCAAGGTCCGGGCAGAGCATCCACAATGCTTGGCGCCAGGCAGCCTTTGCCCAGGAGCCTCAGGCAAAGCAGTGGCTTGACGCGAGTGTGCTGTTCAGGACTCCTAGGACTCCTGGGGGCTCACCACGTCGCATGGCAAAACACTGTGTACCCAATGTGTCTTCTTGGGCGCCCTCACCAAAAAGAGATACCTTAGGCAATTGGGACCGGTTCCCTGCATGAAGGAGGAAAGGCAACACTCTGCTCTCTTCGCTGCCCACCTATTTGGCCAAGCGTTCCAAAGTCCTCCCGGACTCCGGCCTAGCAGCTCCTAGGTGGAATGCAGACGGTCCCCACTGCTGAACCACTGCTGCGATGAGGAAACACTGTGTTTACGGTTCCTACTGGGAACCCTTACCTGCCGTGTCTCTGTGGGAGCAGAAGGTCGACTTCAGAGGCAGCCAGACAAACGTACAGTTTGCCCTTTCAACGCTACCTGGGGTTTTGTAAGACACGCGGACACTGTTGCCTATCCCCAGAAATTATATCCTCGAAGCCCTTCAGCCCATGCAGGGGCACCTGGGTGCCCAAATTTTCTCCGGGAAGCGCCAGGGTGCTGGTTGCGTCTCTTTCTCGTGGTCCAAAACTACAGAGACATGTGCTGGGTTCCAGGTTGATATTGGTTCCCTAAAGCCAGGAGCATTACTTTCCCAGTGGGCGAGCTGAAAGGGCGGCCTCAAAGTGTGCTGGGAACCAGCGCGGTTGCTCGTGCTCGCTTCGCCATTAGAACGGCTTTGCGAAGGGCAAGGCAGTGTGACTGGAGAAGCCCTCTCTCTTCTCCTCCGTGCAGGAGGCTTTCCTGGCGCCCCATGTCCCTAAAGGGCACACTCTACTGTTCCACAAGGACCAAAGTAAGGGTCCGGGATGCCATCCATGAATGGACTCGTGCAGAGTTTGGCCAGGACACCTTAAGCATGTAGTGCATGAAAGTTAGCATGCCCCTCTGGAGGCTGCTGCTGCCTCAGCATATGCCTTGGAAGAACACTGGGTGGCGGAAGTGTTCTTGGGGCCCTGCGCCTCTGTCCACTCTAAAAGTGCCCCGGTTCATCTCTGTGAATGCAGAGTGAGCCGCAACAGCCTGTTCTCTTTGCCGGATAACTTCCTGACCAAAGCATTCAAAAGTGCCCCTGAGCAGAGCTGTAAAGGTTCGTACGTGGACCGTCAGGGCTCTCAGTGCTGAAGCTGAGGAGCAATAGGAAACAAGGTGCGCTGTGTCCCTTCTGGGTGTTCTTCACCTGTCGGCACTTTCTGGCGAGCCGTGACTCGACTTTAGAGGCAGTCTTGCAAACCGACCGTTTGCCCCCGAACACTGCTAGGCTTCTGGCAGGTTCAGGGCACCGCACACTGATCACGAAGTACAAACAACCAAGGTCCGGGCAGAGCATCCACAATGCTTGGCGCCAGGCAGCCTTTGCCCAGGAGCCTCAGGCAAAGCAGTGGCTTGACGCGAGTGTGCTGTTCAGGACTCCTAGGACTCCTGGGGGCTCACCACGTCGCATGGCAAAACACTGTGTACCCAATGTGTCTTCTTGGGCGCCCTCACCAAAAAGAGATACCTTAGGCAATTGGGACCGGTTCCCTGCATGAAGGAGGAAAGGCAACACTCTGCTCTCTTCGCTGCCCACCTATTTGGCCAAGCGTTCCAAAGTCCTCCCGGACTCCGGCCTAGCAGCTCCTAGGTGGAATGCAGACGGTCCCCACTGCTGAACCACTGCTGCGATGAGGAAACACTGTGTTTACGGTTCCTACTGGGAACCCTTACCTGCCGTGTCTCTGTGGGAGCAGAAGGTCGACTTCAGAGGCAGCCAGACAAACGTACAGTTTGCCCTTTCAACGCTACCTGGGGTTTTGTAAGACACGCGGACACTGTTGCCTATCCCCAGAAATTATATCCTCGAAGCCCTTCAGCCCATGCAGGGGCACCTGGGTGCCCAAATTTTCTCCGGGAAGCGCCAGGGTGCTGGTTGCGTCTCTTTCTCGTGGTCCAAAACTACAGAGACATGTGCTGGGTTCCAGGTTGATATTGGTTCCCTAAAGCCAGGAGCATTACTTTCCCAGTGGGCGAGCTGAAAGGGCGGCCTCAAAGTGTGCTGGGAACCAGCGCGGTTGCTCGTGCTCGCTTCGCCATTAGAACGGCTTTGCGAAGGGCAAGGCAGTGTGACTGGAGAAGCCCTCTCTCTTCTCCTCCGTGCAGGAGGCTTTCCTGGCGCCCCATGTCCCTAAAGGGCACACTCTACTGTTCCACAAGGACCAAAGTAAGGGTCCGGGATGCCATCCATGAATGGACTCGTGCAGAGTTTGGCCAGGACACCTTAAGCATGTAGTGCATGAAAGTTAGCATGCCCCTCTGGAGGCTGCTGCTGCCTCAGCATATGCCTTGGAAGAACACTGGGTGGCGGAAGTGTTCTTGGGGCCCTGCGCCTCTGTCCACTCTAAAAGTGCCCCGGTTCATCTCTGTGAATGCAGAGTGAGCCGCAACAGCCTGTTCTCTTTGCCGGATAACTTCCTGACCAAAGCATTCAAAAGTGCCCCTGAGCAGAGCTGTAAAGCTTCGTACGTGGACCGTCAGGGCTCTCAGTGCTGAAGCTGAGGAGCAATAGGAAACAAGGTGCGCTGTGTCCCTTCTGGGTGTTCTTCACCTGTCGGCACTTTCTGGCGAGCCGTGACTCGACTTTAGAGGCAGTCTTGCAAACCGACCGTTTGCCCCCGAACACTGCTAGGCTTCTGGCAGGTTCAGGGCACCGCACACTGATCACGAAGTACAAACAACCAAGGTCCGGGCAGAGCATCCACAATGCTTGGCGCCAGGCAGCCTTTGCCCAGGAGCCTCAGGCAAAGCAGTGGCTTGACGCGAGTGTGCTGTTCAGGACTCCTAGGACTCCTGGGGGCTCACCACGTCGCATGGCAAAACACTGTGTACCCAATGTGTCTTCTTGGGCGCCCTCACCAAAAAGAGATACCTTAGGCAATTGGGACCGGTTCCCTGCATGAAGGAGGAAAGGCAACACTCTGCTCTCTTCGCTGCCCACCTATTTGGCCAAGCGTTCCAAAGTCCTCCCGGACTCCGGCCTAGCAGCTCCTAGGTGGAATGCAGACGGTCCCCACTGCTGAACCACTGCTGCGATGAGGAAACACTGTGTTTACGGTTCCTACTGGGAACCCTTACCTGCCGTGTCTCTGTGGGAGCAGAAGGTCGACTTCAGAGGCAGCCAGACAAACGTACAGTTTGCCCTTTCAACGCTACCTGGGGTTTTGTAAGACACGCGGACACTGTTGCCTATCCCCAGAAATTATATCCTCGAAGCCCTTCAGCCCATGCAGGGGCACCTGGGTGCCCAAATTTTCTCCGGGAAGCGCCAGGGTGCTGGTTGCGTCTCTTTCTCGTGGTCCAAAACTACAGAGACATGTGCTGGGTTCCAGGTTGATATTGGTTCCCTAAAGCCAGGAGCATTACTTTCCCAGTGGGCGAGCTGAAAGGGCGGCCTCAAAGTGTGCTGGGAACCAGCGCGGTTGCTCGTGCTCGCTTCGCCATTAGAACGGCTTTGCGAAGGGCAAGGCAGTGTGACTGGAGAAGCCCTCTCTCTTCTCCTCCGTGCAGGAGGCTTTCCTGGCGCCCCATGTCCCTAAAGGGCACACTCTACTGTTCCACAAGGACCAAAGTAAGGGTCCGGGATGCCATCCATGAATGGACTCGTGCAGAGTTTGGCCAGGACACCTTAAGCATGTAGTGCATGAAAGTTAGCATGCCCCTCTGGAGGCTGCTGCTGCCTCAGCATATGCCTTGGAAGAACACTGGGTGGCGGAAGTGTTCTTGGGGCCCTGCGCCTCTGTCCACTCTAAAAGTGCCCCGGTTCATCTCTGTGAATGCAGAGTGAGCCGCAACAGCCTGTTCTCTTTGCCGGATAACTTCCTGACCAAAGCATTCCAAAGTGCCCCTGAGCAGAGCTGTAAAGGTTCGTACGTGGACCGTCAGGGCTCTCAGTGCTGAAGCTGAGGAGCAATAGGAAACAAGGTGCGCTGTGTCCCTTCTGGGTGTTCTTCACCTGTCGGCACTTTCTGGCGAGCCGTGACTCGACTTTAGAGGCAGTCTTGCAAACCGACCGTTTGCCCCCGAACACTGCTAGGCTTCTGGCAGGTTCAGGGCACCGCACACTGATCACGAAGTACAAACAACCAAGGTCCGGGCAGAGCATCCACAATGCTTGGCGCCAGGCAGCCTTTGCCCAGGAGCCTCAGGCAAAGCAGTGGCTTGACGCGAGTGTGCTGTTCAGGACTCCTAGGACTCCTGGGGGCTCACCACGTCGCATGGCAAAACACTGTGTACCCAATGTGTCTTCTTGGGCGCCCTCACCAAAAAGAGATACCTTAGGCAATTGGGACCGGTTCCCTGCATGAAGGAGGAAAGGCAACACTCTGCTCTCTTCGCTGCCCACCTATTTGGCCAAGCGTTCCAAAGTCCTCCCGGACTCCGGCCTAGCAGCGCCTAGGTGGAATGCAGACGGTCCCCACTGCTGAACCACTGCTGCGATGAGGAAACACTGTGTTTACGGTTCCTACTGGGAACCCTTACCTGCCGTGTCTCTGTGGGAGCAGAAGGTCGACTTCAGAGGCAGCCAGACAAACGTACAGTTTGCCCTTTCAACGCTACCTGGGGTTTTGTAAGACACGCGGACACTGTTGCCTATCCCCAGAAATTATATCCTCGAAGCCCTTCAGCCCATGCAGGGGCACCTGGGTGCCCAAATTTTCTCCGGGAAGCGCCAGGGTGCTGGTTGCGTCTCTTTCTCGTGGTCCAAAACTACAGAGACATGTGCTGGGTTCCAGGTTGATATTGGTTCCCTAAAGCCAGGAGCATTACTTTCCCAGTGGGCGAGCTGAAAGGGCGGCCTCAAAGTGTGCTGGGAACCAGCGCGGTTGCTCGTGCTCGCTTCGCCATTAGAACGGCTTTGCGAAGGGCAAGGCAGTGTGACTGGAGAAGCCCTCTCTCTTCTCCTCCGTGCAGGAGGCTTTCCTGGCGCCCCATGTCCCTAAAGGGCACACTCTACTGTTCCACAAGGACCAAAGTAAGGGTCCGGGATGCCATCCATGAATGGACTCGTGCAGAGTTTGGCCAGGACACCTTAAGCATGTAGTGCATGAAAGTTAGCATGCCCCTCTGGAGGCTGCTGCTGCCTCAGCATATGCCTTGGAAGAACACTGGGTGGCGGAAGTGTTCTTGGGGCCCTGCGCCTCTGTCCACTCTAAAAGTGCCCCGGTTCATCTCTGTGAATGCAGAGTGAGCCGCAACAGCCTGTTCTCTTTGCCGGATAACTTCCTGACCAAAGCATTCAAAAGTGCCCCTGAGCAGAGCTGTAAAGGTTCGTACGTGGACCGTCAGGGCTCTCAGTGCTGAAGCTGAGGAGCAATAGGAAACAAGGTGCGCTGTGTCCCTTCTGGGTGTTCTTCACCTGTCGGCACTTTCTGGCGAGCCGTGACTCGACTTTAGAGGCAGTCTTGCAAACCGACCGTTTGCCCCCGAACACTGCTAGGCTTCTGGCAGGTTCAGGGCACCGCACACTGATCACGAAGTACAAACAACCAAGGTCCGGGCAGAGCATCCACAATGCTTGGCGCCAGGCAGCCTTTGCCCAGGAGCCTCAGGCAAAGCAGTGGCTTGACGCGAGTGTGCTGTTCAGGACTCCTAGGACTCCTGGGGGCTCACCACGTCGCATGGCAAAACACTGTGTACCCAATGTGTCTTCTTGGGCGCCCTCACCAAAAAGAGATACCTTAGGCAATTGGGACCGGTTCCCTGCATGAAGGAGGAAAGGCAACACTCTGCTCTCTTCGCTGCCCACCTATTTGGCCAAGCGTTCCAAAGTCCTCCCGGACTCCGGCCTAGCAGCGCCTAGGTGGAATGCAGACGGTCCCCACTGCTGAACCACTGCTGCGATGAGGAAACACTGTGTTTACGGTTCCTACTGGGAACCCTTACCTGCCGTGTCTCTGTGGGAGCAGAAGGTCGACTTCAGAGGCAGCCAGACAAACGTACAGTTTGCCCTTTCAACGCTACCTGGGGTTTTGTAAGACACGCGGACACTGTTGCCTATCCCCAGAAATTATATCCTCGAAGCCCTTCAGCCCATGCAGGGGCACCTGGGTGCCCAAATTTTCTCCGGGAAGCGCCAGGGTGCTGGTTGCGTCTCTTTCTCGTGGTCCAAAACTACAGAGACATGTGCTGGGTTCCAGGTTGATATTGGTTCCCTAAAGCCAGGAGCATTACTTTCCCAGTGGGCGAGCTGAAAGGGCGGCCTCAAAGTGTGCTGGGAACCAGCGCGGTTGCTCGTGCTCGCTTCGCCATTAGAACGGCTTTGCGAAGGGCAAGGCAGTGTGACTGGAGAAGCCCTCTCTCTTCTCCTCCGTGCAGGAGGCTTTCCTGGCGCCCCATGTCCCTAAAGGGCACACTCTACTGTTCCACAAGGACCAAAGTAAGGGTCCGGGATGCCATCCATGAATGGACTCGTGCAGAGTTTGGCCAGGACACCTTAAGCATGTAGTGCATGAAAGTTAGCATGCCCCTCTGGAGGCTGCTGCTGCCTCAGCATATGCCTTGGAAGAACACTGGGTGGCGGAAGTGTTCTTGGGGCCCTGCGCCTCTGTCCACTCTAAAAGTGCCCCGGTTCATCTCTGTGAATGCAGAGTGAGCCGCAACAGCCTGTTCTCTTTGCCGGATAACTTCCTGACCAAAGCATTCCAAAGTGCCCCTGAGCAGAGCTGTAAAGGTTCGTACGTGGACCGTCAGGGCTCTCAGTGCTGAAGCTGAGGAGCAATAGGAAACAAGGTGCGCTGTGTCCCTTCTGGGTGTTCTTCACCTGTCGGCACTTTCTGGCGAGCCGTGACTCGACTTTAGAGGCAGTCTTGCAAACCGACCGTTTGCCCCCGAACACTGCTAGGCTTCTGGCAGGTTCAGGGCACCGCACACTGATCACGAAGTACAAACAACCAAGGTCCGGGCAGAGCATCCACAATGCTTGGCGCCAGGCAGCCTTTGCCCAGGAGCCTCAGGCAAAGCAGTGGCTTGACGCGAGTGTGCTGTTCAGGACTCCTAGGACTCCTGGGGGCTCACCACGTCGCATGGCAAAACACTGTGTACCCAATGTGTCTTCTTGGGCGCCCTCACCAAAAAGAGATACCTTAGGCAATTGGGACCGGTTCCCTGCATGAAGGAGGAAAGGCAACACTCTGCTCTCTTCGCTGCCCACCTATTTGGCCAAGCGTTCCAAAGTCCTCCCGGACTCCGGCCTAGCAGCGCCTAGGTGGAATGCAGACGGTCCCCACTGCTGAACCACTGCTGCGATGAGGAAACACTGTGTTTACGGTTCCTACTGGGAACCCTTACCTGCCGTGTCTCTGTGGGAGCAGAAGGTCGACTTCAGAGGCAGCCAGACAAACGTACAGTTTGCCCTTTCAACGCTACCTGGGGTTTTGTAAGACACGCGGACACTGTTGCCTATCCCCAGAAATTATATCCTCGAAGCCCTTCAGCCCATGCAGGGGCACCTGGGTGCCCAAATTTTCTCCGGGAAGCGCCAGGGTGCTGGTTGCGTCTCTTTCTCGTGGTCCAAAACTACAGAGACATGTGCTGGGTTCCAGGTTGATATTGGTTCCCTAAAGCCAGGAGCATTACTTTCCCAGTGGGCGAGCTGAAAGGGCGGCCTCAAAGTGTGCTGGGAACCAGCGCGGTTGCTCGTGCTCGCTTCGCCATTAGAACGGCTTTGCGAAGGGCAAGGCAGTGTGACTGGAGAAGCCCTCTCTCTTCTCCTCCGTGCAGGAGGCTTTCCTGGCGCCCCATGTCCCTAAAGGGCACACTCTACTGTTCCACAAGGACCAAAGTAAGGGTCCGGGATGCCATCCATGAATGGACTCGTGCAGAGTTTGGCCAGGACACCTTAAGCATGTAGTGCATGAAAGTTAGCATGCCCCTCTGGAGGCTGCTGCTGCCTCAGCATATGCCTTGGAAGAACACTGGGTGGCGGAAGTGTTCTTGGGGCCCTGCGCCTCTGTCCACTCTAAAAGTGCCCCGGTTCATCTCTGTGAATGCAGAGTGAGCCGCAACAGCCTGTTCTCTTTGCCGGATAACTTCCTGACCAAAGCATTCCAAAGTGCCCCTGAGCAGAGCTGTAAAGCTTCGTACGTGGACCGTCAGGGCTCTCAGTGCTGAAGCTGAGGAGCAATAGGAAACAAGGTGCGCTGTGTCCCTTCTGGGTGTTCTTCACCTGTCGGCACTTTCTGGCGAGCCGTGACTCGACTTTAGAGGCAGTCTTGCAAACCGACCGTTTGCCCCCGAACACTGCTAGGCTTCTGGCAGGTTCAGGGCACCGCACACTGATCACGAAGTACAAACAACCAAGGTCCGGGCAGAGCATCCACAATGCTTGGCGCCAGGCAGCCTTTGCCCAGGAGCCTCAGGCAAAGCAGTGGCTTGACGCGAGTGTGCTGTTCAGGACTCCTAGGACTCCTGGGGGCTCACCACGTCGCATGGCAAAACACTGTGTACCCAATGTGTCTTCTTGGGCGCCCTCACCAAAAAGAGATACCTTAGGCAATTGGGACCGGTTCCCTGCATGAAGGAGGAAAGGCAACACTCTGCTCTCTTCGCTGCCCACCTATTTGGCCAAGCGTTCCAAAGTCCTCCCGGACTCCGGCCTAGCAGCGCCTAGGTGGAATGCAGACGGTCCCCACTGCTGAACCACTGCTGCGATGAGGAAACACTGTGTTTACGGTTCCTACTGGGAACCCTTACCTGCCGTGTCTCTGTGGGAGCAGAAGGTCGACTTCAGAGGCAGCCAGACAAACGTACAGTTTGCCCTTTCAACGCTACCTGGGGTTTTGTAAGACACGCGGACACTGTTGCCTATCCCCAGAAATTATATCCTCGAAGCCCTTCAGCCCATGCAGGGGCACCTGGGTGCCCAAATTTTCTCCGGGAAGCGCCAGGGTGCTGGTTGCGTCTCTTTCTCGTGGTCCAAAACTACAGAGACATGTGCTGGGTTCCAGGTTGATATTGGTTCCCTAAAGCCAGGAGCATTACTTTCCCAGTGGGCGAGCTGAAAGGGCGGCCTCAAAGTGTGCTGGGAACCAGCGCGGTTGCTCGTGCTCGCTTCGCCATTAGAACGGCTTTGCGAAGGGCAAGGCAGTGTGACTGGAGAAGCCCTCTCTCTTCTCCTCCGTGCAGGAGGCTTTCCTGGCGCCCCATGTCCCTAAAGGGCACACTCTACTGTTCCACAAGGACCAAAGTAAGGGTCCGGGATGCCATCCATGAATGGACTCGTGCAGAGTTTGGCCAGGACACCTTAAGCATGTAGTGCATGAAAGTTAGCATGCCCCTCTGGAGGCTGCTGCTGCCTCAGCATATGCCTTGGAAGAACACTGGGTGGCGGAAGTGTTCTTGGGGCCCTGCGCCTCTGTCCACTCTAAAAGTGCCCCGGTTCATCTCTGTGAATGCAGAGTGAGCCGCAACAGCCTGTTCTCTTTGCCGGATAACTTCCTGACCAAAGCATTCCAAAGTGCCCCTGAGCAGAGCTGTAAAGGTTCGTACGTGGACCGTCAGGGCTCTCAGTGCTGAAGCTGAGGAGCAATAGGAAACAAGGTGCGCTGTGTCCCTTCTGGGTGTTCTTCACCTGTCGGCACTTTCTGGCGAGCCGTGACTCGACTTTAGAGGCAGTCTTGCAAACCGACCGTTTGCCCCCGAACACTGCTAGGCTTCTGGCAGGTTCAGGGCACCGCACACTGATCACGAAGTACAAACAACCAAGGTCCGGGCAGAGCATCCACAATGCTTGGCGCCAGGCAGCCTTTGCCCAGGAGCCTCAGGCAAAGCAGTGGCTTGACGCGAGTGTGCTGTTCAGGACTCCTAGGACTCCTGGGGGCTCACCACGTCGCATGGCAAAACACTGTGTACCCAATGTGTCTTCTTGGGCGCCCTCACCAAAAAGAGATACCTTAGGCAATTGGGACCGGTTCCCTGCATGAAGGAGGAAAGGCAACACTCTGCTCTCTTCGCTGCCCACCTATTTGGCCAAGCGTTCCAAAGTCCTCCCGGACTCCGGCCTAGCAGCGCCTAGGTGGAATGCAGACGGTCCCCACTGCTGAACCACTGCTGCGATGAGGAAACACTGTGTTTACGGTTCCTACTGGGAACCCTTACCTGCCGTGTCTCTGTGGGAGCAGAAGGTCGACTTCAGAGGCAGCCAGACAAACGTACAGTTTGCCCTTTCAACGCTACCTGGGGTTTTGTAAGACACGCGGACACTGTTGCCTATCCCCAGAAATTATATCCTCGAAGCCCTTCAGCCCATGCAGGGGCACCTGGGTGCCCAAATTTTCTCCGGGAAGCGCCAGGGTGCTGGTTGCGTCTCTTTCTCGTGGTCCAAAACTACAGAGACATGTGCTGGGTTCCAGGTTGATATTGGTTCCCTAAAGCCAGGAGCATTACTTTCCCAGTGGGCGAGCTGAAAGGGCGGCCTCAAAGTGTGCTGGGAACCAGCGCGGTTGCTCGTGCTCGCTTCGCCATTAGAACGGCTTTGCGAAGGGCAAGGCAGTGTGACTGGAGAAGCCCTCTCTCTTCTCCTCCGTGCAGGAGGCTTTCCTGGCGCCCCATGTCCCTAAAGGGCACACTCTACTGTTCCACAAGGACCAAAGTAAGGGTCCGGGATGCCATCCATGAATGGACTCGTGCAGAGTTTGGCCAGGACACCTTAAGCATGTAGTGCATGAAAGTTAGCATGCCCCTCTGGAGGCTGCTGCTGCCTCAGCATATGCCTTGGAAGAACACTGGGTGGCGGAAGTGTTCTTGGGGCCCTGCGCCTCTGTCCACTCTAAAAGTGCCCCGGTTCATCTCTGTGAATGCAGAGTGAGCCGCAACAGCCTGTTCTCTTTGCCGGATAACTTCCTGACCAAAGCATTCCAAAGTGCCCCTGAGCAGAGCTGTAAAGGTTCGTACGTGGACCGTCAGGGCTCTCAGTGCTGAAGCTGAGGAGCAATAGGAAACAAGGTGCGCTGTGTCCCTTCTGGGTGTTCTTCACCTGTCGGCACTTTCTGGCGAGCCGTGACTCGACTTTAGAGGCAGTCTTGCAAACCGACCGTTTGCCCCCGAACACTGCTAGGCTTCTGGCAGGTTCAGGGCACCGCACACTGATCACGAAGTACAAACAACCAAGGTCCGGGCAGAGCATCCACAATGCTTGGCGCCAGGCAGCCTTTGCCCAGGAGCCTCAGGCAAAGCAGTGGCTTGACGCGAGTGTGCTGTTCAGGACTCCTAGGACTCCTGGGGGCTCACCACGTCGCATGGCAAAACACTGTGTACCCAATGTGTCTTCTTGGGCGCCCTCACCAAAAAGAGATACCTTAGGCAATTGGGACCGGTTCCCTGCATGAAGGAGGAAAGGCAACACTCTGCTCTCTTCGCTGCCCACCTATTTGGCCAAGCGTTCCAAAGTCCTCCCGGACTCCGGCCTAGCAGCGCCTAGGTGGAATGCAGACGGTCCCCACTGCTGAACCACTGCTGCGATGAGGAAACACTGTGTTTACGGTTCCTACTGGGAACCCTTACCTGCCGTGTCTCTGTGGGAGCAGAAGGTCGACTTCAGAGGCAGCCAGACAAACGTACAGTTTGCCCTTTCAACGCTACCTGGGGTTTTGTAAGACACGCGGACACTGTTGCCTATCCCCAGAAATTATATCCTCGAAGCCCTTCAGCCCATGCAGGGGCACCTGGGTGCCCAAATTTTCTCCGGGAAGCGCCAGGGTGCTGGTTGCGTCTCTTTCTCGTGGTCCAAAACTACAGAGACATGTGCTGGGTTCCAGGTTGATATTGGTTCCCTAAAGCCAGGAGCATTACTTTCCCAGTGGGCGAGCTGAAAGGGCGGCCTCAAAGTGTGCTGGGAACCAGCGCGGTTGCTCGTGCTCGCTTCGCCATTAGAACGGCTTTGCGAAGGGCAAGGCAGTGTGACTGGAGAAGCCCTCTCTCTTCTCCTCCGTGCAGGAGGCTTTCCTGGCGCCCCATGTCCCTAAAGGGCACACTCTACTGTTCCACAAGGACCAAAGTAAGGGTCCGGGATGCCATCCATGAATGGACTCGTGCAGAGTTTGGCCAGGACACCTTAAGCATGTAGTGCATGAAAGTTAGCATGCCCCTCTGGAGGCTGCTGCTGCCTCAGCATATGCCTTGGAAGAACACTGGGTGGCGGAAGTGTTCTTGGGGCCCTGCGCCTCTGTCCACTCTAAAAGTGCCCCGGTTCATCTCTGTGAATGCAGAGTGAGCCGCAACAGCCTGTTCTCTTTGCCGGATAACTTCCTGACCAAAGCATTCCAAAGTGCCCCTGAGCAGAGCTGTAAAGCTTCGTACGTGGACCGTCAGGGCTCTCAGTGCTGAAGCTGAGGAGCAATAGGAAACAAGGTGCGCTGTGTCCCTTCTGGGTGTTCTTCACCTGTCGGCACTTTCTGGCGAGCCGTGACTCGACTTTAGAGGCAGTCTTGCAAACCGACCGTTTGCCCCCGAACACTGCTAGGCTTCTGGCAGGTTCAGGGCACCGCACACTGATCACGAAGTACAAACAACCAAGGTCCGGGCAGAGCATCCACAATGCTTGGCGCCAGGCAGCCTTTGCCCAGGAGCCTCAGGCAAAGCAGTGGCTTGACGCGAGTGTGCTGTTCAGGACTCCTAGGACTCCTGGGGGCTCACCACGTCGCATGGCAAAACACTGTGTACCCAATGTGTCTTCTTGGGCGCCCTCACCAAAAAGAGATACCTTAGGCAATTGGGACCGGTTCCCTGCATGAAGGAGGAAAGGCAACACTCTGCTCTCTTCGCTGCCCACCTATTTGGCCAAGCGTTCCAAAGTCCTCCCGGACTCCGGCCTAGCAGCGCCTAGGTGGAATGCAGACGGTCCCCACTGCTGAACCACTGCTGCGATGAGGAAACACTGTGTTTACGGTTCCTACTGGGAACCCTTACCTGCCGTGTCTCTGTGGGAGCAGAAGGTCGACTTCAGAGGCAGCCAGACAAACGTACAGTTTGCCCTTTCAACGCTACCTGGGGTTTTGTAAGACACGCGGACACTGTTGCCTATCCCCAGAAATTATATCCTCGAAGCCCTTCAGCCCATGCAGGGGCACCTGGGTGCCCAAATTTTCTCCGGGAAGCGCCAGGGTGCTGGTTGCGTCTCTTTCTCGTGGTCCAAAACTACAGAGACATGTGCTGGGTTCCAGGTTGATATTGGTTCCCTAAAGCCAGGAGCATTACTTTCCCAGTGGGCGAGCTGAAAGGGCGGCCTCAAAGTGTGCTGGGAACCAGCGCGGTTGCTCGTGCTCGCTTCGCCATTAGAACGGCTTTGCGAAGGGCAAGGCAGTGTGACTGGAGAAGCCCTCTCTCTTCTCCTCCGTGCAGGAGGCTTTCCTGGCGCCCCATGTCCCTAAAGGGCACACTCTACTGTTCCACAAGGACCAAAGTAAGGGTCCGGGATGCCATCCATGAATGGACTCGTGCAGAGTTTGGCCAGGACACCTTAAGCATGTAGTGCATGAAAGTTAGCATGCCCCTCTGGAGGCTGCTGCTGCCTCAGCATATGCCTTGGAAGAACACTGGGTGGCGGAAGTGTTCTTGGGGCCCTGCGCCTCTGTCCACTCTAAAAGTGCCCCGGTTCATCTCTGTGAATGCAGAGTGAGCCGCAACAGCCTGTTCTCTTTGCCGGATAACTTCCTGACCAAAGCATTCAAAAGTGCCCCTGAGCAGAGCTGTAAAGGTTCGTACGTGGACCGTCAGGGCTCTCAGTGCTGAAGCTGAGGAGCAATAGGAAACAAGGTGCGCTGTGTCCCTTCTGGGTGTTCTTCACCTGTCGGCACTTTCTGGCGAGCCGTGACTCGACTTTAGAGGCAGTCTTGCAAACCGACCGTTTGCCCCCGAACACTGCTAGGCTTCTGGCAGGTTCAGGGCACCGCACACTGATCACGAAGTACAAACAACCAAGGTCCGGGCAGAGCATCCACAATGCTTGGCGCCAGGCAGCCTTTGCCCAGGAGCCTCAGGCAAAGCAGTGGCTTGACGCGAGTGTGCTGTTCAGGACTCCTAGGACTCCTGGGGGCTCACCACGTCGCATGGCAAAACACTGTGTACCCAATGTGTCTTCTTGGGCGCCCTCACCAAAAAGAGATACCTTAGGCAATTGGGACCGGTTCCCTGCATGAAGGAGGAAAGGCAACACTCTGCTCTCTTCGCTGCCCACCTATTTGGCCAAGCGTTCCAAAGTCCTCCCGGACTCCGGCCTAGCAGCGCCTAGGTGGAATGCAGACGGTCCCCACTGCTGAACCACTGCTGCGATGAGGAAACACTGTGTTTACGGTTCCTACTGGGAACCCTTACCTGCCGTGTCTCTGTGGGAGCAGAAGGTCGACTTCAGAGGCAGCCAGACAAACGTACAGTTTGCCCTTTCAACGCTACCTGGGGTTTTGTAAGACACGCGGACACTGTTGCCTATCCCCAGAAATTATATCCTCGAAGCCCTTCAGCCCATGCAGGGGCACCTGGGTGCCCAAATTTTCTCCGGGAAGCGCCAGGGTGCTGGTTGCGTCTCTTTCTCGTGGTCCAAAACTACAGAGACATGTGCTGGGTTCCAGGTTGATATTGGTTCCCTAAAGCCAGGAGCATTACTTTCCCAGTGGGCGAGCTGAAAGGGCGGCCTCAAAGTGTGCTGGGAACCAGCGCGGTTGCTCGTGCTCGCTTCGCCATTAGAACGGCTTTGCGAAGGGCAAGGCAGTGTGACTGGAGAAGCCCTCTCTCTTCTCCTCCGTGCAGGAGGCTTTCCTGGCGCCCCATGTCCCTAAAGGGCACACTCTACTGTTCCACAAGGACCAAAGTAAGGGTCCGGGATGCCATCCATGAATGGACTCGTGCAGAGTTTGGCCAGGACACCTTAAGCATGTAGTGCATGAAAGTTAGCATGCCCCTCTGGAGGCTGCTGCTGCCTCAGCATATGCCTTGGAAGAACACTGGGTGGCGGAAGTGTTCTTGGGGCCCTGCGCCTCTGTCCACTCTAAAAGTGCCCCGGTTCATCTCTGTGAATGCAGAGTGAGCCGCAACAGCCTGTTCTCTTTGCCGGATAACTTCCTGACCAAAGCATTCAAAAGTGCCCCTGAGCAGAGCTGTAAAGGTTCGTACGTGGACCGTCAGGGCTCTCAGTGCTGAAGCTGAGGAGCAATAGGAAACAAGGTGCGCTGTGTCCCTTCTGGGTGTTCTTCACCTGTCGGCACTTTCTGGCGAGCCGTGACTCGACTTTAGAGGCAGTCTTGCAAACCGACCGTTTGCCCCCGAACACTGCTAGGCTTCTGGCAGGTTCAGGGCACCGCACACTGATCACGAAGTACAAACAACCAAGGTCCGGGCAGAGCATCCACAATGCTTGGCGCCAGGCAGCCTTTGCCCAGGAGCCTCAGGCAAAGCAGTGGCTTGACGCGAGTGTGCTGTTCAGGACTCCTAGGACTCCTGGGGGCTCACCACGTCGCATGGCAAAACACTGTGTACCCAATGTGTCTTCTTGGGCGCCCTCACCAAAAAGAGATACCTTAGGCAATTGGGACCGGTTCCCTGCATGAAGGAGGAAAGGCAACACTCTGCTCTCTTCGCTGCCCACCTATTTGGCCAAGCGTTCCAAAGTCCTCCCGGACTCCGGCCTAGCAGCGCCTAGGTGGAATGCAGACGGTCCCCACTGCTGAACCACTGCTGCGATGAGGAAACACTGTGTTTACGGTTCCTACTGGGAACCCTTACCTGCCGTGTCTCTGTGGGAGCAGAAGGTCGACTTCAGAGGCAGCCAGACAAACGTACAGTTTGCCCTTTCAACGCTACCTGGGGTTTTGTAAGACACGCGGACACTGTTGCCTATCCCCAGAAATTATATCCTCGAAGCCCTTCAGCCCATGCAGGGGCACCTGGGTGCCCAAATTTTCTCCGGGAAGCGCCAGGGTGCTGGTTGCGTCTCTTTCTCGTGGTCCAAAACTACAGAGACATGTGCTGGGTTCCAGGTTGATATTGGTTCCCTAAAGCCAGGAGCATTACTTTCCCAGTGGGCGAGCTGAAAGGGCGGCCTCAAAGTGTGCTGGGAACCAGCGCGGTTGCTCGTGCTCGCTTCGCCATTAGAACGGCTTTGCGAAGGGCAAGGCAGTGTGACTGGAGAAGCCCTCTCTCTTCTCCTCCGTGCAGGAGGCTTTCCTGGCGCCCCATGTCCCTAAAGGGCACACTCTACTGTTCCACAAGGACCAAAGTAAGGGTCCGGGATGCCATCCATGAATGGACTCGTGCAGAGTTTGGCCAGGACACCTTAAGCATGTAGTGCATGAAAGTTAGCATGCCCCTCTGGAGGCTGCTGCTGCCTCAGCATATGCCTTGGAAGAACACTGGGTGGCGGAAGTGTTCTTGGGGCCCTGCGCCTCTGTCCACTCTAAAAGTGCCCCGGTTCATCTCTGTGAATGCAGAGTGAGCCGCAACAGCCTGTTCTCTTTGCCGGATAACTTCCTGACCAAAGCATTCCAAAGTGCCCCTGAGCAGAGCTGTAAAGGTTCGTACGTGGACCGTCAGGGCTCTCAGTGCTGAAGCTGAGGAGCAATAGGAAACAAGGTGCGCTGTGTCCCTTCTGGGTGTTCTTCACCTGTCGGCACTTTCTGGCGAGCCGTGACTCGACTTTAGAGGCAGTCTTGCAAACCGACCGTTTGCCCCCGAACACTGCTAGGCTTCTGGCAGGTTCAGGGCACCGCACACTGATCACGAAGTACAAACAACCAAGGTCCGGGCAGAGCATCCACAATGCTTGGCGCCAGGCAGCCTTTGCCCAGGAGCCTCAGGCAAAGCAGTGGCTTGACGCGAGTGTGCTGTTCAGGACTCCTAGGACTCCTGGGGGCTCACCACGTCGCATGGCAAAACACTGTGTACCCAATGTGTCTTCTTGGGCGCCCTCACCAAAAAGAGATACCTTAGGCAATTGGGACCGGTTCCCTGCATGAAGGAGGAAAGGCAACACTCTGCTCTCTTCGCTGCCCACCTATTTGGCCAAGCGTTCCAAAGTCCTCCCGGACTCCGGCCTAGCAGCTCCTAGGTGGAATGCAGACGGTCCCCACTGCTGAACCACTGCTGCGATGAGGAAACACTGTGTTTACGGTTCCTACTGGGAACCCTTACCTGCCGTGTCTCTGTGGGAGCAGAAGGTCGACTTCAGAGGCAGCCAGACAAACGTACAGTTTGCCCTTTCAACGCTACCTGGGGTTTTGTAAGACACGCGGACACTGTTGCCTATCCCCAGAAATTATATCCTCGAAGCCCTTCAGCCCATGCAGGGGCACCTGGGTGCCCAAATTTTCTCCGGGAAGCGCCAGGGTGCTGGTTGCGTCTCTTTCTCGTGGTCCAAAACTACAGAGACATGTGCTGGGTTCCAGGTTGATATTGGTTCCCTAAAGCCAGGAGCATTACTTTCCCAGTGGGCGAGCTGAAAGGGCGGCCTCAAAGTGTGCTGGGAACCAGCGCGGTTGCTCGTGCTCGCTTCGCCATTAGAACGGCTTTGCGAAGGGCAAGGCAGTGTGACTGGAGAAGCCCTCTCTCTTCTCCTCCGTGCAGGAGGCTTTCCTGGCGCCCCATGTCCCTAAAGGGCACACTCTACTGTTCCACAAGGACCAAAGTAAGGGTCCGGGATGCCATCCATGAATGGACTCGTGCAGAGTTTGGCCAGGACACCTTAAGCATGTAGTGCATGAAAGTTAGCATGCCCCTCTGGAGGCTGCTGCTGCCTCAGCATATGCCTTGGAAGAACACTGGGTGGCGGAAGTGTTCTTGGGGCCCTGCGCCTCTGTCCACTCTAAAAGTGCCCCGGTTCATCTCTGTGAATGCAGAGTGAGCCGCAACAGCCTGTTCTCTTTGCCGGATAACTTCCTGACCAAAGCATTCCAAAGTGCCCCTGAGCAGAGCTGTAAAGGTTCGTACGTGGACCGTCAGGGCTCTCAGTGCTGAAGCTGAGGAGCAATAGGAAACAAGGTGCGCTGTGTCCCTTCTGGGTGTTCTTCACCTGTCGGCACTTTCTGGCGAGCCGTGACTCGACTTTAGAGGCAGTCTTGCAAACCGACCGTTTGCCCCCGAACACTGCTAGGCTTCTGGCAGGTTCAGGGCACCGCACACTGATCACGAAGTACAAACAACCAAGGTCCGGGCAGAGCATCCACAATGCTTGGCGCCAGGCAGCCTTTGCCCAGGAGCCTCAGGCAAAGCAGTGGCTTGACGCGAGTGTGCTGTTCAGGACTCCTAGGACTCCTGGGGGCTCACCACGTCGCATGGCAAAACACTGTGTACCCAATGTGTCTTCTTGGGCGCCCTCACCAAAAAGAGATACCTTAGGCAATTGGGACCGGTTCCCTGCATGAAGGAGGAAAGGCAACACTCTGCTCTCTTCGCTGCCCACCTATTTGGCCAAGCGTTCCAAAGTCCTCCCGGACTCCGGCCTAGCAGCTCCTAGGTGGAATGCAGACGGTCCCCACTGCTGAACCACTGCTGCGATGAGGAAACACTGTGTTTACGGTTCCTACTGGGAACCCTTACCTGCCGTGTCTCTGTGGGAGCAGAAGGTCGACTTCAGAGGCAGCCAGACAAACGTACAGTTTGCCCTTTCAACGCTACCTGGGGTTTTGTAAGACACGCGGACACTGTTGCCTATCCCCAGAAATTATATCCTCGAAGCCCTTCAGCCCATGCAGGGGCACCTGGGTGCCCAAATTTTCTCCGGGAAGCGCCAGGGTGCTGGTTGCGTCTCTTTCTCGTGGTCCAAAACTACAGAGACATGTGCTGGGTTCCAGGTTGATATTGGTTCCCTAAAGCCAGGAGCATTACTTTCCCAGTGGGCGAGCTGAAAGGGCGGCCTCAAAGTGTGCTGGGAACCAGCGCGGTTGCTCGTGCTCGCTTCGCCATTAGAACGGCTTTGCGAAGGGCAAGGCAGTGTGACTGGAGAAGCCCTCTCTCTTCTCCTCCGTGCAGGAGGCTTTCCTGGCGCCCCATGTCCCTAAAGGGCACACTCTACTGTTCCACAAGGACCAAAGTAAGGGTCCGGGATGCCATCCATGAATGGACTCGTGCAGAGTTTGGCCAGGACACCTTAAGCATGTAGTGCATGAAAGTTAGCATGCCCCTCTGGAGGCTGCTGCTGCCTCAGCATATGCCTTGGAAGAACACTGGGTGGCGGAAGTGTTCTTGGGGCCCTGCGCCTCTGTCCACTCTAAAAGTGCCCCGGTTCATCTCTGTGAATGCAGAGTGAGCCGCAACAGCCTGTTCTCTTTGCCGGATAACTTCCTGACCAAAGCATTCCAAAGTGCCCCTGAGCAGAGCTGTAAAGGTTCGTACGTGGACCGTCAGGGCTCTCAGTGCTGAAGCTGAGGAGCAATAGGAAACAAGGTGCGCTGTGTCCCTTCTGGGTGTTCTTCACCTGTCGGCACTTTCTGGCGAGCCGTGACTCGACTTTAGAGGCAGTCTTGCAAACCGACCGTTTGCCCCCGAACACTGCTAGGCTTCTGGCAGGTTCAGGGCACCGCACACTGATCACGAAGTACAAACAACCAAGGTCCGGGCAGAGCATCCACAATGCTTGGCGCCAGGCAGCCTTTGCCCAGGAGCCTCAGGCAAAGCAGTGGCTTGACGCGAGTGTGCTGTTCAGGACTCCTAGGACTCCTGGGGGCTCACCACGTCGCATGGCAAAACACTGTGTACCCAATGTGTCTTCTTGGGCGCCCTCACCAAAAAGAGATACCTTAGGCAATTGGGACCGGTTCCCTGCATGAAGGAGGAAAGGCAACACTCTGCTCTCTTCGCTGCCCACCTATTTGGCCAAGCGTTCCAAAGTCCTCCCGGACTCCGGCCTAGCAGCTCCTAGGTGGAATGCAGACGGTCCCCACTGCTGAACCACTGCTGCGATGAGGAAACACTGTGTTTACGGTTCCTACTGGGAACCCTTACCTGCCGTGTCTCTGTGGGAGCAGAAGGTCGACTTCAGAGGCAGCCAGACAAACGTACAGTTTGCCCTTTCAACGCTACCTGGGGTTTTGTAAGACACGCGGACACTGTTGCCTATCCCCAGAAATTATATCCTCGAAGCCCTTCAGCCCATGCAGGGGCACCTGGGTGCCCAAATTTTCTCCGGGAAGCGCCAGGGTGCTGGTTGCGTCTCTTTCTCGTGGTCCAAAAGTACAGAGACATGTGCTGGGTTCCAGGTTGATATTGGTTCCCTAAAGCCAGGAGCATTACTTTCCCAGTGGGCGAGCTGAAAGGGCGGCCTCAAAGTGTGCTGGGAACCAGCGCGGTTGCTCGTGCTCTCTTCGCCATTAGAACGGCTTTGCGAAGGGCAAGGCAGTGTGACTGGAGAAGCCCTCTCTCTTCTCCTCCGTGCAGGAGGCTTTCCTGGCGCCCCATGTCCCTAAAGGGCACACTCTACTGTTCCACAGGGACCAAAGTAAGGGTCCGGGATGCCATCCATGAATGGACTCGTGCAGAGTTTGGCCAGGACACCTTAAGCATGTAGTGCATGAAAGTTAGCATGCCCCTCTGGAGGCTGCTGCTGCCTCAGCATATGCCTTGGAAGAACACTGGGTGGCGGAAGTGTTCTTGGGGCCCTGCGCCTCTGTCCACTCTAAAAGTGCCCCGGTTCATCTCTGTGAATGCAGAGTGAGCCGCAACAGCCTGTTCTCTTTGCCGGATAACTTCCTGACCAAAACATTCCAAAGTGCCCCTGAGCAGAGCTGTAAAGGTTCGTACGTGGACCGTCAGGGCTCTCAGTGCTGAAGCTGAGGAGCAATAGGAAACAAGGTGCGCTGTGTCCCTTCTGGGTGTTCTTCACCTGTCGGCACTTTCTGGCGAGCCGTGACTCGACTTTAGAGGCAGTCTTGCAAACCGACCGTTTGCCCCCGAACACTGCTAGGCTTCTGGCAGGTTCAGGGCACCGCACACTGATCACGAAGTACAAACAACCAAGGTCCGGGCAGAGCATCCACAATGCTTGGCGCCAGGCAGCCTTTGCCCAGGAGCCTCAGGCAAAGCAGTGGCTTGACGCGAGTGTGCTGTTCAGGACTCCTAGGACTCCTGGGGGCTCACCACGTCGCATGGCAAAACACTGTGTACCCAATGTGTCTTCTTGGGCGCCCTCACCAAAAAGAGATACCTTAGGCAATTGGGACCGGTTCCCTGCATGAAGGAGGAAAGGCAACACTCTGCTCTCTTCGCTGCCCACCTATTTGGCCAAGCGTTCCAAAGTCCTCCCGGACTCCGGCCTAGCAGCTCCTAGGTGGAATGCAGACGGTCCCCACTGCTGAACCACTGCTGCGATGAGGAAACACTGTGTTTACGGTTCCTACTGGGAACCCTTACCTGCCGTGTCTCTGTGGGAGCAGAAGGTCGACTTCAGAGGCAGCCAGACAAACGTACAGTTTGCCCTTTCAACGCTACCTGGGGTTTTGTAAGACACGCGGACACTGTTGCCTATCCCCAGAAATTATATCCTCGAAGCCCTTCAGCCCATGCAGGGGCACCTGGGTGCCCAAATTTTCTCCGGGAAGCGCCAGGGTGCTGGTTGCGTCTCTTTCTCGTGGTCCAAAACTACAGAGACATGTGCTGGGTTCCAGGTTGATATTGGTTCCCTAAAGCCAGGAGCATTACTTTCCCAGTGGGCGAGCTGAAAGGGCGGCCTCAAAGTGTGCTGGGAACCAGCGCGGTTGCTCGTGCTCTCTTCGCCATTAGAACGGCTTTGCGAAGGGCAAGGCAGTGTGACTGGAGAAGCCCTCTCTCTTCTCCTCCGTGCAGGAGGCTTTCCTGGCGCCCCATGTCCCTAAAGGGCACACTCTACTGTTCCACAGGGACCAAAGTAAGGGTCCGGGATGCCATCCATGAATGGACTCGTGCAGAGTTTGGCCAGGACACCTTAAGCATGTAGTGCATGAAAGTTAGCATGCCCCTCTGGAGGCTGCTGCTGCCTCAGCATATGCCTTGGAAGAACACTGGGTGGCGGAAGTGTTCTTGGGGCCCTGCGCCTCTGTCCACTCTAAAAGTGCCCCGGTTCATCTCTGTGAATGCAGAGTGAGCCGCAACAGCCTGTTCTCTTTGCCGGATAACTTCCTGACCAAAACATTCCAAAGTGCCCCTGAGCAGAGCTGTAAAGGTTCGTACGTGGACCGTCAGGGCTCTCAGTGCTGAAGCTGAGGAGCAATAGGAAACAAGGTGCGCTGTGTCCCTTCTGGGTGTTCTTCACCTGTCGGCACTTTCTGGCGAGCCGTGACTCGACTTTAGAGGCAGTCTTGCAAACCGACCGTTTGCCCCCGAACACTGCTAGGCTTCTGGCAGGTTCAGGGCACCGCACACTGATCACGAAGTACAAACAACCAAGGTCCGGGCAGAGCATCCACAATGCTTGGCGCCAGGCAGCCTTTGCCCAGGAGCCTCAGGCAAAGCAGTGGCTTGACGCGAGTGTGCTGTTCAGGACTCCTAGGACTCCTGGGGGCTCACCACGTCGCATGGCAAAACACTGTGTACCCAATGTGTCTTCTTGGGCGCCCTCACCAAAAAGAGATACCTTAGGCAATTGGGACCGGTTCCCTGCATGAAGGAGGAAAGGCAACACTCTGCTCTCTTCGCTGCCCACCTATTTGGCCAAGCGTTCCAAAGTCCTCCCGGACTCCGGCCTAGCAGCTCCTAGGTGGAATGCAGACGGTCCGCACTGCTGAACCACTGCTGCGATGAGGAAACACTGTGTTTACGGTTCCTACTGGGAACCCTTACCTGCCGTGTCTCTGTGGGAGCAGAAGGTCGACTTCAGAGGCAGCCAGACAAACGTACAGTTTGCCCTTTCAACGCTACCTGGGGTTTTGTAAGACACGCGGACACTGTTGCCTATCCCCAGAAATTATATCCTCGAAGCCCTTCAGCCCATGCAGGGGCACCTGGGTGCCCAAATTTTCTCCGGGAAGCGCCAGGGTGCTGGTTGCGTCTCTTTCTCGTGGTCCAAAACTACAGAGACATGTGCTGGGTTCCAGGTTGATATTGGTTCCCTAAAGCCAGGAGCATTACTTTCCCAGTGGGCGAGCTGAAAGGGCGGCCTCAAAGTGTGCTGGGAACCAGCGCGGTTGCTCGTGCTCTCTTCGCCATTAGAACGGCTTTGCGAAGGGCAAGGCAGTGTGACTGGAGAAGCCCTCTCTCTTCTCCTCCGTGCAGGAGGCTTTCCTGGCGCCCCATGTCCCTAAAGGGCACACTCTACTGTTCCACAGGGACCAAAGTAAGGGTCCGGGATGCCATCCATGAATGGACTCGTGCAGAGTTTGGCCAGGACACCTTAAGCATGTAGTGCATGAAAGTTAGCATGCCCCTCTGGAGGCTGCTGCTGCCTCAGCATATGCCTTGGAAGAACACTGGGTGGCGGAAGTGTTCTTGGGGCCCTGCGCCTCTGTCCACTCTAAAAGTGCCCCGGTTCATCTCTGTGAATGCAGAGTGAGCCGCAACAGCCTGTTCTCTTTGCCGGATAACTTCCTGACCAAAGCATTCCAAAGTGCCCCTGAGCAGAGCTGTAAAGGTTCGTACGTGGACCGTCAGGGCTCTCAGTGCTGAAGCTGAGGAGCAATAGGAAACAAGGTGCGCTGTGTCCCTTCTGGGTGTTCTTCACCTGTCGGCACTTTCTGGCGAGCCGTGACTCGACTTTAGAGGCAGTCTTGCAAACCGACCGTTTGCCCCCGAACACTGCTAGGCTTCTGGCAGGTTCAGGGCACCGCACACTGATCACGAAGTACAAACAACCAAGGTCCGGGCAGAGCATCCACAATGCTTGGCGCCAGGCAGCCTTTGCCCAGGAGCCTCAGGCAAAGCAGTGGCTTGACGCGAGTGTGCTGTTCAGGACTCCTAGGACTCCTGGGGGCTCACCACGTCGCATGGCAAAACACTGTGTACCCAATGTGTCTTCTTGGGCGCCCTCACCAAAAAGAGATACCTTAGGCAATTGGGACCGGTTCCCTGCATGAAGGAGGAAAGGCAACACTCTGCTCTCTTCGCTGCCCACCTATTTGGCCAAGCGTTCCAAAGTCCTCCCGGACTCCGGCCTAGCAGCTCCTAGGTGGAATGCAGACGGTCCCCACTGCTGAACCACTGCTGCGATGAGGAAACACTGTGTTTACGGTTCCTACTGGGAACCCTTACCTGCCGTGTCTCTGTGGGAGCAGAAGGTCGACTTCAGAGGCAGCCAGACAAACGTACAGTTTGCCCTTTCAACGCTACCTGGGGTTTTGTAAGACACGCGGACACTGTTGCCTATCCCCAGAAATTATATCCTCGAAGCCCTTCAGCCCATGCAGGGGCACCTGGGTGCCCAAATTTTCTCCGGGAAGCGCCAGGGTGCTGGTTGCGTCTCTTTCTCGTGGTCCAAAACTACAGAGACATGTGCTGGGTTCCAGGTTGATATTGGTTCCCTAAAGCCAGGAGCATTACTTTCCCAGTGGGCGAGCTGAAAGGGCGGCCTCAAAGTGTGCTGGGAACCAGCGCGGTTGCTCGTGCTCTCTTCGCCATTAGAACGGCTTTGCGAAGGGCAAGGCAGTGTGACTGGAGAAGCCCTCTCTCTTCTCCTCCGTGCAGGAGGCTTTCCTGGCGCCCCATGTCCCTAAAGGGCACACTCTACTGTTCCACAGGGACCAAAGTAAGGGTCCGGGATGCCATCCATGAATGGACTCGTGCAGAGTTTGGCCAGGACACCTTAAGCATGTAGTGCATGAAAGTTAGCATGCCCCTCTGGAGGCTGCTGCTGCCTCAGCATATGCCTTGGAAGAACACTGGGTGGCGGAAGTGTTCTTGGGGCCCTGCGCCTCTGTCCACTCTAAAAGTGCCCCGGTTCATCTCTGTGAATGCAGAGTGAGCCGCAACAGCCTGTTCTCTTTGCCGGATAACTTCCTGACCAAAGCATTCCAAAGTGCCCCTGAGCAGAGCTGTAAAGGTTCGTACGTGGACCGTCAGGGCTCTCAGTGCTGAAGCTGAGGAGCAATAGGAAACAAGGTGCGCTGTGTCCCTTCTGGGTGTTCTTCACCTGTCGGCACTTTCTGGCGAGCCGTGACTCGACTTTAGAGGCAGTCTTGCAAACCGACCGTTTGCCCCCGAACACTGCTAGGCTTCTGGCAGGTTCAGGGCACCGCACACTGATCACGAAGTACAAACAACCAAGGTCCGGGCAGAGCATCCACAATGCTTGGCGCCAGGCAGCCTTTGCCCAGGAGCCTCAGGCAAAGCAGTGGCTTGACGCGAGTGTGCTGTTCAGGACTCCTAGGACTCCTGGGGGCTCACCACGTCGCATGGCAAAACACTGTGTACCCAATGTGTCTTCTTGGGCGCCCTCACCAAAAAGAGATACCTTAGGCAATTGGGACCGGTTCCCTGCATGAAGGAGGAAAGGCAACACTCTGCTCTCTTCGCTGCCCACCTATTTGGCCAAGCGTTCCAAAGTCCTCCCGGACTCCGGCCTAGCAGCTCCTAGGTGGAATGCAGACGGTCCCCACTGCTGAACCACTGCTGCGATGAGGAAACACTGTGTTTACGGTTCCTACTGGGAACCCTTACCTGCCGTGTCTCTGTGGGAGCAGAAGGTCGACTTCAGAGGCAGCCAGACAAACGTACAGTTTGCCCTTTCAACGCTACCTGGGGTTTTGTAAGACACGCGGACACTGTTGCCTATCCCCAGAAATTATATCCTCGAAGCCCTTCAGCCCATGCAGGGGCACCTGGGTGCCCAAATTTTCTCCGGGAAGCGCCAGGGTGCTGGTTGCGTCTCTTTCTCGTGGTCCAAAACTACAGAGACATGTGCTGGGTTCCAGGTTGATATTGGTTCCCTAAAGCCAGGAGCATTACTTTCCCAGTGGGCGAGCTGAAAGGGCGGCCTCAAAGTGTGCTGGGAACCAGCGCGGTTGCTCGTGCTCTCTTCGCCATTAGAACGGCTTTGCGAAGGGCAAGGCAGTGTGACTGGAGAAGCCCTCTCTCTTCTCCTCCGTGCAGGAGGCTTTCCTGGCGCCCCATGTCCCTAAAGGGCACACTCTACTGTTCCACAGGGACCAAAGTAAGGGTCCGGGATGCCATCCATGAATGGACTCGTGCAGAGTTTGGCCAGGACACCTTAAGCATGTAGTGCATGAAAGTTAGCATGCCCCTCTGGAGGCTGCTGCTGCCTCAGCATATGCCTTGGAAGAACACTGGGTGGCGGAAGTGTTCTTGGGGCCCTGCGCCTCTGTCCACTCTAAAAGTGCCCCGGTTCATCTCTGTGAATGCAGAGTGAGCCGCAACAGCCTGTTCTCTTTGCCGGATAACTTCCTGACCAAAGCATTCCAAAGTGCCCCTGAGCAGAGCTGTAAAGGTTCGTACGTGGACCGTCAGGGCTCTCAGTGCTGAAGCTGAGGAGCAATAGGAAACAAGGTGCGCTGTGTCCCTTCTGGGTGTTCTTCACCTGTCGGCACTTTCTGGCGAGCCGTGACTCGACTTTAGAGGCAGTCTTGCAAACCGACCGTTTGCCCCCGAACACTGCTAGGCTTCTGGCAGGTTCAGGGCACCGCACACTGATCACGAAGTACAAACAACCAAGGTCCGGGCAGAGCATCCACAATGCTTGGCGCCAGGCAGCCTTTGCCCAGGAGCCTCAGGCAAAGCAGTGGCTTGACGCGAGTGTGCTGTTCAGGACTCCTAGGACTCCTGGGGGCTCACCACGTCGCATGGCAAAACACTGTGTACCCAATGTGTCTTCTTGGGCGCCCTCACCAAAAAGAGATACCTTAGGCAATTGGGACCGGTTCCCTGCATGAAGGAGGAAAGGCAACACTCTGCTCTCTTCGCTGCCCACCTATTTGGCCAAGCGTTCCAAAGTCCTCCCGGACTCCGGCCTAGCAGCTCCTAGGTGGAATGCAGACGGTCCCCACTGCTGAACCACTGCTGCGATGAGGAAACACTGTGTTTACGGTTCCTACTGGGAACCCTTACCTGCCGTGTCTCTGTGGGAGCAGAAGGTCGACTTCAGAGGCAGCCAGACAAACGTACAGTTTGCCCTTTCAACGCTACCTGGGGTTTTGTAAGACACGCGGACACTGTTGCCTATCCCCAGAAATTATATCCTCGAAGCCCTTCAGCCCATGCAGGGGCACCTGGGTGCCCAAATTTTCTCCGGGAAGCGCCAGGGTGCTGGTTGCGTCTCTTTCTCGTGGTCCAAAACTACAGAGACATGTGCTGGGTTCCAGGTTGATATTGGTTCCCTAAAGCCAGGAGCATTACTTTCCCAGTGGGCGAGCTGAAAGGGCGGCCTCAAAGTGTGCTGGGAACCAGCGCGGTTGCTCGTGCTCTCTTCGCCATTAGAACGGCTTTGCGAAGGGCAAGGCAGTGTGACTGGAGAAGCCCTCTCTCTTCTCCTCCGTGCAGGAGGCTTTCCTGGCGCCCCATGTCCCTAAAGGGCACACTCTACTGTTCCACAGGGACCAAAGTAAGGGTCCGGGATGCCATCCATGAATGGACTCGTGCAGAGTTTGGCCAGGACACCTTAAGCATGTAGTGCATGAAAGTTAGCATGCCCCTCTGGAGGCTGCTGCTGCCTCAGCATATGCCTTGGAAGAACACTGGGTGGCGGAAGTGTTCTTGGGGCCCTGCGCCTCTGTCCACTCTAAAAGTGCCCCGGTTCATCTCTGTGAATGCAGAGTGAGCCGCAACAGCCTGTTCTCTTTGCCGGATAACTTCCTGACCAAAACATTCCAAAGTGCCCCTGAGCAGAGCTGTAAAGGTTCGTACGTGGACCGTCAGGGCTCTCAGTGCTGAAGCTGAGGAGCAATAGGAAACAAGGTGCGCTGTGTCCCTTCTGGGTGTTCTTCACCTGTCGGCACTTTCTGGCGAGCCGTGACTCGACTTTAGAGGCAGTCTTGCAAACCGACCGT
Organism: Mesoplodon mirus; assembly: GCF_964341445.2. NCBI lineage: Eukaryota > Metazoa > Chordata > Mammalia > Artiodactyla > Ziphiidae > Mesoplodon > Mesoplodon mirus. The sequence continues at coordinate 279,067 of NW_028295301.1, forward strand.
TTGCCCCCGAACACTGCTAGGCTTCTGGCAGGTTCAGGGCACCGCACACTGATCACGAAGTACAAACAACCAAGGTCCGGGCAGAGCATCCACAATGCTTGGCGCCAGGCAGCCTTTGCCCAGGAGCCTCAGGCAAAGCAGTGGCTTGACGCGAGTGTGCTGTTCAGGACTCCTAGGACTCCTGGGGGCTCACCACGTCGCATGGCAAAACACTGTGTACCCAATGTGTCTTCTTGGGCGCCCTCACCAAAAAGAGATACCTTAGGCAATTGGGACCGGTTCCCTGCATGAAGGAGGAAAGGCAACACTCTGCTCTCTTCGCTGCCCACCTATTTGGCCAAGCGTTCCAAAGTCCTCCCGGACTCCGGCCTAGCAGCTCCTAGGTGGAATGCAGACGGTCCCCACTGCTGAACCACTGCTGCGATGAGGAAACACTGTGTTTACGGTTCCTACTGGGAACCCTTACCTGCCGTGTCTCTGTGGGAGCAGAAGGTCGACTTCAGAGGCAGCCAGACAAACGTACAGTTTGCCCTTTCAACGCTACCTGGGGTTTTGTAAGACACGCGGACACTGTTGCCTATCCCCAGAAATTATATCCTCGAAGCCCTTCAGCCCATGCAGGGGCACCTGGGTGCCCAAATTTTCTCCGGGAAGCGCCAGGGTGCTGGTTGCGTCTCTTTCTCGTGGTCCAAAACTACAGAGACATGTGCTGGGTTCCAGGTTGATATTGGTTCCCTAAAGCCAGGAGCATTACTTTCCCAGTGGGCGAGCTGAAAGGGCGGCCTCAAAGTGTGCTGGGAACCAGCGCGGTTGCTCGTGCTCTCTTCGCCATTAGAACGGCTTTGCGAAGGGCAAGGCAGTGTGACTGGAGAAGCCCTCTCTCTTCTCCTCCGTGCAGGAGGCTTTCCTGGCGCCCCATGTCCCTAAAGGGCACACTCTACTGTTCCACAGGGACCAAAGTAAGGGTCCGGGATGCCATCCATGAATGGACTCGTGCAGAGTTTGGCCAGGACACCTTAAGCATGTAGTGCATGAAAGTTAGCATGCCCCTCTGGAGGCTGCTGCTGCCTCAGCATATGCCTTGGAAGAACACTGGGTGGCGGAAGTGTTCTTGGGGCCCTGCGCCTCTGTCCACTCTAAAAGTGCCCCGGTTCATCTCTGTGAATGCAGAGTGAGCCGCAACAGCCTGTTCTCTTTGCCGGATAACTTCCTGACCAAAACATTCCAAAGTGCCCCTGAGCAGAGCTGTAAAGGTTCGTACGTGGACCGTCAGGGCTCTCAGTGCTGAAGCTGAGGAGCAATAGGAAACAAGGTGCGCTGTGTCCCTTCTGGGTGTTCTTCACCTGTCGGCACTTTCTGGCGAGCCGTGACTCGACTTTAGAGGCAGTCTTGCAAACCGACCGTTTGCCCCCGAACACTGCTAGGCTTCTGGCAGGTTCAGGGCACCGCACACTGATCACGAAGTACAAACAACCAAGGTCCGGGCAGAGCATCCACAATGCTTGGCGCCAGGCAGCCTTTGCCCAGGAGCCTCAGGCAAAGCAGTGGCTTGACGCGAGTGTGCTGTTCAGGACTCCTAGGACTCCTGGGGGCTCACCACGTCGCATGGCAAAACACTGTGTACCCAATGTGTCTTCTTGGGCGCCCTCACCAAAAAGAGATACCTTAGGCAATTGGGACCGGTTCCCTGCATGAAGGAGGAAAGGCAACACTCTGCTCTCTTCGCTGCCCACCTATTTGGCCAAGCGTTCCAAAGTCCTCCCGGACTCCGGCCTAGCAGCTCCTAGGTGGAATGCAGACGGTCCCCACTGCTGAACCACTGCTGCGATGAGGAAACACTGTGTTTACGGTTCCTACTGGGAACCCTTACCTGCCGTGTCTCTGTGGGAGCAGAAGGTCGACTTCAGAGGCAGCCAGACAAACGTACAGTTTGCCCTTTCAACGCTACCTGGGGTTTTGTAAGACACGCGGACACTGTTGCCTATCCCCAGAAATTATATCCTCGAAGCCCTTCAGCCCATGCAGGGGCACCTGGGTGCCCAAATTTTCTCCGGGAAGCGCCAGGGTGCTGGTTGCGTCTCTTTCTCGTGGTCCAAAACTACAGAGACATGTGCTGGGTTCCAGGTTGATATTGGTTCCCTAAAGCCAGGAGCATTACTTTCCCAGTGGGCGAGCTGAAAGGGCGGCCTCAAAGTGTGCTGGGAACCAGCGCGGTTGCTCGTGCTCTCTTCGCCATTAGAACGGCTTTGCGAAGGGCAAGGCAGTGTGACTGGAGAAGCCCTCTCTCTTCTCCTCCGTGCAGGAGGCTTTCCTGGCGCCCCATGTCCCTAAAGGGCACACTCTACTGTTCCACAGGGACCAAAGTAAGGGTCCGGGATGCCATCCATGAATGGACTCGTGCAGAGTTTGGCCAGGACACCTTAAGCATGTAGTGCATGAAAGTTAGCATGCCCCTCTGGAGGCTGCTGCTGCCTCAGCATATGCCTTGGAAGAACACTGGGTGGCGGAAGTGTTCTTGGGGCCCTGCGCCTCTGTCCACTCTAAAAGTGCCCCGGTTCATCTCTGTGAATGCAGAGTGAGCCGCAACAGCCTGTTCTCTTTGCCGGATAACTTCCTGACCAAAACATTCCAAAGTGCCCCTGAGCAGAGCTGTAAAGGTTCGTACGTGGACCGTCAGGGCTCTCAGTGCTGAAGCTGAGGAGCAATAGGAAACAAGGTGCGCTGTGTCCCTTCTGGGTGTTCTTCACCTGTCGGCACTTTCTGGCGAGCCGTGACTCGACTTTAGAGGCAGTCTTGCAAACCGACCGTTTGCCCCCGAACACTGCTAGGCTTCTGGCAGGTTCAGGGCACCGCACACTGATCACGAAGTACAAACAACCAAGGTCCGGGCAGAGCATCCACAATGCTTGGCGCCAGGCAGCCTTTGCCCAGGAGCCTCAGGCAAAGCAGTGGCTTGACGCGAGTGTGCTGTTCAGGACTCCTAGGACTCCTGGGGGCTCACCACGTCGCATGGCAAAACACTGTGTACCCAATGTGTCTTCTTGGGCGCCCTCACCAAAAAGAGATACCTTAGGCAATTGGGACCGGTTCCCTGCATGAAGGAGGAAAGGCAACACTCTGCTCTCTTCGCTGCCCACCTATTTGGCCAAGCGTTCCAAAGTCCTCCCGGACTCCGGCCTAGCAGCTCCTAGGTGGAATGCAGACGGTCCCCACTGCTGAACCACTGCTGCGATGAGGAAACACTGTGTTTACGGTTCCTACTGGGAACCCTTACCTGCCGTGTCTCTGTGGGAGCAGAAGGTCGACTTCAGAGGCAGCCAGACAAACGTACAGTTTGCCCTTTCAACGCTACCTGGGGTTTTGTAAGACACGCGGACACTGTTGCCTATCCCCAGAAATTATATCCTCGAAGCCCTTCAGCCCATGCAGGGGCACCTGGGTGCCCAAATTTTCTCCGGGAAGCGCCAGGGTGCTGGTTGCGTCTCTTTCTCGTGGTCCAAAACTACAGAGACATGTGCTGGGTTCCAGGTTGATATTGGTTCCCTAAAGCCAGGAGCATTACTTTCCCAGTGGGCGAGCTGAAAGGGCGGCCTCAAAGTGTGCTGGGAACCAGCGCGGTTGCTCGTGCTCTCTTCGCCATTAGAACGGCTTTGCGAAGGGCAAGGCAGTGTGACTGGAGAAGCCCTCTCTCTTCTCCTCCGTGCAGGAGGCTTTCCTGGCGCCCCATGTCCCTAAAGGGCACACTCTACTGTTCCACAGGGACCAAAGTAAGGGTCCGGGATGCCATCCATGAATGGACTCGTGCAGAGTTTGGCCAGGACACCTTAAGCATGTAGTGCATGAAAGTTAGCATGCCCCTCTGGAGGCTGCTGCTGCCTCAGCATATGCCTTGGAAGAACACTGGGTGGCGGAAGTGTTCTTGGGGCCCTGCGCCTCTGTCCACTCTAAAAGTGCCCCGGTTCATCTCTGTGAATGCAGAGTGAGCCGCAACAGCCTGTTCTCTTTGCCGGATAACTTCCTGACCAAAACATTCCAAAGTGCCCCTGAGCAGAGCTGTAAAGGTTCGTACGTGGACCGTCAGGGCTCTCAGTGCTGAAGCTGAGGAGCAATAGGAAACAAGGTGCGCTGTGTCCCTTCTGGGTGTTCTTCACCTGTCGGCACTTTCTGGCGAGCCGTGACTCGACTTTAGAGGCAGTCTTGCAAACCGACCGTTTGCCCCCGAACACTGCTAGGCTTCTGGCAGGTTCAGGGCACCGCACACTGATCACGAAGTACAAACAACCAAGGTCCGGGCAGAGCATCCACAATGCTTGGCGCCAGGCAGCCTTTGCCCAGGAGCCTCAGGCAAAGCAGTGGCTTGACGCGAGTGTGCTGTTCAGGACTCCTAGGACTCCTGGGGGCTCACCACGTCGCATGGCAAAACACTGTGTACCCAATGTGTCTTCTTGGGCGCCCTCACCAAAAAGAGATACCTTAGGCAATTGGGACCGGTTCCCTGCATGAAGGAGGAAAGGCAACACTCTGCTCTCTTCGCTGCCCACCTATTTGGCCAAGCGTTCCAAAGTCCTCCCGGACTCCGGCCTAGCAGCTCCTAGGTGGAATGCAGACGGTCCCCACTGCTGAACCACTGCTGCGATGAGGAAACACTGTGTTTACGGTTCCTACTGGGAACCCTTACCTGCCGTGTCTCTGTGGGAGCAGAAGGTCGACTTCAGAGGCAGCCAGACAAACGTACAGTTTGCCCTTTCAACGCTACCTGGGGTTTTGTAAGACACGCGGACACTGTTGCCTATCCCCAGAAATTATATCCTCGAAGCCCTTCAGCCCATGCAGGGGCACCTGGGTGCCCAAATTTTCTCCGGGAAGCGCCAGGGTGCTGGTTGCGTCTCTTTCTCGTGGTCCAAAACTACAGAGACATGTGCTGGGTTCCAGGTTGATATTGGTTCCCTAAAGCCAGGAGCATTACTTTCCCAGTGGGCGAGCTGAAAGGGCGGCCTCAAAGTGTGCTGGGAACCAGCGCGGTTGCTCGTGCTCTCTTCGCCATTAGAACGGCTTTGCGAAGGGCAAGGCAGTGTGACTGGAGAAACCCTCTCTCTTCTCCTCCGTGCAGGAGGCTTTCCTGGCGCCCCATGTCCCTAAAGGGCACACTCTACTGTTCCACAGGGACCAAAGTAAGGGTCCGGGATGCCATCCATGAATGGACTCGTGCAGAGTTTGGCCAGGACACCTTAAGCATGTAGTGCATGAAAGTTAGCATGCCCCTCTGGAGGCTGCTGCTGCCTCAGCATATGCCTTGGAAGAACACTGGGTGGCGGAAGTGTTCTTGGGGCCCTGCGCCTCTGTCCACTCTAAAAGTGCCCCGGTTCATCTCTGTGAATGCAGAGTGAGCCGCAACAGCCTGTTCTCTTTGCCGGATAACTTCCTGACCAAAACATTCCAAAGTGCCCCTGAGCAGAGCTGTAAAGGTTCGTACGTGGACCGTCAGGGCTCTCAGTGCTGAAGCTGAGGAGCAATAGGAAACAAGGTGCGCTGTGTCCCTTCTGGGTGTTCTTCACCTGTCGGCACTTTCTGGCGAGCCGTGACTCGACTTTAGAGGCAGTCTTGCAAACCGACCGTTTGCCCCCGAACACTGCTAGGCTTCTGGCAGGTTCAGGGCACCGCACACTGATCACGAAGTACAAACAACCAAGGTCCGGGCAGAGCATCCACAATGCTTGGCGCCAGGCAGCCTTTGCCCAGGAGCCTCAGGCAAAGCAGTGGCTTGACGCGAGTGTGCTGTTCAGGACTCCTAGGACTCCTGGGGGCTCACCACGTCGCATGGCAAAACACTGTGTACCCAATGTGTCTTCTTGGGCGCCCTCACCAAAAAGAGATACCTTAGGCAATTGGGACCGGTTCCCTGCATGAAGGAGGAAAGGCAACACTCTGCTCTCTTCGCTGCCCACCTATTTGGCCAAGCGTTCCAAAGTCCTCCCGGACTCCGGCCTAGCAGCTCCTAGGTGGAATGCAGACGGTCCCCACTGCTGAACCACTGCTGCGATGAGGAAACACTGTGTTTACGGTTCCTACTGGGAACCCTTACCTGCCGTGTCTCTGTGGGAGCAGAAGGTCGACTTCAGAGGCAGCCAGACAAACGTACAGTTTGCCCTTTCAACGCTACCTGGGGTTTTGTAAGACACGCGGACACTGTTGCCTATCCCCAGAAATTATATCCTCGAAGCCCTTCAGCCCATGCAGGGGCACCTGGGTGCCCAAATTTTCTCCGGGAAGCGCCAGGGTGCTGGTTGCGTCTCTTTCTCGTGGTCCAAAACTACAGAGACATGTGCTGGGTTCCAGGTTGATATTGGTTCCCTAAAGCCAGGAGCATTACTTTCCCAGTGGGCGAGCTGAAAGGGCGGCCTCAAAGTGTGCTGGGAACCAGCGCGGTTGCTCGTGCTCTCTTCGCCATTAGAACGGCTTTGCGAAGGGCAAGGC